>NC_053025.1:605010926-605087261 GCF_003073215.2 Triticum urartu
GGGGGGGGGGGGGGGGGGGGGGGACCGCCGGACAGTTCGTGAGGTTTTGGCCCTCTCAAAAGCCAATTCCCCGGGGCTGATTTTTTTGTCAGAAACTTGTCAAGCCTCAAGTAAGATGGAGAAACTGAAGTGGAGACTGCAAATGAAAGGTTTTGTTGGTGTTTCGAGTGATGGCCTCAGTGGGGGGCTAGCGTTGTATTGGGATGAAAATCTGCAAGTAACGGTGCTAGACTCTTGCGCACGTTATATAGATGTGAGAATTGTGGATGGAGCCAATGATAAGACATGGAGAACTACCTTTGTGTATGGAGAACCACGGGTGGACCACCGTCATCGCATGTGGAGTGCTTGTTGGGGAACGTAGTAATTTCAAAAAATATCCTACGCACACACAAGATCATGGTGATGCATAGCAACAAGAGGGAACAGTGTTGTCTACGTACCCTCGTAGACCGACAGCGGAAGCGTTATGACAACGCGGTTGATGTAGTCGTACGTCTTCACGGCCCGACTGATCAAGCACCGAAACTACGGCACCTCTGAGTTCTAGCACACGTTTAGCTCGATGACGATCCCCGGACTCCGATCTAGCAAAGTGTCGGGGAAGAGTTTCGTCAGCACGACGGCGTGGTGACGATCTTGATGTTCTACCGTCGCAGGGCTTCGCCTAAGCACCGCTACAATATTATCGAGGATTATGGTGGAGGGGGGCACCACACATGGCTAAGAGAACGATCACGAGGATCAACTTGTGTGTCTAGAGGTGCCCCCTGCCCCGTATATAAAGGAGCAAGGGGGGAGGCCGGCCGGCCCTTGGGGCGCGCCAAGGAGGGGGGAGTCCTCCTCCTAGTAGGAGTAGGACTCCCCTTTCCTAGTCCAACTAGGAAGAGAGAAGGGAGAAGGAAAGAGAGGGAGATGGAAAGAGGGGCCGCCCCCCCTCCCCTAGTCCAATTCGGACTCCTCATGGGAGGGGGCGCGCCACCTCCTGGGCTGCTGCCCTCTCTCTCCCCTCAGGCCCACTAAGGCCCAATACTTCCCCGGGGGGTTCCGGTAACCCTTCTGGCACTCCGGATTTCTCCGAAATCACCCGGAACACTTCCGGTGTCCGAATATAGCCGTCCAATATATCGATCTTTATGTCTCAACCATTTCGAGACTCCTCGTCATGTCCGTGATCATATCCGGGACTCCGAACAACCTTCAGTACATCAAAACATATAAACTCATAATGAAACTGTCATCGTAACGTTAAGCGTGCGGACCCTACGGGTTCGAGAATAATGTAGACATGACCGAGACACGTCTCCGGTCAATAACCAATAGCGGAACCTGGATGCTCATATTGGCTCCTACATATTCTACGAAGACCTTTATCGGTCAGACCGCATAACAAAATACGTTGTTCCCTTTGTCATCGGTATGTTACTTGCCCGACATCCGATCGTCGGTATCTCAATACCTAGTTCAATCTCGTTACCGGCAAGTCTCTTTACTCGTTCCGTAATACATCATCTCGCAACTAACTCATTAGTTGAAATGCTTGCAAGGCTTATGTGATGTGCATTACCGAGAGGGCCTAGAGATACCTCTCCGACAATCGGAGTGACAAATCCTAATCTCGAAATACGCCAACCCAACATGTACCTTTGGAGACACCTGTAGAGCACCTTTATAATCACTCAGTTACGTTGTGACGTTTGGTAGCACACAAAGTGTTCCTCTGGCAAACGGGAGTTGCATAATCTCATAGTCATAGGAACTTGTATAAGTCATGAAGAAAGCAATAGCAACATACTAAACGATTGGGTGCTAAGCTAATGGAATGGGTCATGTCAATCACATCATTCTCCTAATGATGTGATCCCGTTAATCAAATGGCAACACATGTCTATGGTTAGGAAACATAACCATCTTTGATTAACGAGCTAGTTAAGTAGAGGCATACTAGTGACGTTTAGTTTGTCTATGTATTCACACAAGTATTATGTTTCCGGTTAATAAAATTCTAGCATGAATAATAAACATTTATCATGATATAAGGAAATAAATAATAACTTTATTATTGCCTCTAGGGCATATTTCCTTCAGTGCTCTCTTAATTCTTCGAGCGATGTCGTCAGATCCGTGGTTGGTCTGTGGGGATTTCAACGAGGCGATGTGGCAACATGAACATTTTTCTCGGTCGCAATGTTCTGAAAGTCAAATGCTTCTTTTCCGTGATTGTTTGGAGATATGCGAGCTCATGGATTTGGGCTTCTCAGGAACCCCGTTTACATATGATAACGGGCAGATGGGTGAGAGGAATGTGCGGGTAAGGCTAGACAGGGCATGCACTGACGAGGCGTTGCGGGACTTGTTCCCATTTGCGCAAGTCACACACCTTGCTAATTCCTGTTCAGATCATGTCCCGCTGATGATACGGCTTGCACATGAGGAGCCAATGCGTACAAAAATCAGCCCGAGATATGATATAATGTGGGAGCGGCATCCTGAGCTTGGAGATGTGATTGCTGAAACTTGGCGTAAGAGTAAACCACAAGGACACCTCGGTGCGGTGCGGGATGCTATGAAAGAGATGATTCATAAGCTACAGGCTTGGAGCAAGGAGAATTTTGGCCATGTGATTACGGAGATTGAAAGACTTCGGACTGAGTTGGCGGACATGCAACTTCATGGCGCTACTAGAGACGCCATACGTCAGATAATGTACAAGCTGGATGAGCTATTATTGAAGGAAATATGCCCTAGAGGCAATAATAAAGTCATTATTTATTTCCTTATATCATGATAAATGTTTATTATTCATGCTAGAATTGTATTAACCGGAAACATAATACTTGTGTGAATACATAGACAAACTAAACGTCACTAGTATGCCTCTACTTGACTAGCTCGTTAATTAAAGATGGTTATGTTTCCTAACCATAGACATGTGTTGTCATTTGATTAACGGGATCACATAATTAGGAGAATGATGTGATTGACATGACCCATTCCATTAGCTTAGCACCCGATCGTTTAGTATGTTGCTATTGCTTTCTTCATAACTTATACATGTTCTTGTGACTATGAGATTATGCAACTCCCGTTTGCCGGAGGAACACTTTGTGTGCTACCAAATGTCACAACGTAACTGGGTGATTATAAAGGTGCTCTACAGGTGTCTCCAAAGGTACATGTTGGGTTGGCGTATTTCGAGATTAGGATTTGTCACTCCGATTGTCGGAGAGGTATCTTTGGGCCCTCTCGGTAATGCACATCACTTAAGCCTTGCAAGCAATGCAACTAATGAGTTAGTTGTGAGATGATGTATTACGGAACGATTAAAGAGACTTGCCGGTAACGAGATTGAACTAGGTATTGAGATACCGATGATCAAATCTCGGGCAAGTAACATACCGATGACAAAGGGAACAACGTATGTTGTTATGCGGTCTGACTGATAAAGATCTTCATAGAATATGTAGGAGCCAATATGAGCATCCAGGTTCCGCTATTGGTTATAGACCGGAGACGTGTCTCGGTCATGTCTACATTGTTCTCGAACCCGTAGGGTCCGGACGCTTAATGTTACGATGAGAGTTTCATTATGAGTTTATATATTTTGATGTACCGAAGGTTGTTCGGAATCCCGGATATGATCACGGACATGACGAGGAGTCTCGAAATGGTCGAGACATAAAGATTGATATATTGGACGACTATATTCGGACACCGGAAGTGTTCCGGGTGATTTCGGAGAAAACCGGAGTGCCGGAGGGTTACCGGAACCCCCCGGGAGAAGTAATGGGCCTTATGGGCCTTAGTGGAGAGAGAGAGGGGCGGCCAGGGTGGGCCGCGCGCTCCCTCCCCCTCTGGTTAGAATTGGACTAGGAGAGGGGGGGCGGCGCCCCCCTTTCCTTCTCCCTCTCCCCCTTCCTTTCCCCTTCCTAGTAGGAGTAGGAAAGAGGGGAGTCCTACTCCTACTAGGAGGAGGACTCCTCCTCCTTGGCGTGCCCCAAGGGCCGGCCAGCCTCCCCCCTTGCTCCTTTATATACGGGGCAGGGGGGCACCTCTAGACACACAAGTTGATCTTCGTGATCATTCTCTTAGCCGTGTGCGGTGCCCCCCTCCACCATAATCCTCGATAATATTGTAGCGGTGCTTAGGCGAAGCCCTGCGACGGTAGAACATCAAGATCGTCACCACGCCGTCGTGCTGACGAAACTCTTCCCCGACACTTTGCTAGATCGGAGTCCGGGGATCGTCATCGAGCTAAACGTGTGCTAGAACTCAGAGGTGCCGTAGTTTCGGTGCTTGATCAGTCGGGCCGTGAAGACGTACGACTACATCAACCGCGTTGTCATAACGCTTCCGCTGTCGGTCTACGAGGGTACGTAGACAACACTGTTCCCTCTTGTTGCTATGCATCACCATGATCTTGTGTGTGCGTAGGATATTTTTTGAAATTACTACGTTCCCCAACAACCTGTGGGGCCTATTGGGCTTGCGGGCCTGCATCCTGGCCCAACAATAGGTTGGGTTTCTAGTCGTATGCAGGCCGCTGTGGCCAGGTAGGTGGGCTTTTTTCATTTAGTTTTTTCTTTTCTGCTTTATTTATTTTGTTTTATTTATTTTTAGTTGTTTTTTGCTGTATTTAGAGTTTCTTTGTGAATATTTTTGATAGTTTTTAGAAACTTTCAGTTAGTGCCGGTAGTTTTTAAATTTGAATAGTTTAAATTTTGAATTATTTGAAATTTGTGTGAATCACTAGTTTGTGAATAACTTAACTTTAAAAATACATTTTCAGTGATTCTTTTTTCTTATGTTTAATATTAGTGTGTTTTATCATTATATTCAATTTGGTAATGCTTAAGTTATTTAAAAAATGAAATGCCTTTGTAACGGATGAGTTTTCGTCCGAAACCCTGATACTTCGAAACAGATTGTCCATTTTGTACACGAAGTGCATCCAGTTTTTGCGGTAACCCTCTCTACTTTTTTGCACATGCTATGTGGGTGAAATTATGATACCATGCCAACTTTCATCCTTTTCTGAGTTCATTTGAAATGCTTTTCAATTTCAGGGTCATTTAGCTGAAAAAATCAGTAAATGCATGAAAGAATTTGCTTGCACATAAAATTTCTTCGCGTTTCAAGGCTTGAAGCTAATCAACATGTAGATGAGCATTGCAACTCTTCGTCATTGTCTGTGCACTCACGGCTTATAAACCGCTCATACTGCCTCTCTCTTGGCGAAGATCACAAGATAGTTTGGTTAAATTGCATTACTTGTAAGTCCAGTTAACATGGATGCTTATGATGCAAGAGCAACAACAAAAGTGAAAATTTGGCACAAATAGGTAGTTGTGTAACTAAAATAGGTAGGAGGAGAGATAGCTCTTATGTCACAAAAAAGAAGTTGTATCAAACCTTTTATGTCGGATCTAGAACAAACCAATCGGTATCGCCATCATACAGCCCAACCGTGGCTCGTGATGCATATATATGCATATCAAATGCACGGTTGGACGTATGATGGCGAATCCGAATGATTTGTATTCAGTCGATGAACTGGTAGATGTATGCAGTCGATGAACTGGTAGATGTATGTAGTCGATGAACTGAAAGACTTATGCAGGGAAGGCGAGAGGTGGGCTATATATAGGGTCGTCTGGCTCACAAAGTGATTGTGGTAGTTTCGATCCAACGACTCACATGAGCTAGGAAGAAACACACCCTTGATCCAACGACTCGCAAGAGCTAGAAAGAAACACACGATCCGTGTGATTCTTCCTGATTGGTGGGATGCACATTAGTACCCACTCCGGACTCCGAAACCCTGATACTCGGAAAGAGTTTGTCCAGTTTGTACACGAAGTGCGTCCAGTTTTTGCCGTGACCCTCTCTACTCTTTCGCGCATGCTATGCGGGTGATATGATGATACCATGCCAAGTTTCAACATTTTCAGGATTCATTTTGTAGTGATTTTCAATTTCACGGTCATTTAGCTCTCTAAACAATTAGGTAAATGACCGAAAAACAACAAATGATGTCAGAACATGTTGGAAATTGATGACGTCGCTTTAAATGCTGCATACTGAACACAAAAGAAGTCCGGAGTTCAAATAAGTTTAAAAACATTGAAGTGGCCATGTAACAGATGAGTTCTCGTCCGAAACCCTGATACTCGGAAAGAGTTTGTCCAGTTTGTACACGAAGTGCGTCCAGTTTTTGCCGTGACCCTCTCTACTCTTTCGCGCATGCTATGCGGGTGATATGATGATACCATGCCAAGTTTCAACATTTTCAGGATTCATTTTGTAGTGATTTTCAATTTCACGGTCATTTAGCTCTCTAAACAATTAGGTAAATGACCGAAAAACAACAAATGATGTCAGAACATGTTGGAAATTGATGACGTCGCTTTAAATGCTGCATACTGAACACAAAAGAAGTCCGGAGTTTAAATAAGTTATTAAAAATAAAAAAGAGGTGCAATGCTGGTTAATTTGCTTCAAGCCTTTCGGAATAGTGTAGACTGCACTGCACATAGCTCAGTGCAATCTATGCTATTCCGCAAGGCTTGAAGCTAATCAACATGTAGATGAGCATTGCAACTCTTCGTCATTGTCTGTGCACTCACGGCTTATAAACCGCTCATACTGCCTCTCTCTTGGCGAGGTGGGACTAAAAACAGCTTGCCATAACCTCATTAGTACCGGTTCGTGGTACGAACCGGCACTAAATGGTGATGGTGGGGCCATAGCCTGACCGCAGGCTGACACAGCCTCTTTAGTACCGGTTCGTGGCATGAACCGGTACTAAAGGTTCGCCACGAACCGGTACTATTGATCGCCGCCACGAACCGGCACTAATGTACACATTAGTGCCGGCTCTAATGCAAACCGGCACTAATGTGCTTCACGTTTGACCCTTTTTCTACTAGTGATTTGGATCACGACGAGTACGACTCCATCAACCCCGTTCTCTTGAACGCTTCCGCGCGCGATCTACAAGGGTATGTAGATCCACTCCTCCCTCGTTGCTAGATGACTCCATAGATAGATCTTGGTGACACGTAGGAAAATTTTGAATTTATGCTACGTTCCCCAACAGTGGCATCATGAGCTAGGTCTATGCGTAGTTTCTATGCACGAGTAGAACACAAAGTAGTTGTGGGCGTTGATTTTGTTCAATATGCTTGCCGTTACTGGTCTTATCTTGATTCGGCGGCATCGTGGGATGAAGCGGCCCGGACCGACCTTACACGTACTCTTACGTGAGACTGGTTCCACCGACTGACATGCACTAGTTGCATAAGGTGGCTAGCGGGTGTCTGTCTCTCCTACTTTAGTCGGATCGGATTCGATGAAAAGGGTCCTTATGAAGGGTAAATAGCAATTGGCATATCACGTTGTGGTTTTTGCGTAGGTAAGAAACGTTCTTGCTAGAAACCCATAGCAGCCACGTAAAACATGCAAACAACAATTAGAGGACGTCTAACTTGTTTTTGCAGGGTATGCTATGTGATGTGATATGGCCAAAAGGATGTGATGAATGATATATGTGATGTATGAGATTGATCATGTTCTTGTAATAGGAATCACGACTTGCATGTCGATGAGTATGACAACCGGCAGGAGCCATAGGAGTTGTCTTAATTTATTTATGACCTGCGTGTCAACATAAACGTCATGTAATTACTTTACTTTATTGCTAACCGTTAGCTATAGTAGTAGAAGTAATAGTTGACAAGACAACTTCATGAAGACACGATGATAGAGATCATGATGATGGAGATCATGGTGTCATGCCGGTGACAAGATGATCATGGAGCCCCAAGATGGAGATCAAAGGAGCTATATGATATTGGCCATATCATGTCACTATTATTTGATTGCATGTGATGTTTATCATGTTTATACATCTTATTTGCTTAGAACGACGGTAGTAAATAAGATGATCCCTCATTACAATTTCAAGAATGTGTTCTCCCCTAACTGTGCACCGTTGCTAAAGTTCGTTGTTTCGAAGCACCACGTGATGATCGGGTGTGATAGATCGTTACGTTCACATACAACGGGTGTAAGACAGTTTTACACATGCAAAACACTTAGGGTTAACTTGACGAGCCTAGCATGTGTATAGACATGGCCTCGGAACACAGAAGACCGAAAGGTCGAGCATGAGTCATATAGAATATACGATCAACATGAAGATGTTCACCGACGTTGACTAGTCCGTCTCACGTGATGACCGGACACGGCCTAGTTGTCTCGGATCATGTAATCACTTAGATGACTAGAGGGATGTCTATCTGAGTGGGAGTTCATAAGATGAACTTAATTATCCTGAACATAGTCAAAAGGTCTTCGCAAATTATGTCGTAGCTCGCGCTTCAGTTCTACTGTTTAGATATGTTCCTAGAGAAAATTTAGTTGAAAGTTGATAGTAGTAATTTTGCGGACTAGGTCCGTAAACTGAGGATTGTCCTCATTGCTTCATAGAAGGCTTATGTCCTTAATGCACCGCTCAGTGTGCTGAACCTCGAACGTTGTCTGTGGATGTTGCGAACATCTGACATACACATTTTGATAACTACGTGATAGTTCAGTTAAACGGTTTAGAGTTGAGGCACAGAAGACGTTTTGAAACATCGCGAAACATATGAGATGTTTCGAGGGCTGAAATTGGGATTTCAGGCTCGTGCCCACGTCAAGAGGTATAAGACCTCCGACGATTTTCTTAGCCTGCAAACTAAGGAGAAAAGCTCAATTGTTGTGCTTGTGCTCAGATTGTCTGAGTACAACAATCGCTTGAATCGAGTGGGAGTTGATCTTCCAGATGAAATAGTGATGGTTCTCCGAAGTCATTACCACCAAGCTGCTAGAGCTTCGTGATGAACTATGATATATCAGGGACATATATGATGATCCTTGAGATATTCGCGATGTTTGACACCACAAAAGTAGAAATCAAGAAGGAGCATCAATTGTTGATGGTTGGTGAAACCACTAGTTTCAAGAAGGGCAAGGGCAAGAAGGGATACTTCATGAAACGGCAAATCAGCTGCTGCTCTAGTGAAGAAACCCAAGGTTGAACCCAAACCCGAGACTAAGTGCTTCTGTAATAAGGGGAACAACCACTGGAGCAGAATTACCCTAGATACTTGGTAGATGAGAAGGCTGGCAAGGTCGATAGAAGTATATTGGATATACATTGTGTTAATGTGTACTTTACTAGTACTCCTAGTAGCACCATGGTATTAGATACCGGTTCGGTTGCTAAGTGTTAGTGACTCGAAATAAAAGCTACGGAATAAACGGAGACTGGCTAAAGGTGAGATGACGATATGTGTTGGAAGTATTTCCAAGGTTGATCAAATATCGTACGCTCCCTCTACCATCAAGATTGGTGTTTGCGTTGAGCATAGACATGATTGGATTATGTCTATCGCAATACGGTTATTCATTTAAGGAGAATAATGGTTACTCTGTTTATTTGAATAATACCTTCAATGATCTTACACCTAAAATGAATGGTTCATTGAATCTCGATCGTAGTGATACACATGTTCATGCCAAAAGATAGTAATGATAGTACCACCTACTTGTGGCACTGCCACGTAAGTCATATCGGTATAAAACGCATGAAGAAGCTCCATGTTGATGGATCTTTGGGCTCACTCGTTTTTGAAAAGTTTGAGGCATGCGAACCATGTCTATTGGTGTATATGCATGAAGAAACTCCATGCAAATGGACCGTTTGGACTCACTTGATTTTGAATCACTTGAGACATGCAAATCATACCACATGGGCAAGATGACTGAAAGCCTCATTTTCAGTAAAATGGAACTAGAAAGCAACTTGTTGGAAGTAATACATTTTGATGTGTGCAGTCCAATGAGTGCTGAGGCATGTAGTGGATATCGTTATGTTCTTACTTCACAGATGACTTGAGTAGATGTTGAGTACATTTACTTGATGAATCACGAGTCTGAATTATTGAAAGGTTCAAGTAATTTCAGGGCGAAGTTGAAAGATCGTCGTGACAAGAGGATAAAATATCTATGATATGATCATAGAGATGAATATCTGAATTACGAGTTTGGCACAGAATTGAGACATTGTGGAAATTGTTTCACAACTAATACAGCCTGGAACACCATAGTGTGATGGTGTGTCCGAACATCATAACTGCACCCTATTGGATATGATGCATACCATGATGTCTCTTATCGAATTACCACGATAGTTTATGGGTTAGGCATTAGAGACAACCACATTCACTTTAAATAGGGCACCACGTAATTCCGATGAGATGACACCGTATGAACTATGGTTTAGAGAAACCTAAGCTGTCATTTCTTAAAAGTTTGGGGCTGCGACGCTTATGTGAAAAAAGTTTCAGGCTGATAAGCTCGAACCCAAAGCGGATAAATGCATCTTCATAGGACATCCAAAACAATTGGGTATACCTCCTGTCTCATATCCGAAAGCAATAAGGGATTGTTTCTAGAATCGGGTCCTTTCTCGAGGAAAAGTTTCTCTTGAAAGAATTGAGTGGGAGGATGGTGGAGACTTGATGAGGTTATTGAACCGTCTCTTCAACTAGTGTGTGGCAGGGCACAGGAAGTTGTTCCTGTGGCACCTACACCAATTGAAGTGGAAGCTTATGATAGTGATCATGAAATTTCAGATCAAGTCACTACCAAACCTCGTAGGATGACAAGGATGCGTACTACTTCAGAGTGGTACGTAATCCTGTCTTGGAAGTCATGTTGCTAGACAACAATGAACCTACGAGCTATGCAGAAGCGATGGTGGGCCCGGATTCCGATAAATGGCTCGAGGCCATAAAATCCGAGAGAGGATCCATGTATGAAAACAAAGTGTAGACTTTGACAGAACAGCTCGATGGTCATGAGGCTGTTGAGTACAGATGGATTTTAAAAGGAAGACGTACAATGATGGTAAATGTCACCATTAAGAAAGCTCGACTTGTCGTTAAGATGTTTTCCGACAAGTTCAAGGAGTTGACTACGATGAGACTTTCTCACTCGTAGCGATGCTAAGAGTCTGTTGGAATTATATTAGCGATTACTGCATTATTTATGAAATCTTGCAGATAGGATGTCAAAACATTGTTTCCTCGATGTTTTTTTGAGGAAAGGTTGTATGTGATACAAACCTGAAGGTTTTGTCAATCCTGAAAGATGCTAATAAGTATGCAAAGCTCCAGCAATCCTTCTAGGGACTGGAGTAAGCATCTCAGAGTTGGAATGTATGCTTTGATGATGATCAAAGATTTTGGGTTTATACAAAGTTTATGAGAAACTTGTATTTCCAAAAAGGTGAGTGGGAGCACTATAGAATTTCTGATGAGTGTATGTTGTTGACATATTGTTGATCAGAAATGACGTAGAATTTCTGGAAAGCATATAGGGTTATTTGGAAAGTATTTTTCAATGGAAAGCCTGGATTAAGCTACTTGAACATTGAGCATCAAGATCTATAAGGATAGATCAAAATGCTTAATGGTACTTTCAAATGAGCACATACCTTGACATGATCTTGAAGGTGTTCAAGATGGATCAGTCAAAGAAGGAGTTCTTGCCTGAGTTGTAAGGTATGAAGTTAAGACTTAAAGCTCGACCACGGCAGAATAGAGAGAAAGGACGAAAGTCGTCCCCTATGCTTAAGACATAGGCTCTACAGTATGCTATGCTGTGTACCGCACCTGAAATGTGCCTTACCATGAGTCAGTCAAGGGGTACAAGAGTGATCTAAGAATGGATCATAGGACAGCGGTCAAAGTTATCCTTATTAACTTGTGGACTAAGGAATTTTCTCGATTATGGAGGTGGTAAAAGAGTTCGTCGTAAAGGGTTACGTCGATGCAAGCTTAACACCTATCCGGATAGCTCTGAGTAGAGATACCAGATACGTATAATGGAGCAACAATTTAGAATAGCTCCAAGTAGAACAGTTATTTGAAATGGCTCCAAATATAGCGTAGTAGCTGCATCTACAAGATGACATAGAGATTTGTGAAGTACATACGGATTTGAAAGATTCAGACCCGTTGACTATAACTTCTCTCACAAGCATAACATGATCAAACCCAGTACTCATCGAGTGTTAATCACATGGTAATGTGAACTAGATTATTGACTCTAGTAAACTCTTTGGGTGTTAGTCACATGGGGATGTGACCTTGAGTGTTAATCACATGGCGATGTGAACTAGATTATTGACTCTAGTGCAAGTGGCTGTTGGAAATATGCCCTAGAGGCAATAATAAATAAATGTTGATTATTATATTTCCTTGTTCATGATAATCGTTTATTATCCATGCTAGAATTGTATTGATAGGAAACTCAAATACATGTGTGGATACATAGACAACACCATGTCCCTAGTAAGCCTCTAGTTGACTAGCTCGTTGATCAATAGATGGTTACGGTTTCCTAACCATGGACATTGGATGCCGTTGATAACGGGATCACATCATTAGGAGAATGATGTGATGGACAAGACCCCCCTCTGGTTAGAATTGGACTAGGAGAGGGGGGGCGGCGCCCCCCTTTCCTTCTCCCTCTCCCCCTTCCTTTCCCCTTCCTAGTAGGAGTAGGAAAGAGGGGAGTCCTACTCCTACTAGGAGGAGGACTCCTCCTCCTTGGCGTGCCCCAAGGGCCGGCCAGCCTCCCCCCTTGCTCCTTTATATACGGGGCAGGGGGGCACCTCTAGACACACAAGTTGATCTTCGTGATCATTCTCTTAGCCGTGTGCGGTGCCCCCCTCCACCATAATCCTCGATAATATTGTAGCGGTGCTTAGGCGAAGCCCTGCGACGGTAGAACATCAAGATCGTCACCACGCCATCGTGCTGACGGAACTCTTCCCCGACACTTTGCTGGATCGGAGTCCGGGGATCGTCATCGAGCTAAACGTGTGCTAGAACTCGGAGGTGCCGTAATTTCGGTGCTTGACCGGTCGGGCCATGAAGACGTACGACTACATCAACCGTGTTGTCATAACGCTTCCGCTTTCGGTCTACGAGGGTACGTAGACAACACTCTCCCCTCTCATTGCTATGCATCACCATGATCTTGCGTGTGCGTAGGATTTTTTTTGAAATTACTACGTTCCCCAACAGTGGCATCCGAGCCTAGGTTTTGTGTGTTGATGTTATATGCACGAGTAGAACACAAGTGAGTTGTGGGCGATATAAGTCATACTGCTTACCAGCATGTCATACTTTGGTTCGGCGGTATTGTTGGATGAAGCGGCCCGGACCGACATTACGCGTACGCTTACGCGAGACTGGTTCTACCGACGTGCTTTGCACACAGGGGGCTGGCGGGTGTCAGTTTCTCCAACTTTAGTTGAACCGAGTGTGGCTACGCCCTGTCCTTGCGAAGGTTAAAACAACACCAACTTGACAAAGTATCGTTGTGGTTTTGATGCGTATGTAAGATTGGTTCTTGCTTAAGCCCGTAGCAGCCACGTAAAACTTGCAAAAAACAAAGTAGAGGACGTCTAACTTGTTTTTGCAGGGCATGTTGTGATGTGATATGGTCAAGGCATGATGCTAAATTTTATTGTATGAGATGATCATGTTTTGTAACCGAGTTATCGGCAACTGGCAGGAGCCATATGGTTGTCGCTTTATTGTATGCAATGCAATCGCCCTGTAATGCTTTACTTTATCACTAAGCGGTAGCGATAGTCGTAGAAGCATAATATTGGCGAGACAACAACGATACTACGATGGAGATCAAGGTGTCGCGCCGGTGACGATGGTGATCATGACGATGCTTCGGAGATGGAGATCACAAGCACAAGATGATTATGGCCATATCATATCAATTATATTGATTGCATGTGATGTTTATCTTTTATGCATCTTATCTTGCTTTGATTGACGGTAGCATTATAAGATGATCTCTCACTAAATTTCAATATAAAAGTGTTCTCCCTGAGTATGCACCGTTGCCAAAGTTCGTCGTGCCTAGACACCACGTGATGATTGGGTGTGATAAGCTCTACGTCCATCTACAACGGGTGCAAGCCAGTTTTGCACACGCAGAATACTCAGGTTAAACTTGAAGAGCCTAGCATATGCAGATATGGCCTCGGAACACTGAGACCGAAAGGTCGAGCGTGAATCATATAGTAGATATGATCAACATAGTGATGTTCACCATTGAAAACTACTCAATTTCACGTGATGATCGGTTATGGTTTAGTTGATTTGGATCACGTGATCACTTAGAAGATTAGAGGGATGTCTTTCTAAGTGGGAGTTCTTAAGTAATATGATTAATTGAACTTAAATTTATCATGAACTTAGTACCTGATAGTATCTTGCTTGTTTATGTTTGATTGTAGATAGATGGCTCGTGTTGTTGTTCCGTTGAATTTTAATGCGTTCCTTGAGAAAGCAAAGTTAAAAGATGATGGTAGCAATTACACGGACTGGGTTCGTAACTTGAGGATTATCCTCATTGCTGCACAGAAGAATTACGTTCTGGAAGCACCGCTGGGTGCCAGGCCTGCTGCTGATGCAACTGACTACGTTAAGAACGTCTGGTAGAGCAAAGCTGATGACTACTCGATATTTCAATGTGCCATGCTTTACGGCTTAGAACCGGGTCTTCAACGACGTTTTGAACGTCATGGAGCATATGAGATGTTCCAGGAGTTGAAGTTAATATTTCAAGAGAATGCCCGGATTGAGAGATATGAAGTCTCCAATAAGTTCAATAGCCGCAAGATGGAGGAGAACAGTTCTGTCAGTGAGCATATACTCAAAATATCTGGGTATAATAATCACTTGATTCAACTGGGAGTTAATCTTCTGGATGATTGCGTCATTGACAGAATTCTCCAATCACTTCCACCTAGCTACATGAGCTTCGTGATGAACTATAATATGCAAGGGATGGATAAGACGATTCCCGAGCTCTTCGCAATGCTCAAAGCTGTTGGAAATATGCCCTAGAGGCAATAATAAATTGGTTATTATTATATTTCCTTGTTCATGATAATCGTTTATTATCCATGCTAGAATTGTATTGATAGGAAACTCAGATACATGTGTGGATACATAGACAACACCATGTCCCTAGTAAGCCTCTAGTTGACTAGCTCGTTGATCAATAGATGGTTACGGTTTCCTGACCATGGACATTGGATGTCATTGATAACGGGATCACATCATTAGGAGAATGATGTGATGGACAAGACCCAATCCTAAGCCTAGCACAAAGATCGTGTAGTTCGTTCGCTAAAGCTTTTCTAATGTCAAGTATCATTTCCTTAGACCATGAGATTGTGCAACTCCCGGATACCGTAGGAGTGCGTTGGGTGTGCCAAACGTCACAATGTAACTGGGTGGCTATAAAGGTACACTACAGGTATCTCCGAAAGTGTATGTTGGGTTGGCACGAATCGAGACTGGGATTTGTCACTCCGTGTGACGGAGAGGTATCTCTGGGCCCACTCGGTAGGACATCATCATAATGTGCACAATATTATCAAGGAGTTGATCACGGGATGATGTGTTACAGAACGAGTAAAGAGACTTGCCGGTAACGAGATTGACAAGGTATCGAGATACCGACAATCGAATCTCGGGCAAGTATCGTACCGCTAGACAAAGGGAATTGTATACGGGATTGATTAAGTCCTTGACATTGTGGTTCATCCGATGAGATCATCGTGGAACATGTGGGAGCCAACATGGGTATCCAAATCCCGCTGTTGGTTATTGACCGGAGAGTCATCTCGGTCATGTCTGCATGTCTCCCGAACCCGTAGGGTCTACACACTTAAGGTTCGGTGACGCTAGGGTTATAGAGATATTAGTATGCGGTAACCCGAAAGTTGTTCGGAGTCCCGGATGAGATCCCGGACATCACGAGGAGTTCCGGAATGGTCCGGAGGTAAAGAATTATATATAGGAAGTGCTATTTCGGCCATCGGGACAAGTTTCGGGGTCACCGGTATTGTACCGGGACCACCGGAAGGGTCCCGGGGGTCCACCGGGTGGGGCCACCTGCCCCGGGGGGCCACATGGGCTGTAGGGGTGTGCACCTTGGCCTATATGGGCCAAGGGCACCAGCCCCAAGAGGCCCATGCGCCAAAGGATAAGGAAAGGAAGAGTCCTAAAGGGGGAAGGCACCTCCGAGGTGCCTTGGGGAGGAGGGACTCCTCCTAGCCGCACCCTTCCTTGGAGGAAGGGCCAAGGCTGCGCCTCCCCCCCTCTCCCTTGCCCCTATATATATGTGGGGGGTGGGAGGGCAGCCATACCAATGTTCTGGTGCAGCCCTCCCCTTCTCCCAAGTCCTTCTCCTCTCCCGTGGTGCTTGGCGAAGCCCTGCAGGATTGCCACGCTCCTCCACCACCACCACGCCGTTGTGCTGCTGCTGGATGGAGTCTTCCTCAACCTCTCTCTCTCTCTCCTTGCTGGATCAAGGCATGGGAGACGTCACCGGGCTGTACGTGTGTTGAATGCGGAGGTGCCGTGCGTTCGGCACTTGATCATCGGTGATTTGGATCACGACGAGTACGACTCCATTAACCCCGTTCTCTTGAACGCTTCCGCGCGCGATCTACAAGGGTATGTAGATCCACTCCTCCCTCGTTGCTAGATGAATCCATAGATAGATCTTGGTGACACGTAGGAAAATTTTGAATTTATGCTACGTTCCCCAACGAAAGCCGCGGAGGTAGAAATCAAGAAGGAGCATCAAGTGTTGATGGTCAACAAGACCACTAGTTTCAAGAAAAAAGGGCAAAGTGAAGAAAAAGTGGAACTTCAAGAAGAACAGCAAGCAAGTTGTTGCTCAAGAGAAGAAACCCAAGTCTGGACCTAAGCCTGAAACTGAGTGCTTCTACTGCAAGCAGACTGGTCAATGAAGCAAAACTGCCACAAGTATTTGGCGGATAAAAAGGATGGCAAGGTGAACAAAGGTATATGTGATATACATGTTACTGATGTGTACCTTACTAGAGCTCGCAGTAGCACCTGGGTATTTGATACTGGTTCTGTTGCTAATATTTGCAACTCGAAACAGGGACTACAGATTAAGCGAACACTGGCGAAGGACGAGGTGACGATGCGCGTGGGAAATGGTTCCAAAGTCGATGTGATCGCTGTCGGCACGCTACCTCTACATCTACCATCGGGATTAGTATTAGACCAAAATAATTGTTATTTGGTGCCAGCGTTGAGCATGAACATTATATCTGGATCTTGTTTAATGCAAGACGGTTATTCATTTAAATCAGAGAATAATGGTTGTTCTATTTATATGAGTAATATCTTTTATGGTCATGCACCCTTGAAGAGTGGTCTATTTTTGATGAATCTCGATAGTAGTGATACACATATTCATAATGTTGAAGCCAAAAGATGTAGAGTTGATAATGATAGTGCAACTTATTTGTGGTACTGCCGTTTATTAGGTCATATCGGTGTAAAGCGCATGAAGAAACTCCATACTGATGGACTTTTGGAACCACTTGATTATGAATCACTTGGTACTTGCGAACTGTGCCTCATGGGCAAGATGACTAAAATGCCGTTCTCCGGTACTATGGAGAGAGCAACATACTTTACTTGATATAGTGCGATCTATGATGTCTCTTACAGATTTACCACTATAGTTTTGGGGTTATGCTTTAGAGACTGCCGCATTCACGTTAAATAGGGCACCATCAAAATCCGTTGAGACGATGCCTTATGAACTATGGTTTGGCAAGAAACCAATGTTGTCGTTTCTAAAAGTTTGGGGCTGCGATGCTCATGTGAAAAAGCTTCAACCTGATAAGCTCGAACCCAAATCGGAGAAATGTGTCTTTATAGGATACCCAAAGGAGGCTGTTGGGTACACCTTCTATCACAGATCCGAAGGCAAGACATTTGTTGCTAAGAATGGATCCTTTCTAGAGAAGGAGTTTCTCTGGAAAGAAGTGAGTGGGAGGAAAGTAGAACTTGATGAGGTAACTGTACCTGCTCCCTTATTGGAAAGTAGTACATCGCAGAAACCAGTTTCTGTGACACCTACACCAATTAGTGAGGAAGCTAATGATAATGATCATCAAACTTCAGAACAAGTTACTACTGAACCTCGTAGATCAACCAGAGTAAGATCCGCACCAGAGTGGTACGGTAATCCTGTTCTGGAAGTCATGCTACTAGATCATGATGAACCTACGAACTATGAAGAAGCGTTGGTGAGCCCAGATTCCGCAAAATGGCTTGAAGCCATGAAATCTGAGATGGGATCCATGTATGAGAACAAATTGTGGACTTTGGTTGACTTGCCCAATGATCGGCAAGCAATTGAGAATAAATGGATCTTCAAGAAGAAGACTGACGCTGACGGTAATGTTACTGTCTACAAAGCTCGACTTGTCACAAAAGGTTTTCGACAAGTTCAAGGGATTGACTACGATGAGACCTTCTCACCCGTAGCGATGCTTAAATCTGTCCGAATCATGTTAGCAATTGCCGCATTTTATGATTATGAAATTTGGCAGATGGATGTCAAAACTGCATTCCTAAATGGATTTCTGGAAGAAGAGTTGTATATGATGCAGCCGGAAGGTTTTGTCGATCCAAAGGGAGCTAACAAAGTGTGCAAGCTCCAGCGATCCATTTATGGACTGGTGCAAGCCTCTCGGAGTTGGAATAAACGCTTTGATAGTGTAATCAAAGCATTTGGTTTTGTACAGACTTTTGGAGAAGCCTGTGTTTACAAGAAAGTGAGTGGGAGCTCTGTAGCATTTATGATACTATATGTAGATGACATATTACTAATCGGAAATGATATAGAATTTCTGGATAGCATAAAGGGATACTTGAATAAGAGTTTTTCAATGAAAGACCTCGGTGAAGCTGCTTATATATTGGCATTAAGATCTATAGAGATAGATCAAGACGCTTAATTGGACTTTCAGAAAGCACATACCTTGATAAAGTTTTGAAAAAGTTCAAAATGGATCAAGCAAAAACGGGTTCTTGCCTGTGTTACAAGGTGTGAAGTTGAGTAAGACTCAATGCCCGACCACTGCAGAAGATAGAGAGAAAATGAAAAGTGTTCCCTATGCTTCAGCCATAGGCTCTATCATGTATGCAATGCTGTGTGCCAGACCTGATGTGTGCCTTGCTATTAGTTTAGCAGGGAGGTACCAAAGTAATCCAGGAGTGGATCACTGGACAGCGGTCAAGAACATCCTGAAATACCTGAAAAGGACTAAGGATATGTTTCTCGTATATGGAGGTGACAAAGAGCTCATCGTAAATGGTTACGTTGATGTAAGCTTTGACACTGATCCGGACGATTCTAAATCGCAAACCGGATACGTATTTACATTAAACGGTGGAGCTGTCAGTTGGTGCAGTTCTAAACAAAGCGTCGTGGCGGGATCTACATGTGAAGCGGAGTACATAGCTGCTTCGGAAGCAGCAAACGAAGGAGTCTGGATGAAGGAGTTCATATCCGATCTAGGTGTCATACCTAGTGCATCGGGTCCAATGAAAATCTTTTGTGACAATACTGGTGCAATTTCCTTGGCAAAGGAATCCAGATTTCACAAGAGAACCAAGCACATCAAGAGACACTTCAATTCCATCCGGGATCTAGTCCAGGTGGGAGACATAGAGATTTGCAAGATACATACGGATCTGAATGTAGCAGACCCATTGACTAAGCCTCTTCCATGAGCAAAACATGATCAGCACCAATGCTCCATGGGTGTTAGAATCATTACTGTGTAATCTAGATTATTGACTCTAGTGCAAGTGGGAGACTGAAGGAAATATGCCCTAGAGGCAATAATAAAGTCATTATTTATATCCTTATATCATGATAAATGTTTATTATTCATGCTAGAATTGTATTAACCAGAAACATAATACTTGTGTGAATACATAGACAAACTAAACGTCACTAGTATGCCTCTACTTGACTAGCTCGTTAATCAAAGATGGTTATGTTTCCTAACCATAGACATGTGTTGTCATTTCATTAACGGGATCACATCATTAGGAGAATGATGTGATTGACATGACCCATTCCATTAGCTTAGCACCCGATCGTTTAGTATGTTGCTATTGCTTTCTTCATAACTTATACATGTTCCTGTGACTATGAGATTATGCAACTCCCGTTTGCCGGAGGAACACTTTGTGTGCTACCAAACATCACAACATAACTGGGTGATTATAAAGGTGCTCTACAGGTGTCTCCAAAGGTACATGTTGGGTTGGCGTATTTCGAGATTAGGATTTGTCACTCCGATTGTCGGAGAGGTATCTCTGGGCCCTCTCGGTAATGCACATCACTTAAGCCTTGCAAGCAATGCAACTAATGAGTTAGTTGCGAGATGATGTATTACGGAACGAGCAAAGAGATTTGCCGGTAACGAGATTGAACTAGCTATTGAGATACCGACGATCGAATCTCGGGCAAGTAACATACCAATGACAAAGGGAACAACGTATGTTGTTATGCGGTCTGACCGATAAAGATCTTCGTAGAATATGTAGGAGACAATATGAGCATCCAGGTTCCGCTATTGGTTCTTGACCGGAGACGTGTCTCGGTCATGTCTGCATTGTTCTCGAACCCGTAGGGTCCGCACGCTTAACGTTACGATGACAGTTTCATTATGAGTTTATATATTTTGATGTACCGAAGGTTGTTCGGAATCCCGGATATGATCACGGACATGACGAGGAGTCTCGAAATGGTCGAGACATAAAGATTGATATATTGGATGACTATATTCGGACACCATAAGTGTTCCGGGTGATTTCGGAGAAAACCGAAGTGCCGGTGGGTTACCGGAATCCCCCGGGAGAAGTAATGGGCTTTATGGGCCTTAGTGGAGAGAGAGAGGGGCGGCCAGGGTGGGCCGCGCGCCCCTCCCCCTCTGGTCCGAATTGGACTAGGAGAGGGGGGCGGCGCCCCCCTTTCCTTCTCCCTCTCCCCCTTCCTTTCCCCCTCCTAGTAGGAGTAGGAAAGAGGGGAGTCCTACTCCTACTAGGAGGAGGACTCCTCCTTGGCGCGTCCCAAGGGCCGGCCGGCCTCCCCCCTTGCTCCTTTATATACGGGGGCAGGGGGGCACCTCTAGACACACAAGTTGATCTTCGTGATCGTTCTCTTAGCCGTGTGCGGTGCCCCCCTCCACCATAATCCTCGATAATATTGTAGCGGGGCTTAGGCGAAGCCCTGCGATGGTAGAACATCAAGATCATCACCACGCCGTCGTGCTGACGGAACTCTTCCCCGACACTTTGCTGGATCGGAGTCCGGGGATCGTCATCGAGCTGAACGTGTGCTAGAACTCGGAGGTGCCGTAGTTTTGGTGCCTGATCTGTCGGGCCGTGAAGACGTACGACTACATCAACCGTGTTGTCATAACACTTCCACTTTCGGTCTACGAGGGTACGTAGACAACACTCTCCCCTCTCGTTGCTATGCATCACCATGATCTTGCGTGTGCGTAGGAATTTTTTTTGAAATTACTACGTTCCCCAACATTTATATTGGGAGGAGATGCTCTGGCTGCAGTGTTCACGCATCACTTGGCTTAAGGAGGGGGATAGAAACACCTCTTACCTCCACCGGCGGGCGGTATGGCGGGCACGCCGTAACTACATCCAGCGCCTACGGCGAGCTGACGGGACGTGGTGTTCGGTCCCCTCGGATATGGAACTGCTGGCTACGTCATACTTCAAGGAAGTGTTTACTAAGGACCCAACCCTGGCTCCGGAGTCAGTCCTTGAGAATATACTGCCCAAAGTTTCCCAACAGATGAATGACATGCTATGTGCACCATTTTCTGAGGAGTAGGTGGCCAATGCGCTCTTCCAGATAGGTCCACTGAAGGCACCAGGCACAAACGGCTTTCCGGCGAGATTCTATCAACGCAACTGGGTGGTCTTGAAAAATGAAATCACGGCGGCGGTGTTGGAGTTCTTCAAATCAGGAATCATGCCAGAGGGCATGAATGATACTGCTATTGTGCTGATTCCAAAAGTGCCTTTCCCTAAAGAACTTAAGGATTTTCGGCCAATAAGTTTGCGCAATGTGATTTACAAAATTGTGTCCAAGTGTTTGGTGAATCGCCTTCGTCCTCTCTTGGCAGACCTTATTTCCGAGAACCAAAGTGCCTTCATTCCCGGGAGGCTGATTTCTGAGAATTCTATCATAGCTTTTGAATGCATTCATCATATCCAGTCCATTAAGCAAAATAGTCTAGCGGCATGTGCTTACAAGCTTGACCTGTCAAAGGCTTATGACCGTGTGGATTGGGATTTCCTCGGGAAGGCCCTAGTTAAGTGGGGTTTTTCAGGGGTCTGGATAAGCTGGATCATGGCATGCGTTAAATCGGTGAAATATTCGGTGAAGCTCAACGGAAAATTATTGGAGGTGTTCTCCCCTTTCGGGGCTTGCGACAAGGTGATCCATTGTCTCCTTTTCTTTTCCTACTTGTCGCTGATGCTCTGTCTGCTCTTATTTCCAAGTCTGTCACGGATGGTGACTTGCGGGGTGTGAGTATCTGTCGAGGTGCACCAGTTATTTCCCACTTGCTTTTTGCGGACGACACAATGTTGCTCTTTGAGGCGTCTGGCCGGCAAGCTAGCATTGTCAAAGGTTTGTTGAACACATATACTGCAGCAACGGGTCAACTTATTAACCCAGAGAAGTGTTACATCATGTTTTCGGACAATTGTGATGCGGCGGTGGCGGATGAGGTGAAGGGCCTTTTGGACATAACTCAGCAGGTGTTCGAACCAAAATACTTGGGGTTACCGGTACCTGAGGGGAGAATGCATAAAGGAAGGTTTGAAACACTACATGAGCGTTTGAGGAAGAGATTAATAGATTGGAGCGAACAGTATATGTCTGTGGGCAATAAGGAAATCCTCATCAAAGCAGTGGCGCAGGCCATTCCTACTTATGTTATGAGCGTACTCAAGTTGCCTGCCTCTGTTTGTGATGAGTTAACACGGATGATGCGACAGTACTGGTGGGGGGTGGAGAATGGAAAAAGGAAGATGGCATGACTAAGCTTGGAAAAATGATGCTTCCCAAGGCTATGGGGGGCATGGGATTTCGCGATATGAGAGCTTTTATGCAAGCCCTGCTCGCAAAGCAGGCTTGGCGTTTGCTGGACTGCCCACAAAGTTTATGTGCGAGACTCCTTAGAGCTAAATACTTCCCCCACGGAAATCTCCTAGACATGGTATTTCCTGCTACTTCTTCTGCGGTATGGAAGGGGATTGTCCATGGTCTGGAGCTTGTGAAGAAAGGTATCATTTGGCGTGTTGGGGATGGTTCGTTAATCAAAACATGGATAGATGCTTGGATCCCAAGAGGCCACAATCTGCGCCCAGTTACGCCGAAAGGTAATTGCCGTCTCCAATGGGTAGCAGATTTTATAGATGAGCATGGTGCTTGGAAGGAGCAGCTCCTGCGGGAACACTTCTGTGATCTGGATGTACGTGAGATTCTGAAAATCCGTACCTCACCAAGAAACGGGCAAGACTTCCTAGCTTGGTTCCCTGAGAGGAGTGGACAGTTCACGGTCCGGAGTGCTTACCGTTTGGCAACGCTAGGCAAGGCCCATGAGATGGTGGGTGCGTCCAGTGCTCAACCATCCGGACAGCAGCCTGTTTGGAGATGTATTTGGAATGCGAGAGTGCCACTTAAAATGAAATTTTTTGCCTGGAAGGTAGTCTCTGGGGCTCTGGCTACTAATGCATGTAAGAAATATCGTCACTTATCAAAGAGAGACTCTTGCTCATTATGTGCAAAGGAAAAGGACACCAGCTTCCATGCGCTCGTTGCATGTGATTATGCACAAGAGGTTTGGGCACGGATGAGGGCGGTATGGAAACTACCCCGTCAGGAAGTGTTGCTAGACACGGGGAGAGATTGGCTGCTAAACGTCCTTGCAAATTGTGATGAGTTCATGAGGGACTGTGTGATCATGTTGCTCTGGCGTCTATGGTCGCTTCGGAATGATTTAACGCACGGGACGGAGGTGCCACCGATTCCGTCTACGGTATTGTATTTACAGAGCTACATGCAATCGTTGGACCTAGCCAGGAGGTTCTCGACAGATGATATCATCAAGGGCAAAATGCCGATGGTGCAGGAGGAACGAGTGGTCGCGAAAGCAGTGCCGCTAACCCTTCCATGGCCACCACGTCTGCCGGAACAAGTTTCATTATCAGTCGATGGGTCCTTCTCTCGGGTGGATGGGTCAGGTGCAGCGGGTATGATCTTACGTAGGCATGATGGGAGTGTCATTTTTGCTGCTTATCGATACATCTTCAATTGCAACGATGCACTCGAGGCGGAATTACACGCGCTAATGCAAGGCATGGCGATCGCGATCCAGCATTGTGAGCAAACTATCATCGTCCAATCCGACTCCTCGACGGCCCTCTCCGCCTTATCTGGTACTAGTTTTACGAGATCTGTCTATGGGCATCTTGTTAATGAGATTCGTCATCTTATGGTAGATAAAGCTTTTATTCCTATAAAAATTAGTTGTGTGCAAAATAGGGTAGCAGATCGCCTGGCTTCGTATAGTCATACGGAATGTACTACTGCGGTATGGCTGGGTCGAGGACCACCGTGTGTGGAGGAACTCTTGCCTCTCGATTGTAACCCTATGATTTTGGAATAAAACTCTATTACCATCGCAAAAAAAAATCGCCATCGTTTCTCGCTTGACTTGCTCCACTCCACCCCCTGGCCGTACGTGTGGCCGTGTAGCTAATCCCCAGAGTTTTCACAACGATTCTGATATGTGAAACCCTAGTTGACCGATTACATCAATTAAAAAAGCTAGTTTGAATGTACGGTAACCAAATTCAACAAAAAACAAATGTAATGTGACAGATACTGAGTTAGTGCTAGTTTAGCACTAGTAGAAAAATGGCCTCTTGTCCCGGTTCAAAAGGGCCTTTAGTCCCGGTTTTGGAACCGGGACTAAAGGATTGTTACTAAAGGTCCCCACGTGGCTGCTGCCTGGAGGTCTACCTTTAGTCTCGGTTGCTAACATCAACCGGTACTAAAGGATTTTCTTTGAATTTTTTTGAAATATTTTTCCGATTTTCAAATTTCTGAATTATTTTAACCTCTAATCTCTAATCACCCCTCATCACTGCTCAATTTAATCTCTAATCACCCCTTATCGTTCGAAATCATCTAACTTCCCGAACGGTCACACATCCTCCCACTCTCCCAGCCGGAGCAAGCTTAACTTCCGGCTTCTATTCTCCCTCGTTTCCAACTCTGCACTTGTTGTTTTCCTGACAATAGTAAGATGTCAATCCTATTAACCCTCAGGAGTTTAGCTTGAGCATGAAGTCACACATTTCACTGTTTGAGTTTAAAACTATTGTTCTAAAAAACAATAATTATTTAGTAACACTAATATTTCTTGAATAAGTAGTTTGACAATTGTTTGACCACAGTTTGACTAGATTTGACCAAAATTCAAAAAAACTGAAATAATTATTTAGTAATACTAATATTCCTGAATAATTATTTAGTAACACTAATACTTCTTGAATAAGTAGTTTGACCATAGTTTGACCAGATTTAACGAAAATTTTAAAAAAATTGAAATTTGAGCATAACTTTTTTCCTTTTGGAATTTGAGGATTCTACAAATTTGCAAACAGGCCGTAGGCAGTCAAAATCGGATGTGGATTTTCGTGCTGAACATTTTGATATATTATACGTTTTTTTCTGACACCGTATGCAAAAGTTATAGCCGTTTTACATTTTCCCTACACTTTTTGCAAAACATGTCCAAATTGAAGTTTTTAAATTTTCCTAACTACTAGATGTAGTAACATGACTACATCTCGAAGGATTTTAAAATTTGATGTTTTTATCATTTTCTTTTGCTTTTTACAAAATTGAAAAGGCGATACACCCGGGGGGGGGGGGGGGGGGGGTAGGATTTGAAAATTGTACCATTAGTACTGGTTCGTGGCACGAACCGGTACTAAAGGTCTCAACCCCATCAGTACCGGTTTGTGGCACGAACCGGTACTAAAGGTTAGACCTTTAGTACCGATTTGTGGCACCGGTACTAATGGGCATCGCACCCTTTAGTACCGTTTCGTGGCACCAACAGGGACTAAAGGTCCCATTTGAACCAGGAGTAATGCCTGTATGGTGCCCTCGCCGCTTGAACCAGGACTAATGCTCACATTAGTCCCGGTTCGTAATGCAACCGGTATTAATGCTCTTTTCTGGCTGAATCAAAGCCCCTTTTTCTACTAGTGTAGGTTCAACAATGACATACTGAGCTGTACAGTAAACCTATTGGACCTCTTTCCTCTCCCACAAAAAAGATAACAGGCTTTCCTCCTTCGCCTGTCGGCGCCATCGCCGGTCCGCCCCATCTCTGATGGCCTTTGGGCCATGGAGGTGCAGTGGGAGGACCTTCGGTCTCGTTTTTATTAGGTTCAACATCTTGGTTGGCGTTGTGTGGCGGCGGTGATGTCCCTCAACAGGAGTAATGTTTTTCACGTTCCATCCCCATCTAGAGGGTGCATCTAGCGTCATCGGAGGGAGTGTGGTCGCGTGTCTCCATCGGATCTCAAGGGACTTGGTCGGTGCTGGTCTGGGGTGGATCTGTTTGGGTTCGGTCTTCATTCGTCTTTATTTGGATGTTTATAGGTTTGATCCTTCTAATCTATGACTTTCTTCATGGGCAATGATTGTTGCTCTAGTGCGCTGTTGGTATGTGGTTTTAGCATGATAACTTTTCGACTGTCTACAACAATAAGATTTACCCTACTTTGGCAAGGAAGGGACGATAATAGCGGCACAGATTCGGCTCGCTCTAGCGCTTGTAGTTGATGTTAGATCTTTGTTACCTCTAGATATCTAGATAGATGGTAAGTTTCTCACGCAAAAAGGACACTCTGAGCTGTAGTCCGTTGCGCGTACGTGTCCCTGCGGACGATACGGGAAAACGTATGCAAAGTACACGCATTAAAAAAAAGTAGACCTTGTCACGGCTTCCTGTTATGATTTTCCTTAAGCTAGGAATCTACGACGATTCATCCGATAGTTATAAGGAGAGGAAAGCTTACGCCCTAGCTGACGAGTCGTACCAATCTATCCATTGCGGTGATGTCATCGACGGCGACCCTCCACGAACCAAACACGGCGCGATCCGCCGCTCCTCCGATCGCTGCCACAGAAAACGATGGTGTTCTTCCCCTAGACCTTCTCTGCGAGATTCTGCAGCGCCTCCCCGCCGAGCCGCTGTACCGCTTCCGTGCCGTCTGCAAGTCATGGCAGTGCCTACTGTGCCACCCGGACTTCATCGCCGCCGCCCACAATCCTGGCCGCATGCTTCTCGCCATGGGATTGTCCAGAAGCTACTCTTCGATCTACGAGGCCGTCAACATCCTCGACATGGAGTCCGACGATGCCGTCATGCCGTTCAGCTACAAGCTGCGTCCGTACGGCGAGACGCCCGCCATGAGTCATGACCCTGTGGTCTACGTTGTTGTCAGCCACGACGATCAACTTTACCTTCTCGACCTCTCCAACGGCGTTGCCTCCCTTTTGCCCGACCCCGCACTGCATAAAGACTATGAATGCTACTCGTTCACCGTTGGGGCCGTAACCTCCACCGGAGAGCACAAGGTGTTCTCCATCCACACCTCACTGTGCCGCCACGAGCCGCAGGTCTGCAAGATCCTCACCCTCGGTAGTGACAACGGCGGCTGGAGGGATACAGGTAACCCTCTACTAAAGGCGGTATCAGGCTGGGGCGGCGTCCCTACCATCAATGGAGTTGCATACTTTGAACCTAGTCGGGACTGGTACTCGGCGTCCAAGGACCTAAACACACAGCTGGTCATGGCGTTCGACCTCGACAGCGAAACGTGGCGGTCGGAAGCCTTCCAAGGCCCCGCAAACCGCCCGGGCGCCAGCTTGGTTGAGATGAACGGCCACCTGGTCGCAAGCTATGTCGACCACGACCAGCAATTAGTTGAGTTATGGTTCCTGGTGGACCCAGACCTATCTCTATGGTCCAGGAGGTACACCATCACCATGCCTTGCCACCAAAATCCCGGGCACAGGGAGTGGTTGATGAAGCCATTGGCGATTCTCGATGATGGGAGGATCGTGTTGTGGATGCGAGTACACTTGCCGGGGTTCGACCCCGGGGATGCGGTGCTACGGATCTATGACCCAAGAACCAAGACATTTGGGGCCAGGAAAAGGGTGCCCATATGCAGCAGAATAAGTGCTTTTGCGTGGAACTTGTTGCATTCAGGGCCGACATCTGAATTAGACAGGCTAGCAAAACGTATGATAATTAGTAGACCACATGTTTTCAACAACGACTATCTTCCTCGGTATAACTTGGAGACACATGACTCGCCGCCAACATGGAGATGGACGGCCTCCTACTCTACGGCCTTCTTCAACGGAAGGACTGGACGCCATGCCGGCATGCTCCTCCTCGACAGGCAATCAGGGTGGGCTTACCTGTGCGATGCCACCGGAGCCATTGTCACATGCCGCCATTTGAGAGATGGGGAGAAGATCCTCGCGGGAAAAGAGATCGTTATAGATGACTGTGCTATCTCCGTCGGGGTTCGGATTTTCCCCAAGATGATTTCTTCGGTGTCGACGTCCACGATGATTTTGTCGCCGCCTTCGGGTTCCCGTTTCCAATGCTTGGCGGAGGAGCAGAGATATGATGTTCATGGGGTTACGGAGGAGGTGGCGCGTGTGTGCTTAGACAACGATGACGATGGATTGTGGACGAAGGTGTCTCGCAAGAAGAAGTCAAAGGGGGAGCTTGTTAAGTAGTTTTGGTACCATATCAGTTGTTTACTACACCGGCATCACGTGTTTGGGAGTGCGGAGTCTTCTCGTTTCCGAATGCTTCGTCCCAGGGGAGCTCACTCAGAAGGGCTTCTTGGCACTAATCTTGACGTGTACGTCGTCCGGAGAGCTGGCCGTGGTGTGCGGTGGAGCGGCCGAGTCGTGGAGTGCATGGATGAGGTCGTTTGCTAGATGCATGCAAGTAATCAGTTCGGTGGATAAATACTGGACGTGCATGTAGGAGTCAGTTGCATGGGTCAGCTGGTTAGTGTCCGGCTTGTGTGTGTGCGTGGAGTTAGTGGCCAGTGTGGTGGCCGGATGGTGTGTGTGCATCTGGATATAAAAGGCCCTCCACTGTACTGCTTGAGTGTGTGTGGCTCGAGTTCGTGCTCGAGGAAGGAGCCGTTCGTGCGGCTGGCGTATGTGCGCCGGAAAAACACCATCAAGTCCTGTGTCTCCTCTTTCTTCTATCTTCGTTCGTTCGTGCGAGAGAGAGAGAGAGAGAGAGTGAGGGGGAGCTGGGCACCGGCGCAAAGAGCAAGCTAGGGCTCGGCGCCAACAGGGCTGATGGTCCGAGACCGCAGTCAACGTCACCTTCGGCTTTCACAGTGGCTCAACTTCAAGCAGGCCAGTTGGGCTGCCAGCGACGTGAAGGCATCCGACGCAGGACATGGAGTAGTGCTAGAGCTAGGGGGAGATGTGACCCTATGATTTAGTGCGATATCTCCACTACCGCCATGGACTTGGGAGGTTCCAGTCGCTTACTTCATGATCAGCCGGGGCCACACAGAAACAAACGCACGGAGGTCGATATGAAACATGCCTGGATCATGGCGTTTGACCTTGGAATGGAATTGTGGCAGCCAGCTACCCTCCTAGGCCTGGCGTGTCAGCAGAATATCGTGTTGGCCATGCTAGAGGGCCAACTCGTTGTGTGCCATGACGACCGCCAAGCCTACATGGAGCTATGGTTTGTCAAGGACCCAGACCAGGCTCTCTGGTGTACGCGGCACACGATTTTCTTGCCCTTCCATAAGGTTCGGTCACCACCCCCGACATTTCACGAGAATTCGACAAGCCATTAGGCTAGCCATAGTGGGGGTAACATAACCGGTAACATGCACTTGGGACTAGCAAACATGCTTATGTGGCATACAATTAAATAAGAGAGAGAGGGTTAGGCTGGTTGTAGTGGGAGTATCATAAGTAGTATCATGCATGCCAACTAGACGTTTTAGATGATGTGGCACACAATTAAATGAGGAAAGAGAGGATGCAGTATCATATCAATGATACCGTATCATATTAAATGCTCCGCTAGTTTGTGTCATGCATGGCAATTAATAAAGCAATCTAAGAAACTAACTTATGATACTATGCATTACGAAGGTAGTATCATACACTAGTATCATATGCATGATATTAGTATATGATACTTCCCATTACAACCAGCCTTATAGTAACATAGGTAGATACCGTATCATGTTAAATGCTATGTTACTTTGTGTCATGCATGACAATAAATATGATAATCTATGATACTGTGCACTATGAAGGTAGTATCATATAGTAGTACTCCCTCCGGTCCTTTTTTGTCTGCGTTTTGGAAAAATCCGTTTTTCCCGCAATGCTCTGTGTATTAGCTTTTTCTGACTTCTGTTTCCAGTTATGCCCCTGCTTTCCAGTCGATCGCATGCATGCGTGCTGCAGTTACTCGCATCTCTCTCTCCAACGTCCTTTGCGTCTTCCTGAGGCAGCCGCCTACCTCTTCCACTCCTTCCCATCCATCCCAGCAGACTACTCCACATCCCCTCGTCTCCTCTTCTCTCCTCTTTCACTCCTTCCTCCACACCAGCCTACTCCACGTCCCCTCCATGGATGAAATCCACCCATCATGGCTGTGGGAGGACAGCCAACCTGTAGAGGATAGTGAGCCCATGGATGACAGCTTGCTTGTGGAGGATAGCTTGCTTGCGGAGGACAGTGAGCTCCCGTACGGCGGCGTGCTCCCGCCCTCAGAGGGCCGCGCGGTCATGGACGGCGGCATGTTCCCAGCAGGCGTTGGGCTCGCGGACGGTGGCGTGCTCCCACTAGCAGAGGCCGGTGCGCACGCGGACGGCAGCGTGTTCCCAGATCTTGTTCAACACTCCAAGCATCCCTCCATATAACTTTCCCTTGTTCCATAAGTCCTAGACAGTTCTCTGCGGCATACCGGTCAAACGAGACACTTCCTTGGTCACTCCACGCTTCATAATTCCTAGACTTGTCCTCTCCAACAACATGCCATAGACGGTGAGCTTAGCTTTGTCACTCCACTCACGTGGCTGCGGCGGCTGCGGATTATTCCCACCTACAAAAAGGAAGACATGATCAATTTCATGTGACTGAATCTGCTATCATGTCACACAAAATGAGCAAAATATGCTGCCATGTCACGAAAAATGAGTAATCATATAGAAGTGAAATTATGAGCTCACCATCATGGTCATTGCCCTCATGCCCGTCACCTTCCGCACCTCCGTTACCCTCATCACCGGTGCCATGGTCTTCATGACTAGAAGTGCCTACTTGATCAATAATAAAATTTGCATAACCGAATTAAACTTAACAACAAGAAATCTAATGAACACACTTTATGAATTTTATAACAAAATGAGAAATTGCCACAAATTTTAATGGACTATAATTGCATCAGAATCAAACAAACAAATAGAATTGTCCGCTAGTTTTCATTAACAAACTGAACTTCCTAACAAATTTTCACTAATGATTTTCATTAACTCTAATTGAATCAAACAACCAAATAGAATTGTCCGCTGGTGCTGGGCAAGTTTCTCACCATGCATGGGGTCACCTGCGTGAGCTTCGCCATCCTCTGCGCCATGCCCCTCGTCTCCAGCATCGCCATGTCCATCATCGCCATGTCCATCATCGCCATCGCCACCACCGGCGGCGTGTCCGTCTTCAACGTCCTCTGGCGCGACGAGGTTCAAGTCAGGAAGCTGGCGCCCTCGACCGCGACCACGCCCGGCCATGCCAAGCCTCCCGCGACCGCGGCCCGATGGCACGCCTCTGCCATGCCCTCGTCCAGTGACGACTGGATGCTCCGGCTGCCACTGGATCGTGCCGGCGTGAGCTCGCCCGCGGCCAGCGAGGCCTAGTCGTCCACGGACAGGGGCTACATCTCCTCCGCCGGCGACTTGCACGCTTCCTCCGCCGGTGACTTGCAGGCCTCTTTCACGGTCAACGTTGCGGAGCCCACGGCCGGTCAAGCCTAGACGCGAGCGGCCATGGTTGTGGCTGTTGCTTCTTCCGCTGGAGGTGTCCTCGTCATGCACGCGGTCGGTGCAGCTCAGACCAGCGCCGGCACTGCCGTCTTCAGCTTCCGCGTCGTGCACCTGATCTGTGCGGCTCGGACCAGCGCCGGGACTTCCGCCTTGCACCTCCACGTCCGCGAGCTGGCTGCTATTGCCGTTGCCACCGCTTCCGCCTGCGTCCTCCATGCCGTGCGAAGCGTCGTTGCCACCGCTTCCGCGTCCGCCATTGTTTTGCTCGGCGGCTTCATTTTCTGTCGTTGGTTTGGGAGTTGAAAAGCGATCAAATAGAGCACAAAAAAACTGGAGTAAAATCAAACAAGAGCAATCAGTTCATACCGTCGTCGCTCTCCTCGAATACGTAGACGTAGTTCATGTCCTCGGCATGACCATCATATTGATCCTCCACCTCGTCCCAGTTGATGGCCGAATTGAGGTCGAAACCAGCCATTGCATTCACGTGGCAAGAGAGAGAGAGGAGCAAAGAGAGCGAGGGAAGAATTTTTTGCCGTTCTGTTCATGGCTGGGGCCGAGATTTATAGACAGAACTTTTCAGTTTTAGCCATGGCGGTAAGCTAAATTTTGAGCTTCTAATCTATGGCGGGCTGTTCAGTTGGAGGGAGTTGGAAATTTTCATCTGCTCCAATTGTTCAGCCATGGCGGTAAACGAATTGCTTTGGCTCCAACTCCACCAGTTTCAAGCTCCGCTGGTGTTCTTCCTGCTCATAGGCCATGCAATGGGTGAGAGATTGGCGTCGATTCCAAGAAGATTTTGCACAGAGGGAGAGGCACATGCAGAGAGATGCGCATGCATGCAGACCAGGAGAGAGAGAGAGGAGGAGAGAGAGACGCGCATGCAGAGAGATGGAGAGAGTGGGCGCGAGAATATATGGCTGCAGGCCAATCGTTTGCATGTAGGGAGTAACTGCCCAGGGTCTCCTCGGTAGCAATTCAGGGGCAAAGTTGTCCAAATTTTGCTGAGCTCTCCTCTTCTTGGTATCCGGGCTGGAGCTAAAACGCAAACAAAAAAGAACCGGAGGGAGTATCATATGCATGATACTAGTATATGTTACGCCCCACTATGAATAGGGTGCTAGACGATAGGAAGATCCTCATGTAGGTGTGGGTGGTCCAGCTAGGGTGGAGCTGCGCGTTGAACACGGTGCTACGATATTATGACCCGATTACAAGGGCTATCCCGACGGATTGCAGGTAGCGAAATGCGACCATGTGACTATGTAGAACATATTGTATATTCAGTTAGAGGTGGATGGAGAGCTGCATTAGACGGTATTGGTCAAGATCTGATCTGCATCCACTGATAAGAAACTTGTTGTGAAATTCAACTGTGTCGGGGTTAATTTGTTCGTGCGGCAAGAGACCCAATGATTTTGTTTTATATGTTGTTTTCATGTAATATAATTGTATGGGAATTACGTAATTTCCTATTTTTGCATGTATTGTTCTTCAGTTTGGATACTAGCCATACCCGTTACCCGCACGTCGGCATGCCGCGCATTGTCGATACATTATGTATTGATACATTGTCCTTGTATTCTTCGATGACTACAAACTTATATCAAAAAGCTTGGCACCAGCATACGATATTATTGAATCATCGATTTGTGGATATTATTGAACCATCAGTTTGTGGACGTTGGGGATACATATATATGAAGGGGCTTGATATTCAAAAAATTGTCCCATATCTTTACCAAGGAGTGAAATGTGTCACTAGTCCATGAACTCAAATTGATTGCACACTTTAGGCCAACAACTTAAGATCAAGTGATTAGATTTAGTCTGCAAACTTACTGATTTGATCAAATAAGGCCAAAACCGGCCCGACTGAAGAAAAAAACCGGCCACGTGAATGCCATGTCATCATTCCTTTGACTGCTCGTGAATTCTCTATTTTTACAGGGCTGTATTTGCAAATTGACTGGTTTTTTCTCACAAATGATACTAAGGAATTTGGAGTGAAAAAATATAAGGAAATTGTGGTGCCCAGAACCTGAACCTCGCCCGTTAAAAATAAGCTCAGTATATATTTTCACGTAGAATCAGGAGAGAAAAAAGTTAACAGTTTCCATCCGATCGTTTCTCAATCAGGTGAACTCTTTCCTTTTGTTTCGCTTGACAGTAACTACACTGGATAGCCACTAACCCTATGCTACTAGATGACGTCAAAAGAAAAAAAATACACAAATCCTAGGCTACGCCTTCAAGAAGGAATCCCCGCACGTGCGCCGATTATGGCGGCTCCAACACAAGATTGAACTCTGGATTCTCTTCTGCGATCCAAGCTTCAATCCAGCACCTTCAGCAAGGACACGAAGAAGGCCCATGTCGACATAACCTAATCAGAGATCTTGTGTTTCGATGGAGTGCATAAAGTCGTGGTTGAAGCCATATGTACCATCGTCCCTTATTCGGCTACCGATGACGCGATGACCGGATACCTCTAGAGAAGACACCAGAAGACAGACGTCCCATACCGCCTGCCTCCCACCACAGTCGCACCACCTTCGATCCACACCAACAGGCTAGACATGAGGCCTCCACCAGAGCCACCACTACTAGGGAAAACCCTGGTTGTAGCGCGGGGTAACGGCCTAGTAGTAGCGTGTGGGCCCACGCTATAGCTAGCGTGTTACAGCTAATTGTTGGTAGTAGCGCGGGTCTGACCCGCGCGCTACTACTACTTGTCTTAGTGGTAACCTGGGGTAGGACCCGCGCTGCTGCTAAATAGCAGCAACATCGGGTGTTGCCCTGCGCCACTACTATTCCTGCTAATTTTATTTCTTTATATTTATGCGATATTTATACACCATTATAAAAAAATACAGTAACAATGAAGAGGTTGTGGAATTAACATGGATTAGATTAGAGTCACATGCAACAACCTCCTTATATGTACCCCAATGCAAATTGGATTTGATAGACATTGCCTTCATTCGACACTTGTGTGCCGTCCCATCATCATATCTTCCTACTAATACAATTTGGCCACTTGGTGGATCCATCCACTTTAATATTATCCGTGTTTCTTCCACCCCAATGATATACCAACACATCATCATCATAGTCATACAACTCATCACCATCGTAGTCATATAACAATCATCACCATAGTCATATAAATACTCATCATCATAGTAGTGGTATAACAATCTCACCATTATGATCATCATATGTTAACCACTAATAGCTAAGTGTTATCATCCTAGGTAAACTTCCTAGCAAATGACAAGTACTAGCAGGACTTACTCCTCTCTCTTAGGTAAAATAGAATAAAACAGAAATACCCCTCCTCCATTATGAAGCATAGAGATCCACCGGTCTCCCACTTGTGGGTTGTGCTCATTCACTAGTTTTCTCTATCCGTTGATTTTGAGACCTTCATCTGTTTTAGAAGTCGAGTATGCACAATTGAAAGCCCCCATCCATGGCGTACACTCACATTGTCATCTCACCTTCGACATACATCAGTGGAGGCACAACATCATTCTAGAGCTTTTGTTGAAGAACATAATAGTAAAATAGTTAGCAATGTGGTTTACCTCAGAAGAATGTATGAAAAAGATGGAGTAGTAACACAATAGTAAAAAAATCTTACCATGATATTTGCACGATTGTTACCATCGCACAACCCATGGACTAGTGGCACACATCCACAATAATTTTGGCCAGCTCCATAGTTGATCTTAAATTTCAGAACATCATTAACAAAGGAGACAAGAGAATTCTTCTCCTCCCAAGTTAGCTCTGAGTCATAACTGTAGTAGGTCTCGTCTATTATCTTTTGTGTGTCTTTGGAAGAAAGGAAATACATTGTCAATTATAAAAAAATCAAGTTTAGTAGGTATGAATAACTACTATTTTTATAGAAGTAATATAGATTATTTAACTAATTTTTTAACAAAGTGACTCGGATCGGAATCATGTCCAGATCCACCCAAATGCCTTTATCGTCAGGATTGCCAATATCGGAGGTTATTTTCGTATCCTCCTGAAATTCGTAGGCCTTGCATAATCCTTCCAAATTTGAACATACAAAATGAGTATGTCCTGTTTAATTTATAATTCTAACCTAAAAAATGAAACAATGTTTCGTTTTAAGGTGAGCTATCTTCGTGTCCACCTTGTACATCTCTTCGAAAGATAGCTTCTCAAGGACATACGGTCTTACATAGCATGGCATAGTTGAATTCTAAAAAACTGAAATTACATGTTAAAGCAAAAAAACTAAGCCATGCTTAATTAAGAAGAAATATGTGGTGCTAAAGTTACACGCCGTGAAATATTTTGAAGCCCTCCTTTAACGTGAGGGAGAAGCATGCATCAATTTCCAGGTGAGGCCTGCTGTACATACCGCCGTCGTCGGTGCAGTCATCGCACTCGGGGATCCTATCTCACACATTTCCTGTGTTCAAAATTCAAAGATAAAAAATTGATGGCAAATACCAGCAACTCAACACACAGATCACTATTCAGCATGGGTTGACTTTCGGTCTGTCGAGTCTCCCTTGAAAACCTTGAAGGAAATATGCCCTAGAGGCAATAATAAAGTTGTTATTTATATTTCCTTAAATCATGATAAATGTTTATTATTCATGCTAGAATTGTATTAACCGGAAACTTAGTACATGTGTGAATACATAGACAAACAGAGTGTCCCTAGTATGCCTCTACTTGACTAGCTCGTTAATCAAAGATGGTTAAGTTTCCTGACCATAGACATGTGTTTTCATTTGATGAACGGGATCACATCATTAGAGAATGATGTGATGGACAAGACCCATCCGTTAGCTTAGCATAATGATCGTTTAGTTTTATTGCTATTGCTTTCTTCATGACTTATACATGTTCCTCTGACTATGAGATTATGCAACTCCCGAATACTGGAGGAACACCTTGTGTGCTATCAAACGTCACAACGTAACTGGGTGATTATAAAGATGCTCTACAGGTGTCTCCGATGCTGTTTGTTGAGTTGGCATAGATCGAGATTAGGATTTGTCGCTCTGTGTATCGGAGAGGTATCTCTGGGCCCTCTCGATAATGTACATCACTATGAGCCTTGCAAGCAATGTGACTAATGAGTTAGTTGCGGGATGATGCATTACGGAACGAGTAAAGAGACTTGCCGGTAACGAGATTGAACTAGGTATGATGACACCGATGATCGAATCTCGGGCAAGTAACATACCGATGACAAAGGGAATAACGTATGTTGTTATGCGGGTTGACCGATAAAGATCTTCGTAGAATATGTAGGAACCAATATGAGCATCCAGGTTCCGTTATTGGTTATTGACCGGAGATGTGTCTCGGTCATGTCTACATAGTTCTCGAACCCGTAGGGTCCGCACACTTAACGTTCGATGACGACTTCTATTATGAGTTATGTGAATTTATGACCTACGTTTGTTCAGAGTCCTGGATGAGATCACGGACATGACGAGGAGTCTCGAAAGGGTCGAGAGGTAAAGATTCATATATTGGAAGGTTACATTCGGACACCGGAATGGTTTCGGAAAGTTTCAGATAAGTTTCGGAGCACCAGGGGTTAGCGGAACCCCCCCCCCCCCCCCCGGGGGAGGGGGGGGCCTTCCGGGGCCTTAGTGGAAAGGAGAGGAGGGCTGCAAGGGAGCCCCCCCATTGCCAGTCCGAATTGGACAAGGGAGGGGGGCCTCTTTCCTTCTCCCTTCCTCCTATTTCCCTCTCTCTCTCTCTCTTAGAAAGGAAGTGGACTCCAACTAGGATTGGGAATCCTAGTTGCACTCCCCTATGGCGCGCGTGAAGGAAATATGCCCTAGAGGTAATAATAATGTTATTATTTATATCCTCATATCATGATAAATGTTTATTATTCATGCTAGAATTGTATTAACCGGAAACATAATACATGTGTGAATACATAGACAAACATAGTGTCACTAGTATGCCTCTACTTGACTAGCTCGTTGATCAAAGATGGTTGAGTTTCCAAGCCATAGACATGAGTTGTCATTTGATTAACGGGATCACATCATTAGTAGAATGATGTGACTAACTTGACCCATTTTGTTAGCTTAGCACTTGATCGTTTTAGTTTACTGTTATTGCTTTCTTCATGACTTATACATGTTCCTATGCCTATGAGATTATGCAACTCCCGATTACCGAAGGAACACTTTGTGTGCTACCAAATGTCACAACGTAACTGAGTGATTATAAAGGTGCTCTACAGGTGTCTCCGATGGTACTTGTTGAGTTGGCATAGATCAAGATTAGGATTTGTCACTCTGATTGTCGGAGTGGTATCTCTGGGCCCTCTCAGTAATGCACATCACTATAAGCCTTGCAAGCAATGTGACTAATGAGCTAGTTGCGGGATGATGCATTACAGAACGAGTAAAGAGACTTGCCGGTAATGAGATTGAGCTAGGTATTGAGATACCGACGATCGAATCTCGGGCAAGTAACATACATATGACAAAGGGAACAATGTATGTTGTTATGCGGTTTGACCAATAAAGATCTTCATAGAATATGTAGGAGCCAATATGAGCATCTAGGTTCCACTATTGGTTATTGACCGGAGACGTGTCTCGGTCATGTCTACATAGTTCTCGAACCTGTAGGGTCCGCACGCTTAAAGTTCTGTGACGATCGGTATTATGAGTTTTTGTGTTTTGATGTACCGAAGGTAGTTTGGAGTCCCGGATACGAGGAGTCTTGAAATGGTCGGGACGTAAAGATCAATATATTGGACGACTATGTTCGGACACCGGAAGTGTTTCGGGAGGTTTCAGACATATACCGGAGTACCGGGGGCACTACTAGGAAAAGGCCTACTAATGGCGCACCGGTTTTGCCTACTAATGGCGCATCACCGGTGCGCCATTAGTAGCACGCCACTAGTAATTTTTACTAATGGCGCACCACTGGTGCGCCATTAGTATACCAGATACTAATGGCGCACCATGTGGTGCGCCATTAGTATACCATTCGGTGCTCCACTGGTATTCCCTCCAGGTGCGCCACTAATAACCTTATAGGTGCGCCACTAGTAATAAAGGAAGGTGCGCCACTAATAAGGGCTTAAATGCGCCACTAGTAATGTATTTGGAAAACAAAAAAAAATCTAAATTTACAGAAAACAACCTATAAGGAAAAATAATTTAAAAACAAAAAATGAAATAGAATCATAATTTTTATTATAGTAAGAATATTACAATGTCTTTACAAGTTTCCAATAAAAGGAAAATTGCAAGGAAATAAAAGAAAATCCTAAAACTAATCTTCGAGTAATCTTTTCTTCTTTTTCTTCACTTTATCCCTGCAAAATGTAACAAAATAAACGGAAACACAAACAAACTATTTATAACATGTCAATACTGTCATTTTTTATGCAGAACTAGATATGAGCATATATTTCCAGAATTACATGGTGTGAATATTGTATGAGTAAGATTATAATGGAAATGAATTTTGATAGCTAGGAGCCCACTTTCGACGAGTATTTATCTGACAGAGCTAAATAATCATGGCATTTACCTTTTGATAATATTATTATACTATACTACCAGTATACTACTCCACTTGGATTTTTTAGATGAGCAGATCTGAGATAAACATTTGTTTAAGTGGCTATAGGTAGGCTTGAAGAATTCTCATCGGTTCAAGTGGCTACAGGTAGTCGCACAGCTGGAATATAGACTACTAGTACTATTTGAAAGGAAAACAAGAGTAAATCTGAACGTACTAGTCAGATCCAATCACATTGAGCTAGAAAGAAAATTCATCAGGAAACAGATGGCCGGTGACTTACTTCTAGACGTTGAGGATCTCGTTGTGCCCGGCGAAGACGCTGCGGAGCGCGTTGTGGACGGACTGCTCACAGCGATAGCTGCCGCAAATGAACTCGTTGTCCTGCAGGTAGTCCAGCAGCCAGGAATTAAAGATAGGAGGGCTAGAACTGAAAGAACTAACATCTTAGAAAGCAACAGGAGATAATTCATATATGCAAAATACATATGAAGTGGTCTTCACTAAATTTGTTGAAACATGAACGAAATGTTTTAGCAGTACCAATGATACATGTCAAATTAATTGTTCCTGTCATGACAATGTAAAAGTAGTACTTGCATGCCAATGAAGATTTGCTAGTGTCAGATTCTATGAGGTTCAGGACATGTGTAATTGTGCCAAGTTCACTTGTAATGCCATTATTCATGATCTGAACTTTATCCTTCACAAAATAAAATAACAGTTGATCCATGCGAATGATACTTAATTTTGAAGCTACTATTAATTTATAAACTGAATATAAAGTGAGTCTATAAATTCAGAAACAGAAAATTCAGTTAGGCTACTGTTAACTGAATTTTGGAGTGTATACTTAACAAAGGCTTCATTTGAATGTACAGTCAAATTAAAAAAATGTGTTCATGGGGAAGCAGCACTAAGAACTGAAAGAGAAAGGTGCAGAAAAAAGCTACTGAAAAACAATATCAGAAGTAGTGCAGACGCTGTTGAGGCGCTGACTGAACCATTGATAGTACTACCACTCTTCTTTTGTGCGTCCATTAGCCTGACAGTGAGGTTACAACCTTTAATTAATCATGCAGTATGTGTATAAACTATAAAAAATAACTACACTGCCTGGTTTTCATCCAAATAAGAAAACAGAGCACAGACGATTTTTTCACATATTCACATCATTGATACATGATGACATTTGATGCAATGGTGGAAGAATAGAGTAATTGTTGTCCATCAGCTCATAAATGATTAATTATTACCTGCTTGAGGATAGGGGTGGCACACTTCCCTCTTAGACCGAAAGCATCAGAGTAGGTTATTACCTGCTTGAAATACGCCCCAAATCCATACCTGAGATAACAAAAATACATGAGAAAAGCATTCTGGATCTCTCCGATTTGCACAACATACAGGATATAAATCATCTGAATCAAAAGCAAGCTGCATCTAGTTCATCAAATGTTAGATGTACAGAATTTGATCGTACACTGCAATGCAAACCATTCAACCATGAAGTAGCTAGAGCTAGTGATTTCAATTCTCTACCATGATGCATGCATGTATGCGTGCAAGAAACCGCCAGACTAATTAAGCATTGAGGTAGGCTACATAATCCAATCCGGCTAGCTCGTAATCATATCCATACTAGGTAGCCGCTACGTAGTTAAGTCTGGACAGAGAGTCAGAGACTGGGATGAACACGTACATGGGAAGGAGCATGAGACGCAGGGCCTTATCTGCCCAACCTCCGACCAGATCGGTGGTGTTTGAGGCCGCCTTAGAGCTCCAGCGGTACCTCCCCTGCAGGCAAACAGAGCAATAGGCAAAAATCAGTTGTGCAGATCGATTCAGAAGCAGGATTAATGCGGGAGAGGCACAGTACCTTTCGAGATGAGTGCCATGGATGCAGAGCAGGAGGAGGACGGCCGCGCGTCCCCCCTTGCCGAACTTGGTGCAGAACAACGCAGAGGCTGCTTCCTCTCCCAGCACGTGGATGTGGAGAAGAAACCACCCTCCACTGGCACCATCGCCTGCGGCACCTTGGCCTTGCCGCCGGATCCGCCGCCGTTCATCAATCATGGGATAGCTCAACGACGATGAGGATATGGAAGCCCGGCTATGGCCGTGGCGGCTGGATCTGGGGCCTTGGGGTGGCGGGGAGCTCCTCCTCCTGCAGCTCGGCGGCCTCCACACCCCGGAGCAACGCCCTCGTCGGAGGATGTGGTCACCAGCTCTCCTCTGGATATGGTGAGGAGGGTTGGGGAAGGAGCTCACCACGGCTCCATGCCCTGGATCTGGTGTGAGGGAGGGGGAAGGGGGCTCGCCGTGGTCGGGAGGGAGAGGAAGAGGCGGGCGGCCGGGGCTTCCCGATATAGATCGAAGTCGAGGGAGGTGGGTGGGTGTGTCAGGAGGAAGGGGAGGGCAGAGAACGTGATAGCAATGGCGCACTGGTAGGGGTGCGCCATACGTATAGATAGCAATGGCGCATCTCTTACTGGTGCGCCATTACTAGTTAAAACTAGTAATGGCGCACTTTCCCTTGGTGCGCCACTGCTAAGTCTGGGGAGGGGTATGGGGCTAGGACAAAACTAGTAATGGCACACCAGACACCAGGTGCGCCATTAGTAATATGGACACTAATGGCGCACTCATATCTGGTGCGCCACTTCTATATAGTAGTGGCGCACCACATGTATGGTGCGCCATTAGTGTCAATTTCATCTATAGCCCTTTTCCTAGTAGTGGGGATTACCGGAACCCCCGGGGGGATGTAATGGGCCTATTGGGCCTTAATGGAGAAGAGGAGGGGCGGCCAGGGCAGGCCGCGCTCCCCCTCCCTCTCTAGTCCGAGTTGGACAAGGAGGGGGGCGGCGCCTCCCTTTCCTATTCCTCCTCTCTCCTTCCCTTTCCCCTTCTCCTACTCCTACTAGGAAAGGAGGAGTCCTACTCCCACTCCTGGCCAGCCGCCTCTCCCTAGCTCCTTTATATACGGGGGCAGCGGGCACCCCAAATACACACAAGTTGATCATTGATCTCTCCCAGCCGTGTGCGGTGCCCCCCTCAACCATAATCCACCTCGGTCATACTGTAGCGATGCTGAGGCGAAGCCCTGCGACGGTAGCTTCATCAAGATCGTCACCATGCCGTCGTGCTGACGAAACTCTCCCTCGAGCTCTACTGGATCGTGAGTTCGCGGAACGTCACTGAGCTAAACGTGTGCTGAACGTGTAGGTGCCGTACGTTCGGTACTGAGGATCGGTCGATCGTGAAGACGTACGACTACATCAACCACGTTGTCATAACGCATCCGCTTAACGGTCTACGAGGGTACGTGGACGACACTGTCCCCTGTCGTTGCTATGCATCACCATGATCTTGCGTGTGCGTAGAATTTTTTTTGAAATTACTGCGTTCCCAACAGTGGCATCCGAGCCAGGTTTATGCGTAGATGTTATATGCACGAGTAGAACACAAGTGAGTTGTGGGCGATACAAGTCATATTGCTTACCAACATGTCATACTTTGGTTCGGCGGTATTGTTGGATGAAGCAGCCCGGACCGACATTACGCATACGCTTACGCAAGACTGGTTCTACCGACGTGCTTTGCACACAGGTGGCTGGCGGGTGTTAGTTTCTCCAACTTTAGTTGAACCGAGTGTGGCTACGCCCGGTCCTTGAGAAGGTTAAGACAACACTAACTTGACGAACTATCGTTGTGGTTTTCATGCGTAGGTAAGAACGGTTCTTGCTCAGCCCGTATCAGCCACGTAAAACTTGCAACAACAAAGTAGAGGACGTCTAAATTGTTTTTGCAGGGCATGTTGTGATGTGATTTGGTCAAGACATGATGCTATATTTATTGTATGAGATGATCATGTTTTGTAACGAAGTTATTGGCAACTGGCAGGAGCCATATGGTTGTCGCTTTATTGTATGCAATGCAACCGCCCTGTAATTGCTTTAATTTATCACTAAGCGGTAGCGATAGTCGTAGAAGCAATAGTTGGAGAGACGACAACGATGCTACGATGGAGATCAGGTGTCGCGCCGGCGACGATGGTGATCATGACGGTGCTTTGGAGATGGAGATCAAAGGCACAAGATGATGATGGCCATATCATATCACTTATATTGATTGCATGTGATGTTTATCTTTTATGCATCTTATTTTGCTTAGTTTGACGGTAGCATTATAATATGATCTCTCACTAAATTTCAAGGTAAAAGTGTTCTCCCTGAATATGCACCGTTGCCAAAGTTCGTCGTGCCGAGACACCACGCGATGATCGGGTGTGATAAGCTCAACGTTCATCTACAACGGGTGTAAGACAGTTTTGCACATGCAGAATACTCGGGTTAAAGTTGACGAGCCTAGCATATGCAGATATGGCCTCAGAACACTGATACCGAAAGGTCGAGCATGAAACATATAGTAGATATGATCAACATAGAGATGTTCACCATTGAAAACTACTCCATCTCACGTGATGACCGGTTATGGTTTAGTTGATATGGATCACGTGATCACTTAGATGATTAGAGGGATGTCTATCTAAGTGGGAGTTCTTAAGTAATATGATTAATTGAACTTAAATTTATCATGAACTTAGTACCTGATAGTATTTTGCTTGTCTATGTTATTGTAGATAGATGGCCCGTGCTGTTGTTCCGTTGAATTTTAATGCGTTCCTTGAGAAAGCAAAGTTGAAAGATGATGGTAGCAATTACACGGACTGGGTCCGTAACTTGAGGATTATCCTCATTGCTGCATAGAAGAATTATGTCCTGGAAGCACCGCTAGGTGCCAGGCCTGCTGCAGATGCTGCTGATGACGTTAAGAACGTCTGGCAGAGTAAATCTGATGACTACTCGCTAGTTTAGTGTGCCATGCTTTACGGCTTAGAACCGGGACTTCAATGATGTTTTGAACGTCATGGAGCATATGAGATGTTCCAGGAGTTGAAGTTAATATTTGAAGCAAATGCCCGGATTGAGAGATATGAAGTCTCCAACAAGTTCTACAACTGCAAGATGGAGGAGAATAGTTCTGTCAGTGAACATATACTCAGAATGTCTGGGTATCATAACCACTTGACTCAACTAGGAGTTAATCTTCCTGTTGATATTGTCATTGACAGAGTTCTTCAATCACTGCCACCAAGCTACAAGAGTTTCGTGATGAACTATAATATGCAAGGGATGAATAAGACTGTCGGTGTCAAAACCGGCGGATATCGGGTAGGGGGTCCCGAACTGTGCGTCTAGGCGGATGGTAACAGGTGACAAGGGACACAGTGTTTTTACCCAGGTTCGGGCCCTCTCGATGGAGGTAAAACCCTACTCCTGCTTGATAAATATTGATGATATAGGTAGTAAAAGAGTAGATCTACCATGAGATCAGAGAGGCTAAAACCCTAGAAGCTAGCCTATGGTATGATTGTCGTTCTTGTGTCCTACAGACTAAACCCTCCGGTTTATATAGACACCGGAGGGGGCTAGGGTTACACAGAGTCGGTTACAATGGGAGGAGATCTACATATCCGTATTGCCAAGCTTTCCTTCCACGCCAAGGAAAGTCCCATCCGGACACACGACGAAGTCTTCAATCTTGTATCTTCATAGTCCAAGAGTCCGGCCAAAGGTTATAGTCCGGCTATCCGGACACCCCCTAATCTTGGACTCCCTCAGTAGCCCCTGAACTAGGCTTCAATGACAACTAGTCCGGCGCGCAGATTGTCTTCGGCATTGTAGGGCGGGTTCCTCCTCAAAATACTTCATAGAAGATTTTGAACACGAGGATCGTGTCCGGCTTTGCAAAATAAGTTCCACATACTACCGTAGAGTAATAATATTTACACAAATCTAATCTGCTGACGTATTCTGTAGCATGACATCACACCACAGTCAAGCCTTTATTCGAATCGTTTTTTCCGTCCCACCTCAGCATGTTTCGCGAGGCGGTTTCCTTGGCACGTCTTGTCGAAGTAGAGATCGTGTCCCCTTATCATGGGATTCTCATCAATACGGGCGTGGGTAACCCAACCGTGCCATTGATTACTGCGCTTGGGGGATAATCGAGTTTTACTAGGCTGGTGGGGACACATAGTTTCGTCCGCCCATATAAAGGGATAAGGATTCACCTTTCCATCCACGCCTTCTTCCTCCTTTGCTTATCCATTTTTGCACACTCGAGCTCCAGCGCCCAAGTCCGCGTTTCCCACCTCGACCTTCTCCAACCATGTCCGGAGCGGGAGGCAGGTGGATGGTCTCCTCTGTCACGGAGGGACACATCAAGAAGCTGAGGAGAGCCGGATACTTGCTCGACGACATCGCGCACCGGCTCCCAGATGAGGGGCAGCTCATCCCCACCCCTAGGCCCCATGAGAGGGTAGTGTTCCTCACCCATTTCCTCCGCGGACTGGGCTTCCCTCTCCACCCATTCGTCCGGGGGCTCATGTTCTACTACGGCCTGGACTTCCACGATCTGGCCCCGAACTTCATCCTCAACATCTCGGCGTTTTCATCGTGGGCGAGGCCTTCCTCTGCATCCAGCCCCACTTCGGCTTATGGCTGAAGACCTTCAATGTCAAGCCGAAGGTAGTGAGCAGCCGCCAGGCGGAGTGCGGAGGCGCCATGGTGGGCAAGATGCCCAACGGCACATGGCTCGAGGGCTCCTTCGTGGAGACCATGAAGGGGTGGCAATCGGGGAGGTTCTACATCACCGAGCCGCGCGACCCTGAATGGGTAGCGGCCCCCGAGTTCCGATCTGGCATCCCCACGTGGCTCACCTCTTGGTAGGAGAAGGGCCTGTCCTGGGGTAGTTCGGGAGAGCTGACCTGACTCCAAACATGTGTCCAAAACCTGGTGAGCAAGAAGCTCAAACTCGTCAATGTAGTCCAGGTCATTCTCATCCGCCGGATCCTCCCGTGTCAACAACGAGCTTTCAAATTGTGGGAGTTCGACCCGCCCAGCACCAAACTCTGAACAGGCTCTTCGACACAATGCACAAAGATGCCTGGAAGGTGCTATTCAAGGGCGCCGAGCTTCCTCCTCCCACTACCGAGGATCGCGGGTTCTGTGCGAAGCGCCAAGCCAGCGCGGTAAGCTGTTTTACCTCTTACAGGATATTTGTCTTTCATAGTTTGACTCTAGGCGGGATATAAGCTCCCATACCTTTGACAGGACTGGCAGAAGACGGCTGGACAGATCAACTGTCCGGCTCCTTTGCCCGAAGGCCCAGAAGATGCTCGCTTGGCGGAGCTGCTAGTTCCGGCACCTTACGTGGTGCCGGAGAAGAAGGCCAAGAAGAAGGCCACAGGAACCCAAAAGAGTTCCTGGCGCCCGGTGGTGTCGGACTCATCGTCCGATGATTCCGAGGCGCACTCCTCCCACGAAGACGAGGAGGAAAGAGAGGTTTCTTCCACAGCAGGGGGAGAGAAGAAAAGGAAAGCCGCCCCAACTGGGGAGGCCGGAGGGTCCAAGAAGGGAAGGACCCTACCGCCGGACTACTCCACCAACGCCACCGATAGCGAAGAGGAGTGGCCGCCCAGGGCCAAGCCCCTGGCGAAGTCGTAAGTTTTCGGACACCAGAGTGACTCATAGTGTTCCTTTATTGCACAACTTCTCCTGACGCCGAATATAATTATGCAGTCCGCCCAAAGCCCGACTCAACGTGTCATCGAGCGGTTCCTTGGGTTCGTCGGATGTGAACAACACTTCACTTCCGGCTGCCTCCTCCCCTCATCCTACGGATAATGCCGAGGTGTTGTCTTAGGGGGGTTACCAACCGAGGGGAGGTAGTCCTGGAGGCGCCGCAAGGCGACATCCCGGACTCCAGGCGCAAAGGGGGCAAGACTCCCAAGGGCTCCAAGTCCGGCCCTGGGCCGGACACCGCACTGGAACCTTCAGCGGTTCCGGACTCCGGCAGGCTGCCCCCACTAAGAAGGGCAAGCCTACTGCACCGGTGACCTCCGTCCAACCGGAGGCACCGGATAACTTGCTGGAGGTGCTTAACGGTGCCTCCATCGACGAGGAGCACCACACTATCATGAGTGCAGTGATCCAGAAAGTTCAGTCCGCCAAGAGCGGGCTGACTGAAGCTTGTGCCAGCCTGCTGACAGGCTTTGAGGTATGTAAAAAATACATGAAAATATTACCGCATAGACAGTAGACCCTGATGCTCTGTTTGGCGTTCAAAAAGAAAAGCCGAATAGAGGATCTAATAATATTCGCAGGAGTCTAACATAATTATGTCGATATGCGTATGCAGGCTTCGCTGCTGGCCTCTGCCGCACTGACTGCGGAGGTTGACGCGCTGAAGCAGAATCTCGAGCGGTCCGAGCAAGAGCTCGGCCTTGCCAAGAAGCAGCTCGAGGAGAACCAAGGTACGTAGTGCCTTGTCTATTTGTTTATAAAAAAGATGCAGTTGCAGAAAATGATAGGATCGTTATTGATGTGCTAGGGGCCACGACCGAGGTGGCGACCCTGAAGCAAGCGCTTTCCGAGGCCGAAAAGAAGGTGGCCATGGAGCACACCGAGCGGGAGAAACATGAGGCACGGGTCAGCGAGGTGCAGCAAGAGCTCCATGCTCTAGTGAAAAAGCATGAGACTTTGGAGCTGGACTCGAAGACTCGACAGTCCGAGCTCGCCGCGGCCCTCGAAAGCGCCAAGTCTGCCAAGGCCGAAGCCCAGAAAGCCCTCCAGGAAGTTGAGGCGATGAAGAAGATAGAGGCGGGTAAGGCATTCTTTATGCAAAGCAAGCACGTAAAAGTGAATTACTTGTTACTTACCCGAGTCCGGAGCTCTGTAGGAGGATTCGTAGATTTGCCCCGTAGCGTGTCAGATGCCGCCTCCTACTACCGGGCCGAGGAGGGGAGCTCGACGGAGAAGGTGTTCTGGTCTCAGTATGCTGAGACCGGACACCCGGTGCCCTTGAGCGACCAGCTGAAGCAGCTGGTCGAGCTCCATAAGGTGGCCGAACAGGCCATGAAGGGTCTCACAGTCCAGCTGTGGCCTGGAGAGGCCATGCCTGGGAGCTACTTCGGGCTGGTGAGGCGGCTGGTGGATGCCTGTCCGAGGCTTGAAGTCATCAAGCGCTCCGTTTGCATCGAGGGTGCCCGCAGGGCGCTTGCCCGTGCTAAAGTTCATTGGGGCAAGATGGATGCTGAGAAGCTGGTGAAGGACGGGCCGCCGCCGGGCAAGGAGCATCGCCACCCCGAGATGTACTATGAGGGCGTCCTGAAGGGTGCCCGCCTTGTGGCGGATGAATGTTCCAAGGATGTAATATTTGAGTAAACTCGCTCGTGTTATCCTGTACGCTGAAAACTTGTTCATATGCGCTATGCAACGCTTGTTTTAATTTAAAATATTACCTTCTATGCGGCCGTATATTAAATCTGAGAGATGGCGAGTCGTCGGCTTCTGCCCCCATGCCACGAGTGCTGGGGTGTTCGGGATAAACCGGAGCACTCTTTTTCCCATTCTTGGGTCCTTCGAGGGAGGTGCTCAGCACGACAAACAAGGCAATCAGACTATATTGCGTTATCACTCTCACTTATCCAGAGAATTCTATAATTTTAAATTTCAGCGAAGCCCCTAGTGTTCGGAATACCGAGTTCAGGGCGCTATACACGCCTAGGCCGGACAAAGCGGACTCCTCGCTCTAAGCAGCATAAGTCTTTAGGGACTCGAGACCTCTCGAACAGCGACCAGCTCTCGCCCTATCATGACTGTCAGTTTTAGCTTTCTCTACTAAGGTGCTTAGCCCAGCTGAACCGGGGCACAATCGCAGTAGTTCTCCCAGCGCTACCTTAGCCGATATAGCGGAACGTAAGGTACCAAAACATGGGAGCTGGGCAAACCCAACTATTGACCAAAGACATGATTCGGCGCTGATGCATATAATGCTATAAGTTCGGAGTGCCGTACTTATGAAAGTGTTCAGACTTCTCAAGCCGTATTATGGGGTGCTTGAGCCCCTGGCGTATTGGCTGTACCAAAGTGTACGGGTGCTAAATGTCATGACTGAACATATATATAAAAAAGGAATGAATAGAGAATGCAATAATAGGCTGAAGCTAAGCATTGTTTATTCGAAAAGGGTGCATTAAAAGCAGAACGATACAAATAATGCGATAAGCAGGAGATGGGACTATTTGACATGTCCCCTCCAGGGGCAAGCTGCGGAATGGCATGTAAAACAGGTATTCTGCTCGTTATACAGACCACCTAGGAGTTCCATAGTGCAGCGTAGTTTTCTGCTTCCCTAGTTGTTGTATCGTTTGTTCGGCAATTGTACTACCAATCCGGTCATCCAGAGAGTGGAGTCCTGAAAGTAAGAAAAAATGACAAAAATCGGCAGCCCCTAGTGCAGTTAAGCCACGTTTCGGGCGTGCCGTGATGGTGCCCCCCCTGTGCCCATGGTATTTTCAGAGCGTAATTATGTACGCGTAGCACTGATTTCGCTATTTCGCGAGGGCTGGGATTGGGGCCGCATTGCTACGCTTTCTCGGAATGTGCCAGGTGGTCTTGTTGTCGGTTACTCCGGGCGCGCTTGACGGTGTCCGGATGTTTTATCGCCGGACTGGAGAATTGCCTTGAGAGGCTTCTTTGTACTTCCGCTGCGAGGGCCGCCGTGTGCTCCTCCGTTCAGAGAGAGCGTTCGGTGTTTCCACTGACCGTAATGACTCCCCGAGGTCCTGGCATCTTGAGCTTGAGGTATGCGTAGTGCGGCACCGCATTGAACTTTGCAAATGCGGTTTGCCTGAGCAGTGCGTGATAGCCACTGCAGAACAGGACTATGTCGAAGATTAACTCCTCACTTCGGAAATTATCCGGGGATCTGAAGACCACTTCGAGTGTAACTGAGCCTGTGCAGTTGGCCTCTACACCTGGTATGACGACCTTAAAGGTCGTTTTTGTGGGTTTGATCCTTGAGGGATCTATGCCCATTTTCCGCACTGTGTCCTGATAAAGTAGGTTCAGGCTGCTCCCGCCGTCCATAAGGACTCGTGTCGGTGTCAAAACCGGCGGATCTTGGGTAGGGGGTCCCGAACTGTGCGTCTAGGCGGATGGTAACAGGAGGCAAGGGACACAATGTTTTACCCAGGTTCGGGCCCTCTTGATGGAGGTAAAACCCTACGTCCTGCTTGATTAATATTGATGATATGGGTAGTACAAGAGTAGATCTACCACGAGATCAAGGAGGCTAAACCCTAGAAGCTAGCCTATGGTATGATTGTTGTATGTTGTCCTACGGACTAAAACCCTCTGGTTTATATAGACACCGGAGAGGGTTAGGGTTACACAAAGTCGGTTACAATGGTAGGAGATCTAAATATCCGCATCGCCAAGCTTGCCTTCCACGCCAAGGAAAGTCCCTTCCGGACACGGGACGAAGTCTTCAATCTTGTATCTTCATAGTCCAAGAGTCCGGCTGAAGGTATAGTCCGGCCATCCGGACACGCCCTAATCCAGGACTCCCTTAGTAGCCCCTGAACCAGGCTTCAATGACGACGAGTCCGGCGCACAAATTGTCTTCGGCATTGCAACGCGGGTTCCTCCTCCAAGTACTTCATAAAAGATTGTAAACACTAAGGATAGTGTTCGGCTCTACAAAATAAGTTTCCACATATTGCCATAGAGAGAATAATATTTACACAAATCTAATCTGCTGACGTATTCCGTAGCGTGACATCACACTACGACCAAGCCCTTTATTCGAATCGTTTTTACTCCCCCACCACAGCACATTTTGCGAGGCGGTTTCCTTGGCACGTCTTGTCAAAGCAGAGATCGTGTCCCCTCATTTATGGGATTCTCATCAATACGGACGTGGGTAACCCAACCGCGCCATTTATCACGGCGCTTGGGAGATAAGCGAGTTTTACAAGGCTGGTGGGGACGCATAGTCGCATCCGCCCATATAAGGGGATAAGGATCCACCTTTTTACCTACGCCTTCTTCCTCCTTTGCCTATCCATCTTCCGCGCACTCGAGCTCCAGCGCCCAAGTCCGCACTTCCCACCTCCAACCTCCCCCAGCCATGTCCGAAGCGGGAGGCAAGTGGATGGTCTCCTCCGTCACGGAGGGCCACATCAAAAAACTGAGGAAGGCCGGATACTTGTCTAACGACATCGCGCACCGGCTTCCTGAAAAGGGGCAGCTCCTCCCCACCCCAAGGCCCCATGAGAGGGTAGTATTCCTTCCCCACTTCCTCCGCGGACTGGGTTTTCCTCTCCACCCATTCTTCCGTGGGCTCATGTTCTACTATGGCCTGGATTTCCACGATCTGGCCCCGAACTTCGTCCTCAACATATCGGCGTTTATCGTCGTGTGCGAGGCTTTCCTCTGCATCCACCCCCATTTTGGCCTATGGCTCAAGACCTTCAACGTCAAGCCAAAGGTGGTGCGAGGCAGCCAGGCGGAGTGCGGAGGCGCCATGGCGGGCAAGATGGCCAACGTCCTATGGCTCGAGGGCTCCTTTGTGGAGACCCTGAAGGGGTGATAGTCAGGGTGGTTTTACATCACCGAGCCGCGCGATTCGGAATGGATCGCAACCCCTGAGTTCTGGTCCGGACCCCTACACGGCTCACGTCTTGGAAAGAGACGGGCATGTCGTGGGGCTACAAAGAAGAGGTGACCGGACTGCAAAAATGCATCCAAACCCTAGTGAACAAGCAGCTCAGGCTTGTCAATGTAGTCCAGGTCATGCTCGTCCGCCGGATCCTCCCGTGTCTACAACGGGATTTCAATCTATGGGAGTTCGACCCGGCGCAGCACCCAACCCTGAGCAGGCTCTTCGACACGACGTACGAAGATGTCTGGAAGGTGCTATTCAAAGGCGCCGAGGCTCCGCATCCGCTTCCGAGGACCGCGGATTCAGCACGCAGCGTCACGCTGGCGAGGCAAGCTATTTTTACCTTTTATAGGATGTTGGTTTTCCATAGTTTAACTCTATGCGGGATCTAAACTCCCTTACCTTTGACAGGATTGGCAGGTGAAGTCCGGACAGATTGACTGTCCGGCTCCTTTGCCCGAAGACCCATCCAATGCTCGTTTATCGAAGCTGCTGGTTCCGACACCTTATGTGGTGCCGGAGAAGAAGGCCACGGGGACTCGAAAGAGTTCCCGGCGTATGGAGGTGTCCGATTCATCATCCGATGAATCCGAGACGCACTCCTCCCGTGAAGACGAGGAGGAGGAAGAAGAAACCTCTCCCCCTCCAGCGGGGCGAGGAAAGAAGAGGAAGGCCGCCCCAACAGGGGAGGCCGAAGGGTCCAAGAAGGGGAAGACCCTCCCTCCAGACTACTCCACCGACGCCGACGAGGGCGAAGAGGAGTGGCCGCACAGGTCTAAGCGCCCGGCGGAATCGTAAGTATTCTAATACCAGAGTAACTCATAATATTCCTTTGTTGCACAGCTTTTCCTTATGTCGAATATAATTATGCAGCCCGCCCAAGGCCGGGCTCGATGAGTCGTCGAGTGGCTCCCTGGATTCATCGGACGTGAATTCAGTTCCGTCCGCTGCCTCCCCCCGCACTACGGACGACGCCGAAGTGGCGTCGCAACAAGTTCCGGTCCAAGAGGAGGTGGTCCTGGAGGAGCCGCGAGGCGACCTCCCAGACTCCGGGAGTAAAGGGGACAAGACCCCCCCAGGGCTCCAAGTCCGGCTTTGCGCCGGACACCGCGCCGGAATCCTCAATGGTTCCGGACTGCGGCAGGCGAACTCCTTCTAAGAGGAGCAAGCCTACTAAGCCGGCGGCCTCCGTCCAACCGGAGGCGCCGGACAATCTGCTGGAGGTGCTTAAGGGCGCCTCCATCGACGAGTAGCACCGTACTATTATGAGTACGGTGATCCAGAAGGTTCAGTCCGCCAAGAGCGGACTGACTGAAGCTTTTGCCAGCCTTCTAACAGGCTTCGAGGTAAGTAAAAATATGTAAAAATGTTACCGCATAGACAATAGCCCCTGATGCTCTGTTTGGCGTTCGGAAAGAAAAGCCGAATAGAGGATCTAATAAATTTCGCAGGAGTCTAACAAAAAATCAGTCAATATGCGTATGCAGGCTTCGCTGCTAGCGACCGCCGCACTGACTGCGGAGGTGGGCACACTGAAGCTGGGCCTCGGGCGGTCCGAGCAAGAGCTCGGCCTTGCCAAGCGGCAGCTCGAGGAGAAAGAAGGTAAGAGATACCTTATAGAAAAATATATAAAAGATGCAATTGCAGAAAATGACAGGATTAACGTGCCTTATTGTAGGGGCCACAACTGAGGTGGCAACCCTCAAGCAAGCGCTGGCCGAGGCCGAGAAGAAAGCGGCCACGGAGCGCACCGAGCGGGAGAAATATGAGGCGCAAGTTGGCGAGGTACGGAAAGAGCTCCAGGCTCTCATGGAAAAACATGAGAGTTTGGAGCTTGACTCAAGAACGCGAGCGTCCGAGCTTGCGGCGGCTATTGAAAGTGCCAAGTCTGCCAGGAGTTGGATGCGGTGAAAAAGATAGCGGCGGGTAAGGCATTCTTTATGCAAAGCAGACATATAAAAGTAAGCTACTTGTTACTTACCCGAATCCGGAGCTCTCCTGGGGCATTCCGCTAGTGCAGAACCGGGCAATAGCACCGGTTCGTAAGGCCCTTTAGTGCCGGTTCCGTAACCGGCACTAAAGTGTGGGCACTAAAGGCCCCCCCTTTAGCACCGGTTCAGCACGAACCGGTGCTAAAGGGAAACCGCGTGGCACGAGCCAGCTCCGAGGGTCGGGAGCCCTTTAGTACCGGTTGGTAACACCAACCGGTACTAAATGTTTGTGGGTTTTTGTTTTATTTTTTATTTTTCAATTAAATTTGTGTTATCAATTTAATTTAGGATTGTTTTACGTTATAATGAGTTGTAGTCGTCATCATCATCATCATCATCGCATATTAATAAATAAATAAACTCTAGCTAGCTAAAAGTCATCGTAGTCGTCATTAATTAACACTATTTAATCATCATAGTCATTACTGCTAGCTATCTAATCATCACCAACACTGGCTAGCTTAAAGAAGAGACATTCACTTTGTAACAGAAGCAAAGATATCATCGAGTTCAACGTAATCATCACCAACATCGAAGTTCAGGACAATACGGACATGAGAGAGGACAAGTACTAATTAAGAGCATGAACTAGCTACTCTTGCTGCTCCCTCTCAGGTAGAATAGCATAGAACATGTCTAGCTCTCCTGATTCATCATACTGGAGCATGCAGATGAATCTGTCTCCTAATCTTGGGTTGCACTTCTCCTTGCTGCCCCCTAGTACTTCTCTGCGATCGTTAACAATTTTGCCTCAATCTTTCACTATTAAGCATTCTTCGCTTTCAGAAATCCTGAATGCACTCATGTGCAATGTAGGAAATCTTGGTCGTAAGCTAACCATTGACATGCGACCTTTTGTCTCGATCCACTGAGGCACAACTGTCATCGGAAGTCCCTGTTGAAGAACATCGTATAGTAATTAATATACTAAGCAATGAAAGTTAAGCTTCAAAAATAATGTATGCAAAAGATGCACTAATTAAGGACAAATAGTTAAAATCTTACCATCTTTCGATTATAGATGTGACCGTAGTTCAATACGATCACCATTGGTCGCACGTTTTGAGTACTAACATTTCTAAGTTCAGGAAAAAAATATTTCTTGACAGTATTAAGATCCTCAAGCCATGAAACATAATGACTTATCTCCTCGCAGTTTAGTTGGGCCCCGGGGCAGTAGTAGGTCCTGTCTACCAAGCGCCAGACATGTTTGCTTGAACCGAAATAAGCTGACAATACAAATTAGTTGTCAACTATTTTTGAATAAACTGTATCAAAGACATAAACATATGCATGCATGGTTGAGAAAAACTCACATAATGGTAGAACTGGAGGCGTTTGCACATCGACCCAGATGTCTATATTACCTTCAATATCATCTTCCGGACGAATATCAAAGGTGATAACCATATCAGGCTCAAATGCATAAGCCTTGCATAGTGCTTGCCAAGTTTTGCATTCAAAATGGGTGTATGTGTCTCCATTATATAATTTGACGTTGAAAGTATACCCATGCTCCGTCTTCAAGTAAACTCTCTTTACCTCCATATCATCTATAGCACTAAAACCTATCTTATCCAAGACAAAAATTCTTGCATCGCAGGGGATGCGCTAGTAGAATAGTGAAAATTTAAAATTATAAGTTGAAGCAAATGAAGCATAAGTCATGCTTTAAAATTATAAGTTGAAGCAAATGAAGCATAAGTTTTGCATTCAAATAATAATTGCCGTTGTGACTTACTGTATCCACTTCAAATGTCCCATTCAGCTTGATGCTGAAGCGCCTACCATCAACAAGGAAATTTCTGTCGCACAGGCCGCGCTGGTCTTCATAGTGTTCGCACATAATGAAATCTTTTTCGTCGTCAGATGACATTTCCTATATGTTCATATAGGTGAAACATTAAACACTTATTACTATCTAACATTAATTAATATCTAGCCAATTCAAATATATATCTAACTATAATCATCTCTAACAATTGACATTACTATATATTTAACTTTTCTATCTAATTCATCTAACATTCGACATTAATCTAACATTTATATAAACTCAAAATATATAAAAACATTAAATAAACAGAAAAACTCATTAACAAATAATATTTTAATTAGATCATCAAATCTTAGATACGACAATTTTCTTACTAAAAATAAACTAGTTATATTAATTATTCAATTAGTTCAAATCTCATATACCTAAATAAACTAGTTCGACAATTTTCTTATTAAAAATAAACTAGTTATATTAATTATTCAACTAGTTCAAATCTCATATACCTAAATAAACTAGTTCGACAATTTTCTTACTAAAAATAAACTAGTTATATTAATTATTCAACTAGTTCAAATCTCATATACCTAAATAAACTAGTTCGACAATTTTCTTACTTAAAATAAACTAGTTATATTAATTATTCAACTAGTTATAAGTAAAAAAATGTGTGTGTGTATGTGTGTGTGTGTATGTGTGTATGTGTGTGTGTGTATGTGTGTGTGTATATATGTGTGTGTACGTATACGTATACACTGCAGTGCGCGGCCTCGTACGCCGCCGCCCTGTACGTACGAGCGGGGGAGCCGGCGTACGGGGCGGGGGCGGCGGCGTACGTACGGGCCGGGTGCGCGCGCGGCGCTGGTACGCGAGAGCGAGAGAGTACGTACGGGCCGGACCGCGGCGCGACGACGACGGGCGGCGGGCGACGAGCGACGGGCGACAGGCGGACGACGGGCGACGGGCGACGGGCGCGGCGGGCGGCGGCGATGGGCGACGGGCGACGCGCGGCGTCGCGAGAGGTTGGAGACGCGAAGAAGTGGGAGATGTAACTGAAATTTTCGTAAGTGTTGTATATATAGGAGAGGTCTTTAGTACCGGCTGGAGCCACCAACCAATACTAAAGGCAGGCCTTTAGTACCGGTTGGTTGCTCCAGCCGGTACTAAAGGGTGGTCTTTAGTACCGGTTGGAGCCACCAACCGGTACTAAAGGCCTCGCGCTGCCATCCCAAAGTTTAGTCCCACCTCGCCGGGCGAAGGGCAGCCGCACTGGTTTATAAACCCAGCCGCGGCTACCTCTTTGAATTCCTCTATATAGCAGGCTTGTGGTCCTAAATTCTGCGCGCTGCCCTGTGAGTCTCCTGGGCCTTTAAGGCCTGTAATTGCACGCCCGTGGCCTAGCAGGCCCACAGGGCAGCGCCCCAATTTTTTTTATAGTTTTTTTCCTTTCTGCTTTATTTTCTTCTATTTATTTCTGCGTAGTTTTTTGTATAGTTTTTTCTTTTCTGTTATATTTATTTTCTTCTATTTATTTGCGAGTAGTTTTTCATCTAGTTTGCCAAAATTCAACATTTTCAGAGTTCATTTTGTAGTGATTTTCAATTTCACGGACATTTTGTAAACGATTGAAAAATAGCAAATATATATTTTTTTCTTTTCTGCTTTATTTTTTCTTCTATTTATTTCTGAGTAGTTTTTTCTTTTCTGCTATATTTATTTTCTTCTATTTATTTCTGAGTAGTTTTTTTATATAGTTTTTCTTTTCAGCTATAGTTTTTTCTTTTCTGCTATTTTTTCTTTTCTGCAAAACTTGATGGTCAAAGTCTGGAGTTATAACCAAAGTTTTAAAAAAAAGAAATGCCGACGTGCAATTAGTTTTTGCCATAACAGAAGAAGTCTGGAGTTGTAATAAGTTATTAAAAATAAAAAAGAGGTGCAATGCTCGTTAATTTGCTTCAAGCCTTTCGAAATAGCATACACTGCACTGCGCATAGCTCCGTGCAGTCTACCATATTCCTGAAGGCTTGAAGCTAAGCAACGTGAGCATTGAGCCTCTTCTTCATCGTCTCTGCACTCAGGGCATATAAACCGCTCCTAGTCCCTCTCTCTTCGCGAGGTGGGACTAAAAAACAGCTTACTAAGAAACTGTAGTACTGGTTCATCCATGAACCGGTACTAAAGGTGCTCGTGGGGCCCCAGCCTTACCTGACACAACCTCATTAGTACCAGTTCGTGGCACGAACCGGTGCTAAAGGTTCGCCACGAACCGGTACTAAAGAGCTCCTCCCGCCTAGCAGTTGGAACCGGTACTAAAGAGCTCCTCCCGACTAGCAGTTGGAACCGGTACTTAAGAGCTCCTCCCGCCTAGCAGTTGAATGATGCATACTGAATGCACAAAAAGTCTGGAGTTGTAATAAGTTTAAAAAAATGAAATGCCTTCGTAACAGATGAGTTTAATTTCGTCATAAACCCGAATACTTCGAAAGAGATTGTCCAGTTTGTAAACGAAGTGCATCCAGTTTTTGCCATAACCCTCTCTACTTTTTTGAACATGATATGTGGGTGAAATGATGATACCATGCCAAGTTTCAACTTTTTCAGAGTTCATTTATAGTGCTTTTCAATTTCCAGGTCATTTAGTTCTCAAAACAAATTATTAAATGCATGAAAAATAGCAAATGAAGGCATAAACGGTTGAAAGTTGATGGCGTCGCTTTGAATGGTGCATACATAACGCAAAAAATATAAGAGCATTTAAATCATGATCTTATATTTCTTTACAGTCTAAATTGTCAATATGATCTTATAACATCAAAAATACTTTGATCATCAATGATCTTTGTGTGTACAATCTGAATTGTCAATATGAGTCATCAGCGATTTATAAACCGATGAAGACTCATATTGCGGCCACAAATTTTACACATAGAGTTCAATGAAGACCAAGTGCTTGTGATAGTTTGAGAAATAACATATTTAAGGTGGTAAAAGGCTTGTTAGGGGAGCGAGGTGGGACTAAAAACAGCTTGCCATAACCTCATTAGTACCGGTTCGTGGTACGAACCGGCACTAAATGGTGATGGTGGGGCCATAGCCTGACCGTAGGCTGACACAGCCTCTTTAGTACCGGTTCGTGGCATGAACCGGTACTAAAGGTTCGCCATTAACTGGTGCTATTGATCGCCTCCACGAACCGGCACTAATGTACACATTAGTGCCGGCTGAAATTCAAACCGGCACTATTGTGCTTCACATTTGACCCTTTTTCTACTAGTGTTCGCAGATCTTCCCTGTAGCGTATCCGATGCCGCCGCATTCTACCGAGCCGAGGAGGGCAGCTCGACGGAGAAGGTGTTTTGGTCTCAGTATGCTGAGGCCGGACACCCTGTGCCCCTGAGCGACCAGCTGAAGCAGCTGGTCGAGCTCCACAAGGCGGCCGAACAGGCCATGAAGGGCCTCATAGTTCGGCTGTGGCCTGGAGAGGCTCTGCCTGGGAGCTACTTTGGACTGGTGCAGCGGCTGGTGGCGGCCTCTCCAAGGCTCGAGGTCATCAAGCGCTCCGTCTGCATCGAAGGTGCCCGGAGGGCCCTTGCCCGCGCTAAGGTGCACTGGGGCAAGCTGGATGGTAAGAAGCTTGTGAAGGACGGGACACCGCCGGGGAAAGAGCATCGCAAACCCGAGAACTATTATAAGGACGTTCTGAAGGGTGCCCGCCTTATGGCGGATGAATGTACCAAGGATGTAATTTTTGAGTAAACTCGCTCATATTGTCCTGTGCGCTGAAAACTTGTTCATATGCGCTAAGCAATGCTTTTTGAATTTAAAATATTACTTTCTGTGCGTCCATTTATCAAAAATTGAGAGATGGCCAGTCGTCGGCTTCTGCCCCCATGCCACTAGTGCTGGGGTGTTCGGGATAAACCTGAGCGCTCTTTTTCCCATATTTGGGTCCTTCGAGGGAGGCGCTCAGCACAACGAACAACGTAATCGGACTATAATGCTTGAACACTCTCACTTAGCCATAGAACTCTATAATTTTAAATTTCGGCGAAGCCCCTAGTGTTCAGAAGACCGAGTTCGGGGCGCTATCCACGCCTTGGTGGGACAAAGCCGACTCCTCGCTCGAAGCGGCATAAGTCTTTAGGGACTCGAAAAACCTCTCGAACAGCGACCGGTCTCTCGCTTCATCATGACAGTCAGTTTTGGCTTTCTCTACTAAGGTGCTCAGCCCAGCTCAACTGGGGCACAATCGCAGTAGTTCTCCTAGTGCTACCTTAGCCGATATAGCGGAACGTAAGGCACCAAAACATAGGAGCCGGGCAAACCCAACTATTGACCCAAGACATGATTCGGAGCCGATGCATATAATGCTACAAGTTCGGGGTGCCGCACATGTGAAAGTGTTCGGACTTTTCGCACCATATTGAGGGGTACTTAAGCCCCTGGCGCATTTGCCGTACCACGGTGTACGGATGCAACATGTCATTAATGAACATATATTCATAAAAAGAGTAATGCAAAAATAGATAAAAGCTATGCATTCTTTATTAAAAATGCTGCGATCAAAGCAGAACGATACAAATAGCGCGATAAGCAAAAGGTTGGACTATTTAACATGTCCGGTCCAGGGGCAGGCCGCGGAATTGTATGCAAAACAGGTATACTGCTCATGATAGAGACCACCTGGGAGTTCCATAATGCGGCATGGCTTGTCTGCTTCCTTGGTTCTTGCATCGTTTGTGCGCCAGCTGAATTGCCGAACAGGTTGTCCGAAGAATGGAGTCCTGAAAGTAAGAGAAAGAAAAAGAAAAAAAATTCGGCAGCCCCTAGTACGATTTAAGCCGGGTTTTGGGCGTGCCGTCATGGTGCCCCTCTCCCTGTGCCCATGGTATTTCAAGAGCGTAGTTATGTACGCGAAGCACTGGTTTTGCTATATCGTGAGGGCTAGGGTTGGGGCCGCATTGCTATGCCTGCTCAGAACATGCCAGGCGGTCTTGTTGTAGGTTACTCCGGGCGCGCTTGACAGTGTCCGGCCTTTTGACGACCGGACTGGAGAGCTGCCTTGAGAGGCTGCTTTGTACTTCCGCTGCGAGGGCCGCCGTGTGCTCCTCCGTTCGGAGGGAGCGCTCGGTGTTTCCATTGACCGTGATTACTCCTCGAGGGCCTGGCATCTTGAGCTTAAGGTATGCGTAGTGCGGTACCGCATTGAACTTTGCAAATGCGGTTCGCCCGAGCAGTGCGTGATAGCCACTGCGGAACGGGACTATGTCGAAGATTAACTCCTCGCTTTGGAAATTATCCGGAGATCCGAAGACCACTTCAAGTGTGACTGAGCCTGTACAGTTGGCCTCTACACCTGGTATGACGCCTTTAAAGGTCGTTTTGGTGGGCTTAATCCTCGAGGGATCTATGCCCATTTTCCGCACTGTATCCTGGTAAAGCAGGTTCAGGCTGCTGCCGCCGTCCATAAGGACTCTTGTGAGATGAAATCCGTCAATAATTGGGTCTAGAACCAATGCGGCGAACCCGCCATGACGGATGCTAGTGGGGTGGTCCCTTCGATCAAAAGTGATCGGGCAGGAGGACCATGGGTTGAACTTTGGGGCGACTGGCTCCATCGCATATACGTCCCTTAATGCACACTTCCGCTCCCTCTTGGGGATATGGGTTGCGTATATCATGTTCATCGTCCGCACTTGTGGGGGGAAACCCTTCTGTCCATTGTTGTTCGGCGGCCGGGGCTCTTCCTCGTCGTCGCTATGCAGCCCCTTATCTCTAGTTTCTGCATTTAGCTTGCCTGCCTGCTTGAACACCCAACAATCCCTATTGGTGTGATTGGCTGGCTTTTCGGGGGTTCCATGTATCTGGCACAAGCGGTCGAGTATTCGGTCCAAACTGGACGGGCCCTGAATATTTCTTTTGAATGGCTTTTTCCGCTGACCGGATTTGTAGCCTCTGAATCCGGCATTGACTACCGTATCCTCGTTGCTGTCGCTGTTAACGCGGCGCTTTTGCTTGTTCCGACGCGACCTGCCACTTTTGTCCTTGGTGTCTGAATTACCAGGGTTCTTGGTCAAGTTATTGCTACGAGCCAGCCAGCTGTCTTCTCCCGCGCAAAAGCGGGTCATGAGTGTCCTGAGGGTTGCCATAGATTTTGGCTTTTCCTGTCCAAGGTGCCAGTCAAGCCACTCGTCGCGGATATTATGCTTGAAGGCTGCTAGGGCCTCTGCGTCCGGACAGTCGACTATTTGGTTTTTCTTTGTTAGGAACCGTGTCCAGAATTGCTAGGGCCTCTCTGTCTGCCGCTCTATCGTGAGGGTTGGCTTCTCCATCTTCATGTGCTGAATCTTGCTGGAGGGGGTGTTCTTCGGCGCTATCCGGAGTAGTATTATCTCCTGTGCCGGAATCACGGTATTTGCTTTGGCGGGATTTGGAGCGGCACCGCTGACGCCGGCGCTTAGGTTGCTTCTTGGAGGGGTCATCCCTCGCCGTTCCATCGCCATTTCCTTCTTTTGGGGTATCCATCATGTATATGTCATACGACGAGGTGGCTTTCCAGTGCCCTATAGGTGCTGGTTCTTGATCGTCTCCTGCATCGGCGTCCATACCGTTGATGTCTTGGGAGTCGAAGTCGAGCATGTCGGTTAAATCATCGACAGTGGCTACGAAGTGGGTGGTGGGTGGGCTTTGAATTTCTTCATCGTCCGTATCCCAACCTTGCTGACCGTAGTCCGGCCAGGGCTCTCCTGATAAAGAGAGAGAGTTTAGTGACTTCAGAATGTCGCCGAAGGGCGAGTGCTGAAAGATGTCCGCGGCGGTGAACTCCATGATCGGCGCCCAATCGGATTCGATCGGCAGGGGCGCAGAGGGCTCGGAGTCCGGAGAGGAATCCGGCTCCTCGGAGTTACGGGCCTTGCGGAGTGCGGGGCTGGTGTTCGGCTCGATCGCCTTTGGGATCGCAGCCCCCGAGGCGGCGACCAACCACTCATCCTCGATCGGCGCAGTAGGCTCCGAATTAAGGGTCGGAACCGATGTGTGTGCGGCCCCCAGGGCACTGTTCGGTGGCAGAGCTAGATCATGCCCATCGTGACAGTGCGGCGCGCTCGGCTGTGGCTCGAATCCATCGAGGATCAAGTCCCCGCGGATGTCAGCCGTGTAGTTTAAACTTCCAAACCTGACCTAATGGCCAGGGGCGTAGCTTTCGATCTGCTCCAGATGGCCAAGTGAATTGGCCCGCAGTGCGAAGCCGCCGAAGACGAAGATCTGTCCGGGGAGAAAATTCTCACCCTAGACTGCATCGTTATTGATGATCGGAGGATCCATCGGGCCTAAAAGCGACGACACAGAGGAACTCTCAATGAAAGCACCAATGTCAGTGTCAAAACCGGCGGATCTCGGGTAGGGGGTCCCGAACTGTGCGTCTAGGCGGATGGTAACAGGAGGCAAGGGACACAATGTTTTACACAGGTTTGGGCCGTCTTGATGGAGGTAAAACCCTACGTCCTGCTTGATTAATATTGATGATATGGGTAGTACAAGAGTAGATCTACCACGAGATCAAGGAGGCTAAACCCTAGAAGCTAGCCTATGGTATGATTGTTGTATGTTGTCCTACGGACTAAAACCCTCTGGTTTATATAGACACCGGAGAGGTTTAGGGTTACACAAAGTCGGTTACAATGGTAGGAGATCTAAATATCCGCATCGCCAAGCTTGCCTTCCACGCCAAGGAAAGTCCCTTCCGGACACGGGACGAAGTCTTCAATCTTGTATCTTCATAGTCCCGGAGTCCGGCTGAAGGTATAGTCCGGCCATCCGGACACCCCCTAATCCAGGACTCCCTCAACTCGAGTGAGGTGAAATCCATCAATGATTGGGTCTAGAACCAATGCGGCAAATCCTCCATGGTGGATACTAGTGGGGTGGTCCCTTCGATCGAAAGTGATCGGGCAGGAGGACCATGGGTTGAACTTTGGGGCGACTAGCTCCAACGCGTATACGTCCCTTAACGCACGCTTCCGCTCCCTCTTGGGGATGTGGGTTGCGTATATCATGTTCACCGTCCGCACTTGTGGGGGGAAACCCTTCTGTCCTCTATTGTTCGGCGGCCGGGGCTCCTCATCGTCGTCGCTATGTAGCCCCTTGTCTCTGTTTTTGGCATTTAACTTGCCGGCCTGCTTGGACACCCAACAATCCCTGTTGGTGTGATTGGCTGGCTTTTCGGGGGTGCCATGTATCTGACACGAGCGATCGAGTATAAGGTCCAAGCTGGATGGGCCCGGAGTGTTTCACTTGAATGGCTTTTTCCGCTGACCGGGTTTGGAACCTCTGAATCCGGCATTAACTGCCGTATCCTCAGCATTGTCGCTGTTAATGCGGCGCTTGTGCTTGTTGCGATGCGACCTGCCATTGCTGTCCTTGGTGTCCGAATTACCAGGGTTCTTTGACGTGTTATTGCTGCGAGCCAGCCAGCTGTCTTCTCCTGTGCAAAAGCGGGTCATAAGTGTCGTGAGGGCTGCCATGGATTTCGGTTTTCCTGTCCAAGGTGCTGGGCAAGCCACTCGTCGCGGATATTATGCTTGAAAGCCGCTAGGGCCTCTGCGTCCGGACAGTCGACGATTTGGTTTTTCTTGGTTAGGAACCGTGTCCAGAATTGTCTGGCCGATTCCTTTGGCTGCTGAATTATGTGGCTCAGGTCATCAGCGTCTGGTGGTCGCACATAGGTGCCCTGGAAATTGTTTAGGAATGCGGCTTCCAGGTCTTGCCAACAACCAATGGATTCTGCTGGCAAGCTTTTAAGCCAATGCCGAGCTGGTCCTTTAAGCTTGAGTGGGAGGTATTTGATGACGTGTAGATCATCGCCACGGGCCATGTGGATATGAAGGAGATAGTCCTCAATCCATACCGCAAGATCTGTCGTGCCATCATATGATTCGATATTTACGGGTTTAAAACCCTCTGGGATCTGATGATCCATTACTTCATCTGTGAAGCATAACGGGTGTGTGGCACCTCTGTACTGGGCTATATCACGACGTAGCTCAAATGAGTTTTGTCTGTTGTGTTCGGCCCGGCCGGAGTTACTTTTACTGTACCCGGCGTGACAGTTATCGTCTCGTGTCGTGGGGTGCCCACGCGATCCGTAGATCGATCTTGTTTTCCTTGCTTTGTCCTCCAACATATCTCGCAGGTCTAGTGCATTTCCCTGTGCCTTGGTATTTTTTGAGCAACGCCGGGGTGCGGCTTGAATTGTGGGCCGAGAGACCTCTCTGTCGCGGCCACGAGGTGGCCGGTCAGCCGCGTCATGCGTTGGAGATGTAGGTTTAAATGCTTCCTCCTCTAATCGGGGTAGCAACTTGCGCTTTGGGTAGCTCTTGGAGGGGCGTTCGAGTTCGTATTCCTCGGCCGCAAGGACTTCAGTCCATCTGTCGGCTAGCAAGTCTTGATCAGCTCTAAGCTGCTGCTGTTTTTTCTTAAGGCTACTGGCCGTTGCCATAAGCCTGCGCTTGAAGCGCTCTTGCTCGACGGGATCCTCAGGCACGACAAATTCGTCGTCGCCGAGGCTTGCCTCGTCTTCGGAGGGAGGCATGTAATTATCATCCTCTTCCTCTCTGTCTGCCGCTCTCTTAGGGGGGCTGGCTTCTCCATCCTCCTGCGCCGAATCTTGCTGGAGGGAGTTGTCTTCGATACTGTCCGGGATGTTATTATCTCCCGAGCCGGTATCACCGTTTTTGCTTTGGCGGGACGTAGAGCGGCGCCGCTGACGCTGGCGCTTAGGTTGCTTCTTGGAGGGGTCATCCCCTACTGTTCCGTCGCCATTGCCTTCTTTGGGTGTATCCACCATGTATATGTCATATGACGAGGTGGCTTTCCAGTGCCCTATAGGCGATGGTTCCTGTTCGTCTCCTACATCGTCGTCCATACCGTTGATGTCTTCGGAGTCGAAGTCTAGCATGTCAGTTAAATCATCGACAGTGGCTATGAAGTGGGTGGTGGGTGGGCGTCGAATTTCTTCGTTGTCCGCATCCCAATCCTGCCGGTCATAGTCCGGCCAGGACTCTCCTGACAAAGAGAGAGACCTTAGTGAATTCAGAATGTCGCCGAAGGGCGAGTGCTGAAAGATATCTGTGGCGGTGAACTCCATGATCGGCGCCCAATCGGATTCGATTGGCAGGGGCGCGGAGGGTTCAGAGTCCGGAGAAGAGTCCAGCAATGTGGAGTTACGGGCCTCACGAAGGATAAGGATGGTGTTCGGCTCGATCGCCGTTGATACTGCAACCCCCGCGGCGGGGTCTAGCGACCCACCCTCGGTTGGCGCAGTTGGCTCCGAGCTAAAGGTCGGAGCGGATGCGGGTGCGGCCTCCAGGGCACTGTTCGGCGGCAGAGCTAAATCATGCCCATCGTGGCAGTGCGACGCGCTCGGTTGTGGCTCGAATCTGTCGAAGATCAAGTCTCCGCGGATGTCGGCCGTGTAATTCAAACTTCCAAATCTGACCTGATAGCCAGGGGCGTAGCTTTCAATCTTTTCCAGATGGCCAAGAGAATTAGCCCGCAGTGCAAAGCCGCCGAACACGAAGATCTGTCCGGGGAGAAAAGTCTCACCTTGGACCGCATCGCTGTTGATGATCGAAGGAGCCATTGGGCCTAAAGATGACGACACAGAGGAACTCTCAATGAAAGCACCAATGTCGGTGTCAAAACCAGCGGATCTCAGGTAGGGGGTCCCGAACTGTGCGTCTAGGCGGATGGTAACAGGAGACAAGGGACACGATGTTTTTACCCAGGTTCGGGCCCTCTCGATGGAGGTAAAACCCTACTCCTGCTTGATTAATATTGACGATATGGGTAGTACAAGAGTAGATCTACCACGATATCAGAGAGGCTAAAACCCTAGAAGCTAGCCTATGGTATGATTGTTGTTCGTGTGTCCTACGGACTAAACCCTCTGGTTTATATAGACACCGGAGGGGGCTAGGGTTACACAGAGTTGGTTACAATGGGAGGAGATCTACATATCTGTATTGCCAAGCTTGCCTTCCACGCCAAGGAAAGTCCCATCCGGACACGGGACGAAGTCTTCAATCTTGTATCTTCATAGTCCAAGAGTCCGGCCAAAGGTTATAGTCCGGCTATCCGGACACCCCCTCATCCTGGACTCCCTCAAAGACAATTCCCGAGCTCTTCGCAATGCTAAAGGCGGCAGATGTAGAAATCAAGAAGGAGCATCAAGTGTTGATGGATAACACGACCACCAATTTCAAGAAAAAGGGTAAAGGGAGGAAGAAGGGGAACTTCAAAAAGAACGACAAACAAGTTGCTGCTCGGGAGAAGAAACCCAAGTCTGGACCTAAGACTGAGACTAAGTGCTTCTACTGCAAACAGACTGGTCACTGGAAGCGGAGCTGCCCCAAGTATTTGGCGGATAAGAAGGATGGCAAGGTGAACAAAGGTATATGTGATATACATGTTATTGATGTGTACCTTACTAGAGCTCGCAGTAGCACCTGGGTATTTGATACTGGTTCTGTTGCTAATATGAGCAACTCGAAACAGGGACTACGGATTAAGCAAAGACTGGCTAAGGACGAGGTGACGATGCGCGTCGGAAATGGTTCCAAAGTCAATGTGATCACCGTCGGCAGGCTACCTCTACATCTACCTTCGGGATTAGTTTTAGATCTGAATAATTGTTATTTGGTTTCAGAGTTAAGCATGAACATTATATCTGGATCCTGTTTGATGCGAGACGCTTATTCATTTAAATCTGGGAATAATGGTTGTTATATTTATATGAGTAATATCTTTTATGGTCATGCACCCTTGAAGAGTGGTCTATTTGTGTTGAATCTCAATAGTAGTGATACACATATTCATAATGTTGAAGCCAAAAGATGCAGAGTTGATAATGATAGTGCAACTTATTTGTGGCACTGCCGTTTGGGTCATATTGGTGTAAAGCGCATGAAGAAACTCCATACTGATGAACTTCTGGAATCACTTGATTATGAATCACTTGGTACTTGCGAACCATGCCTCATGGGCAAAATGAATAAAATGCCGTTCTCCGGAACAATGGAGCGAGCAACAGATTTATTGGAAATCATACATAATGTTGTATGTGGTCCAATGAATATTGAGGCTCACGGCGGGTATCGTTATTTTGTCACCTTCACAGATGATTTGAGCAGATATGGGTATATTTACTTAATGAAGCATAAATCTGAAACATTTGAAAATTTCAAAGAATTTCAGACTGAAGTGGAAAATCATCGTAACAAGAAAATAAAGTTTCTACGATCTGATCGTGGAGGAGAATATTTGAGTTACGAGTTTGGTCTACATTTGAAACAATGCGGAATAGTTTCGCAACTCACGCCACCCGGAACACCAGAGCATAATGGTGTATCCGAATGTCGTAATCGTACTTTACTGGATATGGTGCGATCTATGATGTCTCTTACTGATTTACCGCTATCATTTTGGGGTTATGCTTTAGAGACAGTTGCATTCACGTTAAATAGGGCACCATCAAAATCCGTTGAGACGACGCCTTATGAACTGTGGTTTGGCAAGAAACCAAAGTTGTCATTTCTTAAAGTTTGTTGCTGCAATGCTTATGTGAAAAAGCTTCATTTAGTGAGGAAGCTAATGATAATGATCATAAAACTTCAGATCAAGTTACTACCGAACCTCGTAGGTCAACTAGAGTAAGATCCACACCAGAGTGGTACGGTAATCCTTTTCTGGAAGTCATGTTACTTGACCATGATGAACCTACGAACTATGAAGAAGCGATGGTGAGCCCAGATTCCGCAAAATGGCTTGAGGCCATGAAATCTGAGATGGGATCAATGTATGAGAACAAAGTATGTACTTTGGTTGACTTTCCCGATGATCGGCAATCCATCAAGAATAAATGGATCTTCAAGAAGAAGACTGACGCTGACGGTAATGTTACTGCCTACAAAGCTCGACTTGTTGCGAAGGGTTTTCGACAAGTTCAAGGAGTTGACTACGATGAGACTTTCTCACCCGTAGCGATGCTTAAGTCTGTCTGAATCATGTTAGCAATTGCCGCATTTTATGATTATGAAATTTGGCAAGTGGATGTCAAAACTGCATTCCTGAATGAATTTCTGGAAGAAGAGGTTTATATGGTGCAACCAGAAGGTTTTTTCGATCCAAAGGGAGCTAATAAAGTGTGCAAGATCCAGCAATCCATTTATGGACTGGTGCAAGCCTCTCGGAGTTGGAATAAACATTTTGATAGTGTGATCAAAGTATATGGTTTTATACAGACGTTTGGAGAAGCTTGTGTTTACAAGAAAGTGAGTGGGAGCTTTGTAGCATTTCTAATATTATATGTGGATGACATATTGCTGATTGGAGATGACATAGAATTTCTGGATAGCATAAAAGGATACTTGAATAAGAGTTGTTCAGTGAAAGACCTCGGAGAAGCTGCTTATATATTGGCATCAAGATCTATAGAGATAGATCATGACGCTTAATTTGACTTTCACAAAGCACATACCTTGATAAAGTTTTGAAAAAGTTCAAAATGGATCAAGCAAAAACGGGTTCTTGCCTGTGTTACAAGGTGTGAAGTTGAGTAAGACTCAATGCCCGACCACTGCAGAAGATAGAGAGAAAATGAAAAGTGTTCCCTATGCTTCAGCCATAGGCTCTATCATGTATGCAATGCTGTGTGCCAGACCTGATGTGTGCCTTGCTATTAGTTTAGCAGGGAGGTAGCAAAGTAATCCAGGAGTGGATCACTGGACAGCGGTCAAGAACATCCTGAAATACCCGAAAAGGACTAAGGATATGTTTCTCGTTTATGGAGGTGACAAAGAGCTCGTTGTAAATGGTTACGTCAATGCAAGCTTTGACACTGATCCGGACGATTCTAAATCGCAAACTGGATACGTGTTTATATTGAACGGTGGGGCTATCAGTTGGTGCAGTTCTAAACAAAGCGTCGTGGCGGGATCTACTTGTGAAGCGGAGTACATAGCTCCTTCAGAAGCAGCAAATGAAAGGGTCTGGATGAAGGAGTTCATATCCGATCTAGGTGTCCTACCTAGTGCATCGGGTCCAATGAAAATCTTTTGTGACAATACTGGTGCAATTGCTTTGGCAAAGGAATCCAGATTTCACAAGAGAACCAAGCACATCAAGAGACACTTCAATTCCATCCAGCATCAAGTCCAGATGGGAGACATAGAGATATGCAAGATACATACGGATCTGAATGTTTCAGACCCGTTGACTAAGCCTCTTGCATGAGCAAAACATGATCAGCACCAATGCTCCATGGGTGTTAGAATCATTACTGTGTAATCTAGATTATTGACTCTAGTGCAAGTGGGAGACTGAAGGAAATATGCCCTAGAGGCAATAATAAAGTTATTATTTATTTCCTCATATCATGATAAATGTTTATTATTCATGCTAGAATTGCATTAACCGGGAACATAATACATGTGTGAATACATAGACAAACATAGTGTCACTAGTATGCCTCTACATGACTAGCTCGTTGATCAAAGATTGTTGAGTTTCCTAGCCATAGACATGAGTTTTCATTTGATTAACGGGATCACATCATTAGTAGAATGATGTGATTGACTTGACCCATTTTGTTAGCTTAGCACTTGATCGTTTTAGTTTACTGTTATTGCTTTCTTCATGACTTATACATGTTCCTATGACTATGAGATTATGCAACTCCCGATTACCGGAGGAACACTTTGTGTGCTACCAAACGTTACAACGTAACTGGGTGATTATAAAGGTGCTCTAGAGGTGTCTCCGATGGTACTTGTTGAGTTGGCATAGATCAAGATTAGGATTTGTCACTCCGATTGTCGATGAGGTATCTCTGGGCCCTCTTGGTAATGCAGATCACTATAAGCCTTGCAAGCAATGTGACTAATGAGCTAGTTGCGGGATGATGCATTACAGAACAAGTAAAGAGACTTTCCGGTAATGAGATTGAGCTAGGTATTGAGATACCGATGATCGAATCTCGGGCAAGTAACATACCGATCACAAAGGGAAGAACGTATGTTGTTGTGCGGTTTGACCGATAAAGATCTTCGTAGAATATGTATGAGCCTATATGAGCATCCAGGTTCCGCTATTGGTTATTGACCAGAGACGTGTCTCGGTCATGTCTACATAGTTCTCGAACTCGTAGGGTCCGCACACTTAAAGTTCTGTGATGATCGGTATTATGAGTTTTTGTGTTTTGATGTACCGAAGGTAGTTTGGAGTCCCGGATATGATCACAGACATAACGTGGAGTCTCGAAATGGTCGAGACGTAAAGATCGATATATTGGACGACTATGTTCGGACACCGGAAGTGTTTTAGGAGGTTTCGAACATATACCGGAGTATCGGGGGATTACCGGAACCCGCCGGGGGATGTAATAGTCCTATTGGGCCTTAGTGGAGAAGAGGAGGGGCGGCTAGGGCAGGCCGCGTGCCCCTCCCCCTCTAGTCCGAATTAGACAAGGGGGGGGGGCGGCACCCCCCCTTTCCTTCCTCCTCTCTCCTTCCCTTTCCCCTTCTCCTACTCCTACTAGGAAAGGAGGAGTCCTATTCCCGGTGGGAGTAGGACTCCCCCCTTGGCGCGCCCTCCTCCAGGCCAGCTGCCTCCCCCTAGCTCCTTTATATACGGGGGCAGGGGGCACCCCAAAGACCCACAAGTAGATCATTGATCTCTCCCAGCCATGTGTGGTGCCCCCCTCCACCATAATCCACCTCGGTCATACTATAGCGGTGCTTAGGCGAAGCCCTGCGACGGTAGCTTCATCAACATCGTCACCACGCCGTCGTTCTGACGAAACTCTCCCTCGAGCTCTACTGGATCGTGAGTTCGCGGGACGCCACCAAGCTGAACGTGTCCTGAACGCGGAGGTGCCGTATGTTCGGTACTGAGGATCGGTCGATCGTGAAGACGTACAACTACATCAACCGCGTTGTCATAACGCTTCCGCTTAACGGTCTATGAGGGTACGTGGACGACACTCTCCCCCCTCGTTGCTATGTGATAACCCACAAGTATAGGGCATCTATCGTTGTCCTTTCGATAAGTAAGAGTGTCGAACCCAACGAGTAGCAGAAGGAAATGATAAGCGGTTTTCAGCAAGGTATTCTCTGCAAGTACTGAAATAAGTGGTAACAGATAGTTTTGTGATAGGATAATTTGTAATGAGCAACAAGTAACAAAAGTAAATAAAGTGCAGCAAGGTGGCCCAATACTTTTTGTAGCAAAGGACAAGCCTGGACAAACTCTTATATAGAGAAAAGCGCTCCCGAGGACACATGGGAATTATCGTCAAGCTAGTTTTCATCACGTTCATATGATTCATGTTCGATACTTTGATAATTTCATATGTGGGTGGACCGGTGCTTGGGTGATGTTCTTACTTGAACAAGCATCCCACTTATGATTAACCTCTATTGCAAGCATCCGCAACTACAACAAAAGTATTAAGGTAAACCTAACCATAGCATGAAACATATGGATCCAAATCAGCCCCTTACGAAGCAACGCATAAACTAGGGTTTAAGCTTCTGTCACTCTAGCAACCCATCATCTACTTATTACTTCCCAATGCCTTCCTCTAGGCCCAAATAATGGTGAAGTGTCATGTAGTCGACGTTCACATAACACCACTAGAGGCTAGACAACATACATCTCATCAAAATATCGAACGAATACCAAATTCACATGACTACTAATAGCAAGAATTCTCCCATGTCCTAAGGAAGAAACGTAACTACTCACAAAGCATATTCATGTTCATAATCAGAGGGGTATTAATATGCATAAAGGATATGCACATATGATCTTCCACCAAATAAATCAACTAGCATCAACTACAAGGAGTAATCAACACTACTAGCAACCTACTAGTACCAATCCCGGACTCGGAGAAAAGAATTGACTACAAGAGATGAACTATGGTTTTGAGAGGAGATGGTGTTGGTGAAGATGTTGATGGAGATTGCCCTCTCCCGATGAGAGGAGCGTTGGTGATGCCGATAGCGATGATTTCCCCCTTCCGGAGGGAAGTGTCCCTGGCAGAACAGCTCTGCCGGAGCCCTAGATTGGTTCCGCCAAGGTTCCGCCTCGTGGCGGCGGAGTCTCGTCCTGAAAGGTTTCTTCTGATTTTTCTCTCGACGAAAGACATCATATAGCAGAAGATTGCCACCGGAGAGCCAACAGGGGGCCCACGAGGCAGGGGGCGTGCCCTGGGGGGTAGGGCACGCCCCCCACCCTCGTGGCCAGGTGGGTCCCCCTCTGGCGTACTTCTTCCGCTCAATATTTTTTATTATTTCCAAAAATAACTTTTGTGGAGTTTCAGGACTTTTGGAGTTGTGCAGAATAGGTCTCTAATATTTGCTCCTTTTCCAGCCCAGAATTCCAGCTGCCGGCATTCTCCCTCCTTATGTAAACCTTGTAAAATAAGAGAGAATAGGCATAAGTATTGTGACATAACGTGTAATAACAGCCCATAATGCAATAAATATCGATATAAAAGCATGATGCAAAATGGACGTATCAACTTCCCCAAGCTTAGACCTCGCTTGTCCTCAAGCGGAAGCCGAGAACGATAAATATGTCCACATGTTTAGAGGTAGAGGTGTCGATAAAAATAAAATACGGACATGAGGGCATCATGATTATTCTGATAACAGCAACATATATAGATATTATCATATGATTTCTTATGCTCAAGTAATAATATATTCACAATGCAAAGTATGAATCAGAAACTTTATTGAGAACTAACAAACTATAATCTCAGTCATTGAAGCAATTGCAATTTATCATAACATCAGAAAGAGTCTATGTCAGAGCTTTCTAGCAAGTCCACATACTCGACTATCATTTAGTCTTTTATAATTGCTAACACTCACTCAATACTTATGGTTATGGAGTTTTAACCCGTCACAGAGAAAGATAGGGGCTTATTGTTTCGCCTCCCAACCTTTTACCTCAAGGGTAATGTCAACAATAATAACTCATGCTGACTTACATCCAATTATATATATCTATCAGGATCTTTCCAACATACTGTGCTTGCCAAAGGATAAAGTATAAAAAGGAAAGGTGAAGATCACCATGACTCTTGCATAAGGTAGAAGATAATAATAAAAGATAGGCCCTTCGCAGAGGGAAGCAGAGGTTGCCATGCACTTTTAGGGTTGGATGCACAAAATCTTAATGCGAAAGAACGTCACTTTATATTGCCCCTTGTGATATGAACATTTATTATGCAGTCCGTCGCTTTTATTTCTTCCACATCACAAGATCGTATAAAGCTTATTTCCTCCACACCAATCAATCATACATATTTAGGGAGCAATTTTTATTGCTTGCACCGATGACAACTTACTTGAAGGATCTTACTCAATCCATAGGTAGAGATGGTGGACTCTCATGGCAAAACTGGTTTAAAGGTTTTTGGAAGCACAAGTAGTATCTCTACTTGGTGCTAAGAATTTGGCTAGCATGAGGGGGAAAGGCAAGCTCAACATGTCAGATGATCCATGACAATATACTTTATCTCAGATATAAGAAAACATAACCCATTATGTTGTCTTCCTTGTCCAACATCAACTCTTTAGCATGTCATATTTTAATGAGTGCTCCCAATCATAAAAGATGTCCAAGATAGTATATCTATATGTGAAACCTCTCTTTCTTTATTACTTCCTATTAATTGCAACGATGACCAAAGTTATGTTTGCCAACTCTCAACAATTTTTAATCATCATACTCTTTCTATGTGAAGTCATTAATCTCAATAAGATCAATATGCACTCTTTGTTTCTTTTTATTCTTTTTCTCTTATCTTTTATTCACTCAAGATCATGGCAAAATAATCAAGCCCTTGACTCAACACTAATCTTTATTATATAGCTCACAGACTCGATTACATGGAGGGATCATAAAGCAAAACTCAAAACTAGATCATGCCATAAACTTTATTCTACTAGATCAAGATACTACTAATAGGATCGAACTAAGAAAAATGGTAAAAATAGGAGTGTGATGGTGATACGATACCGGGGCACCTCCCCCAAGCTTGGCAGTTTCCAAGGGGAGTGCCCATACCCATGTGATTATATCTCCTTCTTTGTTGGCGAGGAAGGTGGCGGTGTTGGTTTAGTTGATGGCGTAAGCTTCTCCCTTAATTTGCGCTTGAGGATAGAATTTTGATCCCTCAAGTCATCAATCTCCCGCTCTAGGGTTAATATCTTTTTGCATAGGTCCTGCTTATTTTCCTGCAAGAGACGAAAAGGAATAAACTCGATCTTTAGTTTCTTTGCCCTATCAGGGAGGCTTGACTTTTTGAACTCCACATGCATGTCCCCAGGTTGAGGTAATGGGACTTCATCTTCATATGAGCTCGTCTCCTCCTTCCCCTAGGGTTCATAGTCCTCTTCTTCCTCAGTAGTCCAAACACAATGCTTCACATCTCCATAGACCTTAGGATCTGCAAGGTAATCATTCACATAGCTTTCTCCTTCCGAATCTTGGGACGACATGTTGCTCTAATCTGCAGCAGGACAACTCGAAACAAGAACAGAGGATATTTGCGTGATACAGGAGTCAAAACCTTCTAGAGAATATATAATGAATTTTTACCGACCAAAATACGTATCGTGGAAGAAAACGGAGTCCGGAGTGCAAACGAGGTGCCCACGAGGTAGGGGGGCGCGCTCAGGGGGGTAGGGCGCGCCCTCCAGCCTCGTGGAGGCCTCGTGTCCTTCCCGGACTGCTTCTTATTTTTCTATTTTTCTAAATATTCCAAAACGGAGAAATATTGCCTTAAAAACTGTTTTGGAGTCGGTTTACTTACCGTACCACATACCTATTCATTTTCGGAGTCTGAAACATTCCGGAAAGTGTCCCTTATGTATTCCTCCGGGGTTACGGTTTCAATAACATTGGTTTCAACATTTACGGGATTACCTGAGATATAATGTTTAATTCTTTGACCGTTCACCACATTCGGATTTGTACCTTCGAAGTTGTTGATTTTTATGGCACCGGAACGATAGACCTCCTTGATAACGTAGGGGCCTTCCCATTTAGAGAGAAGTTTTCCTGCAAAAAATCTTAAACGAGAGTTGTATAGCAATACATAATCACCTACATTAAACTCACGCTTTTGTATCCTTTTGTCATGCCATCTTTTAACCTTTTATTTAAACAACTTGGCATT
>NC_053025.1:605459042-605565105 GCF_003073215.2 Triticum urartu
CTCACGAACCAGAGCTTCTCACGAACCAGAGCTTCTCCCAACAACCATGATGGTTTTGATAGGGAATGTACCACCTTTGGTGACGGGATGATATCCATTGCTTCTTATTGCTTTCAAAAAATTTCTAGTGTCAACATAGAACAACAGGAGTGTTGTGTTCAATCTTGGAATTTTTCGCGGTTTGTTTGGCCTTTTTTATACATTAACTGGGTTTTCTAGGCATTTTATGTGCATAATTCAAATTTGAGCTAAAAGCACATGCTCTAATGCACCAAAGTTGGTTGAAAAATCACATGTGTGTCCTTGGGTGAATTTCTAGGTCCCATGCAAGAGATGGGAATGAAATTCAAACACCGGGTCATTGTCGATTGCCGGCAAAACATTGAGATGCCTGGTTTTTAAATTCTAGTAAATCCAAAACTCATATGAAATTAATGAAACTTGGCATTCTATCATGGAGTGGCATCAACATGCCGTGGTGAAAATTTTGTCCCATTTGGGGCAGGTTCGGGTATAAGCTTCTCACAAACCAGAGCTTCTCACAACAAGCATGATGGTTTCGATAGGGAACGTACCACCTTTGGGGACGGGATGATATCCATTGCATCTTATTGCTTTCAAAAAAATTCTAGTGTCAACATAGAACAACAGGAGTGTTGTGTTCAATCTTGGAATTTTTTGGGGTTCGTTTGGCCTTTTTATGCATTAACTGGGTTTTCTAGGCATTTTATGTGCATAATTCAAATTTGAACTGCATGCACATGCTCCAATGCACTAAGGTTGGTTGAAAAATCACATGTGTGTCCTTCGGTGAATTTCTAGGTCCCATGCAAGAGATGGGAATGAAATTCAAACACCAGGGCAATGTTGATTGCCGGCAAAACGTTGAGATGCCTGGTTTTTAAATTCAAGTAAATCCAAAAATCATATGAAATTCATGAAACTTGGCATGATATCATGGAGCGGCATCAACATGCCACGTTAAAAAATTTGTCCCATTTGGGGCAGGTTCGGGTATATGCTTCTCACAACAAGCATGATGGTTTCGGTAGGGAACGTCCCACCTTTGGGGACGAAATGATATCCATTGCCTCTTATTGCTTTCAAAATATTTCTCGTGTCAACATAGAACAACAGGAGTGTTGTGTTAATTTTTGGGATTTTTCAAGGTTCGTTTGGACATTTTTATGCATTAACTGAGTTTTCAATGCATTTATGTGCATAATTCAAATTTGAACTGCATGCACATGCTCCAATACACTAAGGTTGGTTGAAAAATCTAATGTGTGTCCTTGGGTGAATTTCTAGGTCCCATGCAAGAGATGGGAATGAAATTCAAACACCAGGGCAATGTTGATTGCCGGCAAAACGTTGAGATGCCTGGTTTTAAATTCTAGTAAATCCAAAACTCGTCTGAAATTCATGATACTTGGGATGCTATCATGGAGCGGCATCAACATGCCATGTTAAAAATTTTGTCCCATTTGGGGCAGGTTCGGGTATATGCTTCTCACAAACCAGAGCTTCTCACAACAAGCATGATGGTTTCGGTAGGGAACGTCCCACCTTTGGGGACGAAACGATATCCATTGCCTCTTATTGCTTTCAAAAAATTTCTCGTGTCAACATAGAACAACAGGAGTGTTGTGTCAATTTTTGGGATTTTTCGGGGTTCGTTTGGACATTTTTATGCATTAACTGAGTTTTCAATGCATTTATGTGCATAATTCAAATTCGAAATACATGCACATGCTCCAGTGCATATAAATTGGTTGAAATTTCAAATTTGTGTCCTTGGGTGCATGCTTAGGTCCCATGCAAGAAATGGGAATGAACTTCAAATACTAGGGCACCGTTGATTGTCGGCAAAACATTGAGATGCCTCATCTTTAAATTCTAGTAAATCCAAAACTCGTCTGAAATTCATGAAACTTGGCATGCTTTCATGGAGCGGCATCAACATGTCGTGGTAAATTTTTTGTCCCATTTGGGGCAGGTTTGGGTATATGCTTCTCACAGACCAGAGCTTCTCACAACAAGCATCATGGTTTCGGTAGGGAAGGTCCTACCTTTGGGGACGAAACGATATCCACTGCCTCTTATTGCTTCCAAAAAATTTCTCGTGTCAACATAGAACAACAGGAGTGTTGTGTCAATTTTTGTGATTTTTTGGGGTTCTTTTGGACATTTTTATGCATTATCTGAGTTTTCAATGCATTTACGTGCATAATTCAAATTTGAACTACATGCACATGCTCCAGTGCATATAAATTGGTTGAAAATAAAAACTATGTCCTTGGGTGCATGCTTAGGTCCCATGCAAGAAATGGGAATGAATTTCAAACACCAGGGCACCGTTGATTGTGGACAAAATATTGAGATGCCTGGTTTTTAAATTCTAGTAAATCCAAAACTCGTCTGAAATTCATGAAACTTGGCATGCTATAATGGAATGGCACCCGACATGATGTGGTATTTTTCGTGTCCATTTTGAGAGAAGGCACACTCGAATAATGACAGCCAACAAAGGCATTTTGAAAAAATAGTTGCCACTTTAATATCTCAAACGTTTGTATAATTCAAACTCCGTGCGTTCTGTTAACCATTCACGTGACACCACGTGTCTTGGTTTTAATGGATGTAGGAGGTGCCGTGCGGACAGCTGCTTGACCTTGATTGAACGGAGGCGTGCGTGCGCAGTCCGGTGCGCAGGCTGACCGAGAGGCGTGCAAGCTGTCTTCCAATGCGCAGGCTCACCGGGAAGCATGTGAGCTGTAAGCTGCGCAGGCTCACTAGGAAGCGAGCCCTTTGACTTCCATGGCCGCCCTCCTTCCTCTCTATTAATGGCGCCCGAGCTACTGCTTAATACGGGTGGCCTTACTGATCGCCTCCCATTCCCCTCCCCCCTCCCCCCCTCCCCCGCGCAGACCTCCACCGCCATGGCACAGAATGATCATCTGCCACTAGTTTTCAAGTTTGGTGAAGTCGACTCTGAGCCGGAGGAGATATAAAATAAGGAGGAATGGGGCCTCATGGACATGGCCCAGAACGAGCTGGCTGCGGCGGTTGCTGCCCTCGCTCCCGTCCCAGCTCCCATCCCCCCGCCCGTGCCAGCGACCATCCCCGTAGCATTGACGGGCTGGTCGCCGAGCACTATCGCAGAGCTGGAAGCGTGGGCATCAGCGAGGTTTCTGTGGACCCACGTGAGCTTGTGTACATGCCAGCGCCCGTGCACGTGCGCGCTCCTCCACCCACCGTGGCACCGGCCCCCGTGCGTTTGGCTGCACCCGCCGCGCCCATACACCACTAGGGAAAACCTTATACACAGAATGTTACCAGTAGCGCTTGTTAAAATGAGGCACTACTGCTACTTAGCAGTAGCGTGTCTGCTAGAACGGCGCTACTGTTACCCGCTTAGCAGTAGCATGGCAGGAACAGAACGCGCTACTACTATAATTGCCACACCGTTCCCAACGTGCTAGGTATAGTAGTAGCACCCTTCTACGAACAGCGCTACTACTACGGATTTTAGCAGCAGCGCGTTTTGCCTCCCCATGCTACTGTTAAAGCTATTTTCACCTAACCCCCCGCGTGGCCTGATTCCCTCTCCTCTGCTTCCTCCCCCAATTCTCCTCTACTATTCCTCGTCGCCTCCGCCTCGCCGACGTCTCCCCCGACCCCACCTCGCCGCCGTCTCCCTGACCCCGCCTCGCCGCCGTCTCCCTCGACCCGCCTCGCCGCCGTCTCCCCCGACCCCGCCTCGACGCGCCTCGGTGCCGCCGTCTCCCCCGACCCCATCTCTCTCCCCGCCCTCTATAAGCACTCTCCCCTTCCGATCCCTCTTCTCTTCTTAGTATGAACCCTAGCTATTTAGTGCTAGTGAGTATGAACCCTAGGCTATTTTTAGTGCTAGTTAGTTAATTACTTATATGGTAATTAGGGCAGTAGTTCCTAGGTACTAATTAGTTAGTAAGAACTAGGTACTATTAGGTATTAGTTTATTTTTATTTATAGTAAGTTTATTTTTAGTAAGAACTAATTGAATTAATAGAACTCGTTAGTAAGAACTTGTTGCTATTTTTTAGTTAAAGCAATTTTCCTGCATCGACGTCGACGATGCCTATCCCGCATCCTCGTCGTTGAGTCGGCGGAGGACGACACCTGCTTGACCAGACGGGCCATGTCCGGGACTGGGCTCCGCCGGGGTGGTACTGGGAGGCGCTACCTACCGGGAGGCGCAGGTTGGTGAGGAGCCAGCCTGTCGTTGACCCGAACCTTCTTTGGTGGCGGTCGCGTGGGCCAGTGATGGTCCAGAGGCTCGAGGACCCTGCGGAGGTGGTGCGTCACCGTGTCAGTGAGGAGGACGCGAACGTCCTTCGCTACTTGTTTGCGTTGGAGCACAGGTTCTCCAATACCTGGCAGGTTCTCCAAGGATCTCACTGGAGCAATGATCCCGTGATGGTTCCTTCTTTGTGGGTGTCCACCGCCCGCACCGATACCCGTCATGTGCTAGGGTTTTAGTTGTATTAGTGATGTTATATGTATGACACTATTCGGGATGTATTAGTGATAATATTCGACGATGTACAGATGCATGAGATGATTTACTTTTGCTTATTGAATGCATGCTAATTTGAGTCCTATAAGATATTTTGAAATGTATATCTTGTGTTGCTCAAATAGAATATGTGCTTGCCCAAGTGGCCGGTCATGTTTGCAGGTTACACCTCCGAGTGGCCTATGTTTTGCCGGAGTGTTGATTCATTTCCGTTCCGGAAAATTTTAGGTGCTCGATATGTCCTATTTTAGCAAAGGTCATGCCGGATTTTTCCGTGAATTTTGGCATGACTTGTGCCAGAATATGTAGGAAATATCGAGTGCCCGGATTTGTGTGTTGAGTATCCTGGTAGTTGTCTTCGATCGATTTTCAATTAATGTTTTAACTATGAACATAGGAAATGTGTGACGACGAAAAGGATTTCGATATTTGCAAATACTGCGAAGACGAGCGCGGCCTGTGCGACAGAATCTTCCTAGATGATGATAGGCGCTTCAGCATCAAGCTGGACGAGAATTTCGAAGTGGATACAATAAGTCACAACGACAAGTCTTTTTTTGTAATTAAGCATGACATTTGCTTCAACTTATAATTTAAGCATGACATTAAGCATGACAAGTCTTTTTTTACTGTTCTACTACCGTATCCCCTGCCATGCAAGAGTTTTTGTATTGGATAAGATAGATTTCAGTCGTACTATGGAGGAAAAGAAATTTTACTTGAAGACTGAGCATGGTTATATTTTCAACGTAACATTATACAATTTAGATGACTACACCTATTTTGGATGCAAAACATGGCGATCACTATGCAAGACTTATGCATTTGAGCCTGATATGGTTATCACCTTTGATATTCGTCCGGAAGATGATATTGAAGGTAATACCAACATCTGGGTCGATGTGCAGACGCCTCCAGTTATACCATTATGTAAGTTTCTCAACCATATTTATGTCTTTGATTTTGTTTATTCAAAAATAGTTGACAACTAATTTTATTGTCAGCTTATTTCGGTGCAAGCAAACATGTCCAGCGCTTGGTAGATAGGACCTACTACTGTCCCGGGGCTAAACTAAACTGCGACGAGCTAAGTCATTATGTTTCATGGCTTGAGGATCTTGATACTGTCAAGACAAATTTTCTTCCTGCACATAGAAATGTTAGTACTGAAAACGTGCGGCCAATAGTGTTCGTAATGAACTACGGTCACATCTATTTAGGAAGGATGGTAAGATTTTACTATTTTTCCTCAATGCATCTTTTCCATACATTATTTTTTAAGCTAAACTTCATTGCTAAGTATGTTACCATACGATGTTCTTCAACAGGGACTCCCGATGAATGTTGTACCTTATGGGATCGAGACTAAAGGTACCATGAGTATTATTAGCTTACGGCCAAGATATCCTACATATTACTTTAGTGCATTCAAGATTAGCGACGGATGCTTAATAGTGCAAGACTGGACCAAATATGTGATGGGGGAGCGCAGAGAAGTACTAGGGGGCAGCAAACAGATGCGCTACCCACGATTAGGAGACAGGTTCATCTGCATGCTCCAACTTGATCAAGGAGGAGAGCTACACATGTTTTATGTTATTTTACCTAAGAGAGAGCAGCAGGAGTGATTAGCTAGCTAGAAATGAGTTTGAGGATGATGATGTGCTACACTATTACTATGATGATAAAATAGCTAGTGTTGGTGGTAATGACTATGATGATTATTATTAGCTAGTGTTAGTGGTGATTAAATAAATAATGTTGGTGGCAATGACTATGATGATGATGAAATAGCTTGTGCTGGCGGATTAGATTCAAGTGGAGGCAACATGTGGTGCACATCGAAAGTACTACTCGTCCAAACTAGATCAAGTTTGGATTAGTAGTATACTTTTGACATGCACCACATATTGCCTCCACTTGAACCTAAACCTCATAACTGGTATTGTACCAATATTTGTACGATGGCACATAAATACACTAAAAATAAAAAAATAAAAAAGAATACTAGTAGCGATGGAGAGAAAACACGCTGCCAGTAGTTACATTAGCAGTAGCGTGGGAGTGAACAAATGTTGCAGCTATTTGTCCTAGCAGTAGCGCGTGCAGGCACGCATTACTGCTAGGCAATAGCTGTAGCGCCTTATTAGTAGCGCGCCTACCCATGCTACTAGTGAGCACAAAACCAGCGCTACTGCTAGGGTTTTCCCTAGTAGTGATACGCGCCCCTCCACCCACCACGGCGCCGGTCCTCATGCGTTTGGCTACACCCGCCGCGCCCGTGACCGTGCGCCCCCCCCCCCTCAGCGGCATGGGACGCTGCCATCGACTGCTACCTCTCAGCGGCGCCAGTTTCCGTCCTCCCACGCCTCGCCCGTCGATCATGCGACGACATCATGTTTGATTTACAAGTGAAGAACATTTTGTGCTTCCTTGAACACTTCAACGACGGTGTCCCAGAGGATGACAACAACAATGACAGCGCGGCGCGCCGCCTCCGCCGCCGCTGGAAATAGTTTTTTGGGGTTTAATATTGTATCTCGAATTCTTGATCATATGAATATAAATTCACAGTGTGACTGGATGAAAGATATGGCTTGAACGAACTTGCGTTTTTCTCTCTTAATGTACAGACTTATCAAATGATTTTCTTTTTGAAAAAACGTCAACGGTTTTTAAATATAAAACACTCATCGCAAAAGTTTTAGTTAGAACACCCGTATGCAAACCGTCAGCTTCCCCAGGAAGCCAAGGGAAAATCTGCCTAGCAAGATTTCTGCATCCCTTCAATGCAAATGGTTGTTTTGCATGACTCGTGTGCAATCATGTACAAACAATTGGATAAGATTTGCATATCTGTCATTTTGGGTATGTTGCCATTTCTCAAACTGGAAAGATTAACATTTTTTTATCTAGTAACATTGTCATTTGTCAACCTTGTAACACTGCAATTTGTCAAAATATGCAGCTACAAATCACTAGCACTATCTAATTTTTGCAACTAAAACCACTAGCACTATTCATATGGACACCACTAGCAGGCGTGAGTTCATGGATGCATATGCAAATGTACCATTGATTACATACAACAAGTCATTAACCCACAATGACAACGAGGATACACATTGGATTATAGATCATTTCCAACAAAACATTCTAGTAAAGTTTTTCTCACACAACAAATAACAAAGCGATGAAATGAACTTCAGCTCAACCACTCGTCGACGTTGGAAACGCTTGCTTTGAACCAGAAGTGATTCTCTTGGAAGGGCCAGCTACTGTCAATCTCGAGACCAACGCAGGGCTGATCATCCAGGCTGAATCGGCCTATTTCAATACCCATATTGGGATGGTAGGGAAGCATAGTAATGTCCGAGGTATAGATATAGTTTCTTCTCACAAATGGTAGTAACGTTGTGTCAACAGTAGCTGGATCGCTTTCCACCATCATTGGACAGTTTTGTCCAAGGAAGAGTGAGTTTCCTCCAAGACTTTCAATACTGAACCAGGGAAAAGGTGTTGGCGCTAGTACACTAGTATCCATCCCGAATACCCTGCAACGGATTTTGGAATAGGTCCAGAGAGTGCGACCATACGATACAATACCTACTTCCTTAGTAACATCAGCAGTGCCCCGTCTATAGACAAGAAGAGGTGATCCATCGAAATAAGTTGCCAGGCACCAGTGAGTATATGGTTCTTGCTCGTCCTCATGCTCGTGAATAAAATTTTCAAGTATATGTGGTGGAATGTTCACAGGACCTTGGAAACACAAGAAGGTTAATTAATTAGTGAAGGGAAGCTAGCTAACCCGCATGCATGTGGATGAAACAATTATAATTACGGTGAAAGACAAATGTACCGAAAGCATGATGATTCCATGTAAAAACAGTACCACGAGTGGTGGCAGCAAACACAAGACCCTCGTATTGAATTGCATCACAGTACTCATCTGTGTACATAAATTGATTTGTGAGCAATATCCATCGAGGCATGGAAGTAAGGAAGGCAACTAGCTTGTCGTAGATAGCAACAACTTCATAGTTCGTGTAATCCCAAGAGCAGTTGGGAACTCGACAAATTGCTATCTTTCGTAGACGACAGTTACAATGATCATATTTGAACTCATGTAGATCATCTGTGTGCTCAACCTTTGGGCAGTCTGAGATTTTTGGAAGTGGAACCCGGTGACGAGTGTACACATTCACAAGTTCCCACTCGCAGTTATACCCAATATAAACAACTCAATCTTCATTTGCGCCTACCCAAGCCTTGCCCTCGAGCGATGGCATCTTAACATCACACGTATCATTATCAAGCGGCATCAACTTGCACATGGCGAGGCTTCCGTTGTCCCCATGCCAGTCAGCAGGGTCACGGCGAACAAAATAGGGGAGATCAAACTGCTCCTGGACCCTTGGGTTGCTTGTAATGATGTTATTAGTTGAATCGAGAATGGTCTTGAACGAACCTGCCATGCTATCCGAGGTGATGACGTTGCACCGATAAATGAGTTCCTCCACCACATCATCATTCAGATCGGGGCAAGAATAACGGGGTCATTTCCAGCTTGTTCCCTCCATGGAGAAGATGATCAAACAATGGCAGAAGGAAGGGTGAAGGCAAATGGGGGAGGGAGGAAGAGCTAGCGTGCGACAGTAGTTCCAAATCGAGAGGGAAAGGCGAAGAGTCGGTGGACGGTTTCCACAGTACACGAAGAGGCGCCTAGGGAGCGAATGGTTGCCACAAAGTTCACACACACTAACGAGAACGGCCGAGCGAACCACATGCAATCCCATTGCACAACACACACATCTTGTTAAGTTGAACCGTTTATGTTCTCTTGTGTCAACGCAAATAGTTCATCCGAGTGAACCGCATGCCGTATATCGCACACACCTTGATCTGGCTGACCGTTTGTTTTGTGTTGCCTAATCACAAACAGTTCATCTGAGTGAACCATATGATGTATATCGCACACACCTTCATCTGGCTGCCCGTTTCTTTTGTGTTGCCTAATCACAAACAGTTCATCCGAGTGAACCGTATGCTGTGTATCGCACACGCCTTCATCTGGCAGCCCATTTCTTTTGTTCCTCCTCATCGCAAACAGTTAATTGAACAGAACCATATGCCCTTCATCGCACACGCAACTAAAATCTGAACCGTGTTTGATGCATCCTCCATCGCAAATGTTTTCACCTTTTTGACGGTTTTCATACACCACCATTTGCGATTATCGCATCGCACACAGTTTCTCGAAGGGTCTCTGATCGAAGTGTCGCGTTAGCCTGTAGTAGTGAGGGTTCAACTACCGCAGCATGTAACAGTTGAATCGTTGTTGTCCTAATGCAATAAAAGAGAGCAGAAGCGAGAGAGTAGGATTGTATCGGAATGAACAAGGGGGGTTTTGCTTGCCTGGCACTTCTTAAGATAGTATAGCTCTTCATCGGTGTCATCGAACTCATCGTCAAAACTACGTCCACTAAGAGGGGACAAATACCGGCAAACAGAGAAAGAATACAATCAATGCAATGCCACAATATGATGCATGATCACACTACTACAAAACAGCTATAGCCAATATGGACACTAATGGCGCACTGTACATGTGGTGCGCCGTTACTAAATACTAATGGCGCACCATGTGTTGGTGCGCCATTAGTGTGCAAATACTAATGGCGCACCACATCCACGGTGCGCCATTAGTAAAAAAAATTATTTTTTTCAAAACTACTAATGGCACACCATGGGAGTGGTGCGCCATTACTAGTTTAGTAATGGCGCACCACTCCCACGGTGTGCCAACATAATTACTAATGGCGCACTGTGGGAGTGGTGCGCCATTACTAGTTGACGGTGCGCCATTAGTAATTTGGCCCAAACATTCCCCCGAATGCATCCCCCCCCCCCCGGTGGACCGCCATTTCAGTTTCAAAAAAAGAAAATGATAGAAATGTCAAAAAAATAAAAGAAAATAATATTCCCATGTGATATGTGGTCAAGTTGTTAGCAAAATTTACAAACATGAATTTTCGACTTTTTTGCAAAATCTCTCGAGAATTTGTAAAAATGGGCATAACTTTTGCATACGAACTCGGATGAAAAAGTTTTTTATATGAAAAATCATCTACTCGAAAAGTTACATCCGAATTTAACTAGGGGAACCCCGTTAAACATTTTCAAAATCCTTAAAAACCTAATAGAAAAAAAGATACGGGGCTTTGAAGATCTGGAGAGGCAAAAAAATTCGAAAAAATTCAAACTTACTAATGGCGCACCTGCCCATGGTGCGCCATTACTATCTTCCCGCCTTCAAAATTCAAAATAAATCAAAAAATAGAAAAAAGTTACTAATGGCGCACCTGCCCATGGTGCGCCATTAGTATCTTCCCGCCTTCAAAATTCAAAATAAATAAAAAAATAAAAAAAATTAGTAATGGCGCACCTGCCCACGGTGCGCCATTACTATGCCGTATATATGGCTGGGCGTGTCCTCTCCTCCTTACCTCTCCATTCTTCTCCTCCACTCCATCTCCTCCTCTCCTCCACTCCATCTTCCCTTCTCTCCTCCACCATACTACCCTCCTCCTCTCCGGCGACCTCATCCTCCTCCTCTCCGGCGACCTCCTCCTCCTCTCCGGTGACCTCCTCCCCCTCCTCCTCTTCAGCGACCTCCTCCTCCTCTCCGGTGACCTCCTCCTCCCTCCTCTCCTCCCCTCCCCTCCCCTCACGGTTTCTCCTCCATCCTCTCCGGTGACCTCCTCGTCCCTCCTCTCCGGTGAGCTCTTCCTCCCTCCTCTCCGGTGAGCTCCTCCTCCCTCCTCTCCTCCCATCCCCTCATGGTTTCTCCTTCCTCCTCTCTGATGCTCCGGTGAACTCCTTTCCGTCGACCTCCTCCTCCTCTCCGGTGATGTAGGCGAGCACCTCTCTGGTCACCTCCTCCTCCTCCTCTCTGGCGAACTCCTCTCTGGCAAAAGAACACGGCAAAAGAACGTACAAGATCCAAAAGCGGGAACGAAATTTGAAATAATATCATGCAAAAAACGAGCAAAAAAAGAGCAGAAAAATGGGCAAAAAAATCGCGATCCAGATCCAAATTCAAAATTAGCAATGGCGCACGGTGGGGGTTAGACGGTGCGCCACTACTATTTTCCTGCCTTCAAAATTCAAAAATACTAATGGCGCATCGTGGTCTATACTAATGGCGCACCGTGGTCTATACTAATGGCGCACCAGTGGCCTATACTAATGGCGCACCGTGGCCTATACTAATGGCGCACCACTGGTGTGCCATTAGTAAAAAATACTAGTGGCGTGGTACTAGTGGCGCACCAGTAGTGCGCCATTAGTAGGCAAAACTGGTGCGCCACTAGTAGGCCTTTTCCTAGTAGTGTCATGACATGGCAATATGCTATGATTTGAGCTAATGCAGCTAGCAGTGATTTAAATGGCGTTGGTTTGAACACTAGATTCAAATTCAAACTCCACATGAGGCATTTCAAATGCAATTAATTCAAATTTTCATATACAGTAGCTTTAAGTTGCTTAAACATGCATGAACATGCCATAAACAGATTCTTTGGATTTTTTTGATAATTTTTCATAGATAAATTATTTCATTTGGAGTTACGGTTTATTTTCTATGATTTTTAGAAGTTTAGGACATTTTCTGAATTAAATAAATCATTTAGATTTACTTAAATCCAGAAAAGCATTTATGACATCACCACTACATCACCGTGACTTCAGCCAGTCAACAGGGCGAGTCCAGGTCAAACCTGACCAGTGGGTCCCACTGGTCAGTCTCATGGTGCTAGCTCGAGTCACAGACTAGTGGGACTGGTCAAGGGCCACGTCAACAAAGTCAATGTTGACGCGTGGGTCCATCAGAATTAGACCAGTTCTAAGTAATTTCGTTAATTGGTTAATTAAGCTAGTGGGGCCCGCCTGTCATTGGTGGTGGGGTTTAATTAGAGGCGACATTAGCCTCTAATGACGGCCACGTCGGCAGTCGCCGGAGCCTGGACGGCGGTGACCATTTCGCGCGGCGGAGGGCGTCGGGCTTGAGCTACGGTCGACGGTTTCGAGCGCGGTTTGCGGCTATGGGTTGTTGGCGCACACGCGCATCCAGCGGTGGTCACGGGAGGGAGCAAGGTGGACTGTAGCGGCGGTGGCGTCGAGCTGGGCGGCGGCCGGAGTTCGGGTGTGCTTGGTTTCGGCGTTAGGCTACACAGCAGGGGGCATGGAGAGGTGCTATGGCCTCCTGGGGGTGCACTAAGCACGGTGATGTGCTAGGTTGCAGCTCTAGGTGACGGTGGCCATGGTGGCGACATGGCCGGCGGAGCCAAGCTCTCGGTCGCGGCAGGCAACGGCGTTAGCGGGAGCAAAAGAGCCAGGGAGAGGGGGGAGATGACGCGGCAGCTCACAGCGGTTGCAGGGGTCGTCGAAGTGGGCTCGGGGAAGGGCCAGAGCGAGCGAGGCGGTCGTGACGATCTCGGAGATCCGAGGAGGAAGAAGGAGTCGGGGATGGCGCGTCGGGGCGTCCAGCGTCGCGTGAGTCATCGAGGAGGCATAGACGAAGCAGGCGGAGCTCGTGGTCACATTAGAGGTGTGAGGGGGTGGTTGTTGCCATGGCAAAGACGAGCGGCGGCGACGGGCGCGCTCGGTGGTCGCATGGGAGAGAGAGCAGAGAGGGAGAGGTGGTCCAGAGAGAGGGGTCGAGGGGGGTCGCGTGGCGACTCCTGGAGCATCTCCCGCGTTGGCGGAAGCAGGAGGTGGCCTCGCGCGTGGACGCGCGCGGCGAGCACGTGCTTTCGTCCTCCTGGCAGGGGAGGAAGACGACAGGGGGAGGCCAGTGGGCTGGGCCGCCAGCTGGGCTGCATAGGACCTGGGCCAGCCAGGTAAGGCCAGGTCTCTCTCTCTCTCTCTCTTTTATTTCTATTTTTCTATTTTCTGTAATTGTTTTGGCTATAATAAAAATGCCAGAGCATTTTCAAAAATCCTGAAAATATTTGTGGGCTCTGTTTGGATTATTTCCAAAGGCCCTCATTTACTTTCAAGATCATTTGGACATTTAAAATTAGTTATAGCTTTTCAATGTCCAAGAACAAATACTGTATGATTTAATTCAATAACCCAGAGTGTCCTAGAAAAGTGAGCACCATTTTTGGCAGAGGTTCTGGACTAAAACAAAAATGATGAACATTTATGAGGGGCATGTTGGGTTCATTGAAAAGATTTAACTTTGACCCTAGTTGAAATTCATTTGCTGCTAGGGTTTATCAGTCCCCATTTTAATGTTTCATAAAACTTAAACATGATGCACGGAAGGTTATGCAGTGACAGGCAAGGCCTAAGCTAGGGTAATCTAGGTTGTGACATAACTAGGGCACATCTAGATGTGCTCTAGACCACTAGTAAAAAACGGGCCTTTAGTCCCGGTTCCAGAGGGCCTTTAGTCCCGGTTCATAAGCCAACCGGGACTAATAGTAATGGGCATTAGTCCCGATCGTTTTATCCCGGTAAGGAGCTCCACGTGGCCGTTATTTGGAGTGGGGATGGAGGACCTTTAGTCCCACTTGGTAACACTAACCGGGACTAACGATTTATTTTTTTGAAAAAACTATTTTTTTTCAAAATATTGAATTATTTGACAATTTAATCTCTAATCATCCCTCATACTGCTCCAGTGTGGAGCACTCATTCCAAATCGTCTAACTTCCCAGCCGGTCACCCATCCTCTCACTACTCCAGCCTAAGCATGCTTAACTTTCGAGTTCTATTTCCAATAAGTCTACACTTGTTGTTTTTCTAACAATAATAAGCTATCAATCCTATTAACCCTCAGGTCATGATGTCACATGATTTAATTTTTTGAATTTCAAACAATTATTAAAATAAAATAAGTAATAATAATATTGAATTTCAGTGAAAATAAAATAAGTAATAATATTAATTTATTCATTTTTGCCAATTATTCCTTTAATATGGCATAATTAATATCTTCAAATTTGTAAATCAAAATTCGACAAAATGATATATCCATTATTATCAAAAAAATGTGAGGAATCCAAATATGACATCATTAATTTTTAAAATTATTTCTCATGTGTCGGAATCAATTGCTTCTTGGTGATGTGAACGGGATGAGAACTAATGAGCATTCTATGTTTGGCTATGCACAAGTGGCTGGTCTGGATTCATTGATAAAATGGTTATAATTTGTTGATCTGGTACTAGCTCGGGTATAAAATGGTGAATCCCTGAATCACTATATACAATGTATGTCCAGTTGCAGCAACTAATGTTATTTGACTTTAGGAGTTGAACTTGCATGAAGTCACACATTTCACTATTTGAAAACAATAATTATAGAGTAGTTTGACCATAGTTTCACGAGAGTTTGACCGAAAATTCAAAAAACCTTAAATTTGAAGATAACTTTTTTCCCTTTCAGAATTTGAGGATTCTAAAAGTTGGCAAAACGGTCTACGGCGGTCGAAATCAGAATCGGCTTCTCATGCTGAACATTATGGTAAACTATACGTTTTTTTCGACATCATATGCAGACATTTTACTTTTTCATAACATTTTTTTGCAAAACATGTCCAAATTTATGTTTTTAAATTTTCCTAACTAGTACACATAGTAACATAACTACACCTCGAAGGATTTTAATTTTTCAAGTTTTTATCATTTTCTTTTGTTTTTTCAATGGCGATAGGGGAGGGGTAGAGTTTGAAAATTGCAGAACCCCTTTAGTCCGGGTTGGTGTCCATCCAATCTTACCGTCGACTACATTTGCTAGCACCGTCCCAGTCAGAGTCACAACCAAGGTAACTACAACATGTTAAAATCTACAGAAAGAACTAACTAAAATAATTAAAAACAACAATTAAATGACTTAAACAACTATATAAGCAAAACAATACTATTTTAGTTAATATCCTAATTTAAATTATTCTAAAAATAACCAAATAAATCTTTCTGTGATAACATTCTAACATGTGACTAGGGAGCAAAAAGAATTAAATTAAAAACTATTTTTAAACTCAAGTTATTCCCGATCTAGGGTTTGAAGCAAATTTGAAATAAAATCAAATTTAAAACATTGAAATTTGAAAACTAATGGCACAAACAGAAACTAGACAAAATTTTGAATGTAATGCAAAAAGAATTACTCAAAAACATCAAATACCCTAAAAGATATAAGCGATTTAAAACAGAAACTAAAAACAAAAAACAAATGGAAAACAGAAAAGAAACTTTCAAAACCCCTTTAGTCCCGGTTGGTATCTTTTAGGAGACACCAACCAGGACTAAAGCCTCCACCCCTTTAGTCCAGGTTGGTGACACCAATCGGGACTAAAGGGTTTCACACCGACCGTAGCCCCTTTAGTCCCGGTTGGTGTCTCCAACCGGGACTAAATGTTGCGTTTGACCCGGGATGAAAGCTAGCCGAGCCCCGTCCGGCGTTCTAACCACTCGAACCGGGACTAATGCTCACATTATTCCCTGTTCGTAACGCGACCGAGACTAATGCTCTGATCTTCCCACGACCAAAGCCATGTTTTCTACTAATGGACACACCCAATAAATAATGCAAATTTGAAGATGTGAAACTAGGAAGATGTAAATTTTACAACACCAAGAGATGCATTATTTTACATCTTAAAAAATAGCAACTCCAACAGATGATGTATATTGGAGATGTAAAAGAGAACCTCCAGCTACAGCGACACCACCTCAGCGCTCCCCCCCTCCCGCGCCGCCATAGCGGCGACGGCAGCGGTGGGCCCTGCCCATTTTTCTCTCTCTCTCTCTCTCTCTTGCATGACTCCCTGGCGGCAGCATGTAGTCAGATCAGCATGCTAATCTCCTGCGGCCTGATGCGGTATCTCACTAAGAAGTTGCATCCTACCCCATTGTCCCAGCAGCCATGGAACGTTTGTCTCCCAATGACGTCTTCAACTCCAGTGTGGTATTTTCATCGCCCTCGACCGCAGCTTTGACTTTGCCTTGCTGCTTCTAGAAGATCACTTTCTGTCTGATAGCCCACTATAGGGAGTTGATTACATCTAAGAGCATCTCCAGCCGCACCCTCAACAAGGCCCCCAGGCGACTTTTCGACCGCCGGCGTCAAAAAATCGGCCCAGTCGCGCCCCCAAGGGCCCAATTTTCGCCGGCTCGGGCCGAAATTGGCGCCGGCGGACCCAACCCGATCCCGGCGTGCTAGGAGGCGCTCGGGGGCACTAGGCGAATCTTTTTTGGCGCGAAAGAGCCGCGGGCCCTCCTTGCCAGCGACTCGTCTCGCTTCTCGCCGCTTCGTCGTCCTCATCGCCTCGTTTCCTGTGGCGAATCAATGCCAAAGCAGTCGTGCGATGTCGCGCTGGTCAGCCTCCGTCATTGATGCCTCACGGGCGGCACAATGAAAACGAGACGACGCGTGTGCCCTCGCATGCCATGTGTAACGCGGCGGCCACGCGTACACGCGGCGCCTCCGCCTACATAAATCCGACCCCCAGCGCGCCGGTGGCACGCACAGAGTCTCCACCGCCGACACCACCTTTCTCCCCCTTCCTCCCTCTCCTCTCTCCATCTTCAGCTCAAAGAATGGCCGAACGCTTCCCAGGCGACGGCGCGGCGGCGAACGGCTTCGGCCGCCGCCACCTTCACGAGGACGAAGCTCGGCTCCTCTTCGAGGCCGAGTACCCGGTCCCGCCAGACATGCGGGTACCCGGGGCGTGGAGAATCGGCGTCGGCGGGGTCCCAGTGCCACCACCGCCCACCGGGGCGGCGCGGCGTGCGGAGATCGCGCGTATCCGCGCCTCCCTGCCATGGGCGGCAAGGGAGGGGCCACGCTACGTCCCCGACAGCCCGCTCTGGGAGCCATACTTCCGTCGCCGCCATGCTGAGCAGCTCAAGGCCACCAACGGTGTCGTTCCCTCCGGGAGGCTCAACTCCGAGGGGCGGCGCCGATGGTCGGGCGTGCCCGGCCGCACGCTGGAGGCCGTCCTCGAGTACATCGAGGGCGGCAACACGCCGAGGTGTAACACCCACGATGCGGCTATATCTCCCACGTGTCGGAGCACGACTTAGAGGCATAACCGCATTGTAGGCATGTCGCAAGAAGGGTCATCTTTACACATCCCATGTACTGAATAAGAAAGAGGAACATAGTTGGCTTACAATCGCCACTTCACACAATAACATCAATATAGCATTACATAACATCAATATAGTATTACACCATCCAAATACAATCAAGGTCCGACTACGGAACCAAATAAAGAAAGACAACCCCTAATGCAAAAGATCCCTGATCGACCCCAACTGGGCTCCACTACTGATCAACTAGAAACGAAACAAGACTATGAACACAATCTTCATCGAGCTCCTCCTTGAGCTTGGTTGCGTCACCTGCACGGTATCATCGTCGGCACCTGAAACTGGTTTTGGAAGTATCTGTGAGTCACGGGGACTCAGCAATCTCACACCCTCGCGATCAAGACTATTTAAGCTTATGGGTAGGAAAAGGTATGAGGTGGAGCTGCAGCAAGCACTAGCATATATGGTGGCTAACATACGCAAAAGAGAGCGAGAAGAGAAGGCAAAGCATGGTCGAGAAGCTACAAAGATCAAGAAGTGATCCTAGAACTACTTACGCGCAAGCATAACTCCAACACCGTGTTCACTTCCCGGACTCCGCCGAAAAGAGACCATCACGGCTACGCACACGGTTGATGTATTTTAATTAAGTCAAGTGTCAAGTTCTCTACAACCGGACATTAACAAATTCCCATCTACCCGTAACCGGGGGCACGGATTTCGAAAGTTCAAATCCCTGCAGGGGTGTCCCAACATAGCCCATCACAAGCTCTCACGGTCAACGAAGGATATTCCTTGTAGCGGGAAGACCCGATCAGACTCGGAATCCCGATTACAAGACATCTCGACAATGGTAAAACAAGTCCAGCAAGACCACCCGCTGTGCCGACAAATCCCGATAGGAGCTGCACATATCTCGTTCTCAGGGCACACGGGATAAGCTAAGCGTACGGGAGCCAACGTAACCCAAGTTGCCAAGGGACGGCCCCGCATGGTGCTCTGGGTTGGACTAACACTTAGAGAAGCACTAGCCCGGGGGGGTTTAGATAAAGATGACCCTCGGGCTCGCGAAAACACAAGGGAAGGTTATAGGTTGTTAGGCAAATGTGAAACCAAGGTTGGGCCTTGTTGGAGGAGTTTTATTCAAGGCGAACTGTCAAGGGGTGCCCATTATCACCCAACCGCGTAAGGAACGCAAAATCAAGGAACATAACACCGGTATGACGGAAACTAGGGCGGCAAGAGTGGAACAAAACACCAGGCATAAGGCCGAGCCTTCCACCCTTTACCAAGTATATAGATGCATTAATTAAATAAGAGATATTGTGATATCCCAACAATAACATGTTCCAACAAGGAACAAACTCCAATCTTCATCTTCGCCTGCAACTAGCAACGCTATAAGAGGGGCTGAGCAAAGCGGTAACATAGCCAAACAACGGTTTGCTAGGACAAGGTGGGTTAGAGGCTGAGCATGGCAATATGGGAGGCATGATAAAGCATGTGGTAGGTATCGTAGCATAGGCATAGCAATAGAGCGAGCAACTAGAAAGCAAAGATAGAAGTGATTTCGAGGGTATGGTCATCTTGCCTGCAAAGTTCTCCGAGAAGACGAAAGCTTGATCCTCGAAAGCGTTCTCAACGGGTTCCTTGTTCACGTACTCGTCTCCCGGCTCTACCCAAAGAAAGAACACAAGCAAAGGGAGACACAATCAACCATGGTGCAATGCGCAAGCAACATGATGCAAAACATGGCACGATATGCGGGAAGTAATATGCAATGCATATGCATGCTTCGGAAGGGAAAGATTGAACCAGGCCTCAACTTGGCAAACCAATAGTTCCACTAGAAAGAGGAGTTGATTTCGGTCAAAATCGATATAAAGATCACCGGAATCGGATGCACGGTTTGGAAATGGCAAGCAAAACAATAATGGCACAAAGCTGCGATTAACAGCACGAGGCCATCTAAATGCATCAAGAAAGATAAGCTACTGCACTCTAACATAGCAACAAAGCACATGGAAGTGATCCACTCAACATGCTTGACAAAAGATGAACACTGGGTTACGGCTAAATCACTCAATAGCAGGTTCAAACAAGCATGGCAAAAGTGCAAAAGATATCAGGTTCACAGACTTAGTGAAAATAACAAGTCAGGAATTTAACATTACGAAGCAATGTTTAGAGCACAATAATAATAGGTACAGGAACATATCATGGCAAAGCAAAGCATAGCATGAATCTACTCAAAACATATAACAAAAGTCCCTTACTGACCATAAGCCAAAAGGGATCAGAAAATACAATGGCAACCATGTAAACATAGCAATTATCGTTAACAGATTCAGACTTAGTAGAAAACTGGAACATGGCAAAACAGATATTAAGTAGGCATGTTTACGAGCTCGATGCACTCACTACAAGGCATTGCATGACAAACTAAGCATACACCCAGCAAGTAGACATGGCATAGAAGCTAAACATGGCAAGAATAACCTCCTAGCATGCATGGATCAACTACAACAAGCTCGGCAAAATTGCTTAACACGTAAACAATCTGCCAGGAAAATTTTATAGCAAAAGTAGAGCTCGATTGAGTCAAGCTAGGGTGCTCCATAAATGCAAACAAGGACATGGATGGATAGAGCACAACATTATCTACAAAACATCCTTACTGATCATGCTCAAAAGAGGCATGGATCACTCTGTAGCAACAATAATACATGGCATAAAAATATAATCAGGAAAATGACTTAGAAGATTTCTAAGTCCCTAAAATCAGCAACATTACGAGAGCTACTTTGCATGCTTGTGCTAGTCACCACAAAGATCACACAAATACATGGCATACACCCCTGTAAAGATGGCATGGCATACTTCAAAACACATGTAGGGCTCAAGTTCATAGGAGGCACACATTAAACATGGCAAAAATGACAAATGTCCAAATACTAATAAAAATCTGAAACTAACATTGCATAGCACTCTTGCAACAGCATTTAGGGCATCACGATGAGCTCAAATGAACATGGTGCAATGGAATGAAATGAAGTACTCGTCGAGATGAACAATTTGATGTGCTACACGCCTAAAACGGAGCCACGGTTGCAAAGTTATGATGTGATGTACAGTGCTAGAAATTATGCAGATCTCAAGACTTAGTGGAAATATACCCTCGCGAAAAGTCAACCCGGGATGGGACGGTGCGGGACGGAGGGATCCGGAGACGCGGGACACCGTTTGGTTCGGGGACCCGGTGGATCTGATCCACCCTGCCGGGATCCGGCGACGAGGCGTCCGACGATGACAACTTCGGCGAGCGGCGCAACTCCGGCGAACTCGCAAGTGGCGGCGAGGGGAACGGATCGGGCTAGATCCGGGGCAGGCGTCGATGGAGGGCATCTCCGGCGAGGAGGCGGCGCGGGTAACTGGGCGGCGGGGACGGCGCGCTGGTGGCCGGCGAGCTCCTTGCCGGCGGCGGCCGGATACGAAGCTGGCGCGGGATGCTCGGACGCGCGGCGGAGGGAGGCTCGGGTGCTCGGGCCAGGAGTGGCTCGGGCGGGCCGGACATGGGCCGGCGGGCCAGGCGCGGTGGAGGGACGTCGGCGAGATGAGGTGGCAAGCTGTGGTTGGAGGAGAGAGGCGCGGGGCGACATGGCGAGTCCTGATTGGACGGAGTGAGGTGGCGGTGGCGGCGGACATGTCCGGCGGCGCGGGATGAAATGTCCGGCGGCGACAGGGAAGGTTAGGGTAGGGTTTGTACCGCGAATTTTGGAGGAGATCACATATATATAGGTAGACGGAGCTAGGAGACTCCAAATTGAGCACGGTTTGCGGCCACGCGATCGTGATCGAACGACCTAGATGATGGAGGAGTTTTAGGTGGGTTTTGGGCCACTTTGGAGAGGTGTTGGGCTGCAACACACACGAGGCCTTTATGGTCCCTCGGTTAACCGTTGGAGTATCAAACGAAGTCCAACTGGCACGAAACTTGACAGGCGGTCTACCGGTAGTAAATCAAGGCCGCTTGGCAAATCTCGGTCCAATCCGAGAACTTTTAACACCCGCACACGAAAAGAGGTAGAAAGGGACACCGGAGGACATAGGAGCGCCGGAATGCAAAACGGACAACGGGGAAAATGCTCGGATGCATGAGACGAACACGTATGCACATGCGATGCACATGATGACATGATTTGAAATGCATGACATGCAAGCAAATGACAAGGCAACAACAGCGAATAGCTGGAGGACATGTGGCACAACGGTCTCGGGGCGTTACACAAGGCTGGAGTACCCCCCCCCCCCCCCCCCCCCCCGGTCCTCTCTCGGCCGAGCCGTGTGTGAGCTCGCTAGACGCCGAGACGCATGGACCCCGGGGCGTCCTCCTCCTCGTCAGGTCGGTCGACCGGCTCTCCCTGCCTCCGCCCCGTCAAGCTGGAGCCCCAGGACACGCCTGTCCGCCGGCGCACCCGGAGCTCCGGCGTCCGCATTGGCGACTCCACCCCCGCCTCTGGCCGCCTCATCCTCGTCGCACCCAAGCCGGAGCCCGGCCTCCCCGCGGAGTACGAGGAGATAGCCCGACGAGGCATCTCCGATGAGGACGCCATGCAGTGTGCGCGGGACGACTACCTCCGCGACGAGATGGTCTGGCACCGCCAGGCCCTGGAGGAGATAGCCGCCCGCAAACGTGGGCGCGAGGACGAGAACGGCATCGTGATCCTCGACAGCGATGACGACGAGGACGCCCCCGGACCGTCCAACCTGCCGCGCCAACCAGGGGAGGGTTGCTGCAGGGATGGCCGCCGCGGCGGAGGCAACGACGATGACGACGGCGGCGGCGACTACACGCGGTTCTACAGCCTGCTCGGCATGTAGAACTGCAAGGGCGGCGGGCAGCGATGAAAGGCGAGGGAGACGGCAAGGAGCAACCTAGTAGTTTTTTTTCTTTTTGTAAAATATTTCAAATATGAACGAACTCGTCGAAGTTTGCTTGAATTTGCGCCATGTTCGTGCCGTAATTTATATTTTCGAATAAACATGGGAGCCGTGACTAGGGGGCTACACGCCCCCATCGCCTGGTTATCGCCGGTGCGCCCCAGGGGGCGATTTTTAGCGCCTCCTTGGGGGCCAACGGCTAGAAATGCTCTAAGCGGAGAGATTTTTCAGGACGCGAGAGCGTATGAACTTCTTCCAGATGGTCTAGCCAGTCAATAACAAGTTTGCAGTCCGTTTCACGAACATGAGCAGGCCTGAGAGTTTTCGCCCACGTTTTTAGGCAGAACCTAGTCTATTTAATGGCAGCGGCTAAGGCCTGGTCCGATCTGGTCAACCCAGAGTTGGGAGCCCAAACGTCGTTAATAATACGATGGTAGGCAGGGTGAAGAGCCCAGAAGGACTCCAAACGAAAAAGGTTAGATCGGGGCATTTGTGAGGAGACGCTGACGATAAGAGGGACATGGTCGAAAGCAAATCTGGTGAGGGAGGAGAGCGTATAGTCTGGATACGCCTCCTCCCAAGCGAGGTTGATGAAAGCTCGGTCAAGGTGTTCGAGAGTAGGAGTTGGTGATTGTTAGACCAGGTGAAAGACCTGTCAAGCAAGGGGAGCTCGATGAGTTGAAGATCTGAGATAGTTATGTTAAAAAGGTCGGCCTTCACTAGTAGAAAAGGGGGCTTTCGTTCGGGCCTGGCCAGCCCATTAGTCCCGGTTCTGCCACGAACCGAGACCAATGGATGCATTCGTCCGGCCGGGGCCTCGTGGGCATTGGTCCCGGTTCGTATGGACCCATTTGTCCTGGTTCCAGGCATGAACCGGGACCAATGGGCCTCGCTCCTGGCCCACAAACATAGGTCCCGGTTCTTGGCTCGAACCGGGACAGAAGGCTGGGCTTTAGTCCCGGTTCCAGCCATGAACCAGGACAAATAAGCTTCCTATATATACCCCATCGCTGGCGAGCAGAGCACTCCACAGTGCTCTGTTTTTTGCTGGCCGGCGAGGAAGGGCATTTGGGTGCTCTAGCTCACCTCTTATGCATGTCAGGTGTTCGATGAAATGCCTGAGCCACATTAGTTAAGCTTTCTCCTCTCGAAGCTCGACCTCGGAGCTCCATTTTTTCCGAGATTTGTCTAGGTTTAGCGGTCCATCACGCCCCGTCCTCGTCTTCACTGCTGTCGATCGCCCGCGCCGATCTCGTCGCTGGCACTAGCGTGGTGAGCCTCTTGTTCTTATCTTCAATGATTGGCCTGCTCTCAGTAACCTTTCAGGAAAGACAAACAAGGGATACCATGCACGCACTGTTTAGCTGACACCGAAAGTATATACCTGGACAGATGCAGGAAGAATGTGTATATGGGCCATCGTCGATTTCTCCCGACCAACCATCAATGTCAAAAGAAAGACAAGCATTTCAAAGGCGAGGCAGATCACCGGAAGAAGCCCGCCATGCGTACCGGTGATCACGTACTTGGTATGGTCTCTGATTTACACGTAATATTTCGACAGGGTCCCGGCGGACTAGCTGTTCCGAATGACGCTGAGGGACGCGCACCCATGTGGAAGAAGAAATCTATATTTTGGGACCTACCTAACTGGAAAGACCTAGAGGTACGCTCTTCAATCGAGGTGATGCACGTGACAAAGAACCTTTGCGTGAACCTGTTAGGATTCTTGGGCGTGTATGGGAAGACAAAAGATACACCTGAGGCACGGGAGGACCTGCAACGTTTACACGAAAAAGACGGCATGCCTCCAAAGCAGTATGAAGGTCCTACCAGCTACGCTCTTACCAAAGAAGACAAGGAAATCTTTTTTGAATGCCTGCTCAGTATGAAGGTCCCGACTGGCTTCTCGTAGAATATAAAGGGAATAATAAATATTCCAGAGAAAAAGTTCCAGAACCTAAAGTCTCATGACTGCCACGTGATTATGACGCAACTGCTTCCGGTAGCATTGAGGGGGCTTCTACCAGAAAACATCTGATTAGCCATTGTGAAGCTATGTGCATTTCTCAATGCAATCTCTCAGAAGGTGATCGATCTAGAAATCATACCAAGGCTAAGGAGTGATGTGGCGCAATGTCTTGTCAGTTTCGTGCTGGTGTTCCCACAATCCTTCTTCAATATCATGACGCATGTCCTAGTTCATCTAGTCGACGAGATTGTCATTCTGGGCCCCGTATTTCTACACAATATGTTCCCCTTTGAGAGGTTCATGGGAGTCCTACAGAAATATGTACGTAACCGTGCTAGGCCAGAAGGAAGCATCTCCATGGGCCATCAAACAGAGGATGTCATTCGGTTTTGTGTTGACTTCATTCCTGGCCTTAAGAAGATAGGTCTCCCTAAATCGCGGTATGATGGGAGACTGACTGGAAAAGGCACGCTAGGAGCGGACACAATAATATGCAGGGACGGGCATTCTTGGTCTCAAGAACACTACACAGTTCTAAAGAACTCTACCTTGGTGACCCCGTATGTCGATGAACACAAGAACAGTCTGCGCTCCAAACACCCAGAACAGTGTGACGACTGGATTACATGTGAACACATCATGACTTTCAACAGTTGGTTGGAAACACGTCTCAGAGGTGATAACACTGTTTGTGATGAGCTTTACTCGTTGTCCAGGGGACCATCTTCGACTGTATTGACTTACAAAGGATACGAGATAAATGGGAATACATTTTACACGGTCGCCCAAGATCAAAAGAGCACCAACCAAAACAGCGGTGTCCGCTTTGATGCAGCAACCGAGAGGGGAAAGAACACATATTATGGTTACATAGTGGACATATGGGAACTTGACTACGGACATGATTTTAAGGTCCCTTTGTTTAAGTGCAAATGGGTCAATCTGTCAGAAGGCGGGGTACATGTAGACCCACAGTATGGAATGACAACAGTGGATCTGAACAATCTTTGGTATACTGACGAACCGTTCGTCCTAGCCAATGATGTGGCACAGGTTATCTATGTGAAGGACATGTCTACCAAACCGAGAAAAAGAAAAGATAAGGAAGCGAATACATCATACGATGAGCCAAAGCGACACATAGTTCTTTCAGGAAAAAGGGACATCGTGGGAGTGGAGGGCAAGACAGACATGTCCGAAGATTATGAAAAGTTTCATGAAATTCCTCCCTTCAAAGTCAAGGCTGACCCAAGCATCCTGATAAACGATGAAGATTATCCATGGTTACAGCGCAATAAGCAAAGCACACAAGCGAAGAAAAAGTGAAGACTTTCTGTCCACAACTATTATGATGATACCATGCCAACTTTCAACCGTTTCCTAGTTCATTTGAAATGCATGTTGTAACAGACGAGTTTCTGCCGTTTTGTACACGAAGTGCATCCAGTTTTTCCTGTAACCCTCTCAACTTTTTAGCACATGCTATGTGGGTGAAACGATGATACCATGCTAACTTTCAACCTTTTCAGAGTTCATTTGTAGTGCTTTTCATTTTCAGGGTCATATAGCTAAAAAATCAATAAATGCATGAAAAATAACAAATGAAGTCAGAAAGGGTTGAAAATTGATGATGTGGCTTTGAATGGTGCATTTTCAATTATTGGGTCATTTAGCTCAAATAATGAACTAATATAAAAAGAATGATCTGAAAAACTGTTATGAAACTCTAATAGAAAAATAATAAGCAAAAAGAATTTTCATAAAACTTTTATAAACCTCTAGTATTATTGAAACTAAAATTATATAAAATTTATGCAACTAAAATTATCAAACTATTTTCTGTTCAAAACATTATAAGCAAAAAGAATTTTCATACAATAAATAAAAACAAAAAATAAAATAAATAAGTAGGAACAAAATAAAATAAATAAGTAGAACAAAATAAACTTTAACAAATTAGTAGAAACAAAATAAACTTTAATAAAATAAATAAAGTAAAAAAGAAAAGAAATAAACTCGGAAAAAAAAGCAACCTACTGGGCCACCACGGCCTGAATACGACTAGAAACCCACCGATGGGCCAGGATTCAGGCCCGTAGAAGGCCCAATATAGATATTGGTGTGTTTAGGCCCGAAAGCCTGCATTTGAGAGGAGCTCGAGAGGGCAGCGGGAGTGGGGCTTATAAACCACTCTCGAGCTCCCTCGGCTAGCGAGGTGGGACTAAACTTTCATGCCGCGATGCGGGCAGCACAAGGCCTTTAGTTCCGGTTGGTGCCGCCAACCGGGACTAAAGGTGTCCATTGGTCCCGATTCTTGGTACCAACCGGAACCAATGCCCATCCTTTAGTCCCGGTTGGTGCCCACTACAAGAAATATGTCAACTTATGACCTTCTGTCAGTGACCCTCGAAGAATTGGTCATAGGTTTATGACCATTTGAGACCAATTGGTCAAAAGCTGTTCGGTGGGCTCCAAACCCTAAACCATTGCGACCATTTTGGTCAGAAAGGTCGTAATTTCCTTACACGAAATGGTCATAAAGCAAACAGCGCTAGTCCGCTGCCTTATTTCTAGTTGTTAACGACCAATATAGATGGTCATAGCCTTGTAAATTCTGGTGGGTTGCTATGACTAGGCGCCACCTCATCAGTTTTGCCTATGTGTCATGTCCATGTGGTAGTTTTTGACCTAGGTTGTGAAGCAACCTATATTTGTGTCATTCCCAAAATTCCCAAAAAAATCTCATAAATTCTTTGGGTCATATCTTCTTCAAATATGTAAAAACCTTCCTTGCCTAGTTCAAAAATAATTCAAAAATATTCATTTTCCTATTCTGTTCAGAACAACAGTTTGTGAAGGAAGTACCACTTTGGCATGTCCAAATAGTATCCATTTTCTATAGTGCTTTCCTATGCCCAAATAACCATCCTCCACCAAATGACAGCTCAATCCATTCATTATTTTGAGTCGAGCTTCAACATTCGTAGTTATGTCCAGTCTGGTAGTTTGCAAAGCAAGTACCACCTAGGCTACTCCTTTTGAGCTGAAAATTTGTGAACACAGTCTTCTTAGTAACTGATCATCCTCAGCCAAAACTCACGCCCATTAGCCATGTACATTTCCCGTACCGCTAATCAAACACTTGGCTGCTAATTCATGTTTGAGCATCGATCGGTCTCCTCGTGAGAATCTTATGTTGTAATTTTCTTCCTAGCACCAACCTGGGGAGTGCCCAACCCACTAGACATGCCTAGGCCGCCCAGAACACATGGCAACATTACGGTCACGCGGTGACCACGCGACGGGCATGCGAGTTTACGCGCTCTGGAGTTGGGGCCCTCGGCCACCGCCCAAACCTCAACGTATCGCCACCAAACCATGTATTTATGATTAAATAGGTCCTTATGTAACTAGAAATGATTTTTGGAAAAAATAAATAGCAAACTATGAGGCAGCTGCAGTTCAAATTTGCCCCGCTTCCAACTGAATCGGCGGAAATTTGTCTTTTTCACGAGAGGTGGATCAAAAATTTTTACACCCAACCATTTTGTCAATTGTGCATTAAATATGGCCTAGTATTTTATAAAAATTATTTGGTCCAATTTTGCAACAATTATTTGGTAGTTCCTTCACAAAAAAACCTCCTTTTGGGCACTCGAAAAATGGAAAATGGTTTTTTCGTCCAACAAAAATGAAAACTTCCTTAGGCAACATTGTTTGCCATTCCAATATGCACCCTTGTGCACAATATGAGATCATTTGAACAAATTATGCCATGAATGTGGCCATAAGATTGATCATTTGGCTTGAAAGCCATGAATCTTCACACATGATAGTTCATTTCTGAGAACACTTTTTTAAAATAATTATCATATTACAAGTTTATTATTTTTCCCGGAAACTTGGTCATATATAATGACACAATGCGAAGGTTTTCCAATTTTCTGATTTTTTTTGAATTTTTATGCCCGTTTCAAAATGTGGTCAAAACGGCGGGCCTGACCGTTCTAGCTAGCGGTTGAATCTTGGAAATTTTTTGGTGTTTCTCTGATTAAATAGATACTTATGTAACTATAAATGATTTTTGTAAAAAATGAAGAGCAAACTACGAGGTAGCTACAGTTCAAATTTGACCCACTTCCAGCTGAATCAGCGGGAATTTGTCTTTTTCACCAGAGGTGGATCAAATATTTTGACACCCAACCATTTGGTCAATTGTGCATTAAATATGGCCTAGTATTTTATAAAAATTATTTGGTCCAATTTTGCAACAATTATTTGGTAGGTCCTTCACAAAAAACCTCATTTGGGGCAATCGAAAAATGGAAAATGGTTTTTCCGTGCAAAGAAAATGAAAACTCCCTTAGGCAACATTGTTTGGAATTCCAATATGCACCATTGTGCACAATATGAGATCATTTGAAAAAACTATGCCATGAATGTGGCCATAAGATTGATCATTTGGCTTGAAAGCCATGAATCTTCACACATGATAGCTCATTTCTAAGAACAATTTTTTAAAATAATTATCGTATTACAAGTTTATTATTTTTCCTGGAAACTTGGTCACATATAATGACACAATGCGAAGGTTTTCCAATTTTTTGATTTTTTTTGAATTTTTTATGCCCGTTTCAAAATGTGGTCAAAACGGCGGGCTTGGCTGTTCCTAGCTGGCGGTTGAATCTTGGAATTTTTTTGGTGTTTCTCTTATTAAATAGATACTTATGTACCTAGAAATGATTTTTTGGAAAAAATAAATAACAAACTATGAGACAGCTGCAGTTCAAATTTGACCCGCTTCCAGCTGAATCGGCGGAAATTTGTCTTTTTCACGAGAGGTGGATGAAAATTTTTTACACCCAACCATTTTGTCAATTCTGCAATAAATATGGCCTAGTATTTTATAAAAATGATTTGGTCCAATTTTGCAACAATTATTTGGGAGGTCCTTCACAAAAAAACCTTCTTTTGGGCACTCAAAAACTGGAAAATGGTTTTTTCGTCCTAAGAAAATGAAAACATCCTTAGGCAACATTGTTTGCCATTCCAATATGCACCCTTGTGCACAATATGGGATCATTTGAACAAACTATGCCATGAATGTGGCCATAAGATTGATCATTTGGCTTGAAAGCCATTGATCTCCACACGTGATAGCTCGTTTCTGAGAACACTTTTTTAAAATAATCGCCGTATTACAAGTTTGTTATTTTTCCTATGAACTTGGCCACATATAATGACACAATGCAAAGGTTTCCCAATTTTTTGATTTTTTTTGAATTTTTTATGCCCGTTTCAAAATGCGATCAAAACGGCGGGAATGACCGTTCCTAGCTAGTGGTTGAATCTTGGAATTTTTTTGGTGTTTCTCTGATTAAATAGGTACTTATGTACCTAGAAATGATTTTTGGAAAAAATAAATAGCAAACTATGAGGCACCTACAGTTCAAATTTGACCCGCTTCCAGCTGAATCGGTGGGAATTTGTCTTTTTCACCAGAGGTGGATCAAAACTTTTGACACCCAACCATTTTGTCAATTGTGCATTAAATATGGCATAGTATTTTAGAAAAATGATTTGGTCCAATTTTGCAACAAATATATGGTAGGTCCTTCACAAAAAAACTCATTTTGGGCTCTCGAAAAATGAAAAATGTTTATTTTTGCAAGAAAACTCATTTCTCACTACACCTTTTTGAAGATATTTATATTTTTTCATGTTTGTTATTTTTTCTGAACACTCGTTTACATTTTGGTGACACAATGAGAAGGTTTTCTATTTTCTTTTTGAATTTCTCAGGTCATAAAATAGCTGACGTGATTTTAACATATTATTTTTAGACAACTATGACCAATTTAGATGGTCATAGCATCATACTGCATTCTGATTGGTCTATAGACGTTTCACGCGGATCGTGCATCATACGCCGTCGGATGCTCGCGGATCCAACGGCCGTCCTCAACCCTTCCACACCAACCCCGAAACCCTAGATGGTCATTTTGCATCCACCCCCCCACCCCCCGCCTCCTTTCTTTCCAGTTTCCACATCCATCCCATTCCAGATCCCCCATCTCCTCGCTATCTCGCCCGATGGAGAGACCTCGCCTCCTCCCTTCCAGATCCATCGCCGCCACCGCCACCTCCCTCCGGCGGAGCTCGCCATCGTTCATGGCCTCCCCCACGCCCCCCTCCTCTCGCCCCTCCCCTTCCCTCACCACCCAACCGAACCAACCAGCCCACCACACGCCCTCACCTCGTTACCAAGCGCCGCCGCCGTCCCCCATGAATGGTGCCGTCCCCACGATCTGGATCCCCACGAACCACACGCTGGCGACCGCATCCACTCCGCCGCCGTCGCCACCTCCACCCCCTCCCCCTGCCCTCCGAACACTGTCACCGGCCAGATCCACCGCAACCCCCTCCCCGCCGCTTCCTCATCCCGACCCCACCCCCGTCCTCCACCTGCTCCGCGTGCCCAAACCCGTCGTCTCCGATCCCGCCCCTCAGATCCACCCCGCGCCCGCATCTGACCTACTCTAGCTTGCTCGCTCCGCTAGAGAGGAGGGGCGCCGGAGCAGCGGGCATTGGCGGAGATGGAGAGCAAGCGGGTGCTAGTGGTGGGCGGGAGCGGCTACCTCGGACAGCACCTCCTTGTCGCGCTCGCCACCGGGTGCGGGGGGCAACGGCGTCTACGTCGACGTGGCCTTCACCCACCACCGCAGGGCCGCGCCGCGGGCGCTGCTCAACGCGCTCCCCAGCGTCCGCGCCTTCTGCGCCGACCTCCGCTCAAGCGACGGCCTCGAGGCCGTCTCCGCGTCCTTCGGACAGGTACGGCAAGCGCGACGAGGATCGGCAGTAGGTCAGCAGACACCGCTCCTGCTATATATGCTAAGCTGCTGCCAATGTTTGTTTTTTTGCGTTGCTTGTCACTCTGCTTGCATGCTCTGGATGAGATTGAGATGAATGAGGCAACTTGGTATGAGACTGGATGCTACATTCAGACGCCAACAGCCATTAGCTAGCGCCAACCAAATCAACCATATTATGATGTATGGCTTCAGTATCATGTTGTGCGCTGTAACAATAGTCTCCAGCTTCATCTAGCTATCTACTGTATCTAGTAGGAGTACATTTGAACACCAACCAACAGCCGTAAGCAGCAGCAACCAAATCAATCAATCAATCTAAAGCAGGAATCATATCCAATAGCTACTGCCTGTAGATGTGCTTGTTGTGGTGTCATGTGCTTCTCCTGAACCTGTTGTACGCTTAGCTAATTAAACGTGCAGTTTTTTTAGTATTTTGGTCTGACGGCTTCAACGTTTCTTTTTTTGGCTCAAGTGCTTAACTGATGAGCTTATGTTGAACTTTAGTTTCCTCTTGTCTGAGATGTGCATGTCTTTGGCTCATTTGTGGATAGTAATTTATCAATGAGCTCGAGACCATAACAGTGTAGACTGGCGCTGGTTTTGTTTAATCTGGACAGTGTTGTGTTTAAGACTGTTAGTCCAGGGTCTGTGTAGTTGTAGAATGGAACTATTTGATGTCAGAACATTTCATTTACAAGGTCAAATTTATACTCTCTGTATGCTGATCAGTTTGTTACTTAATGTTCGTGGAGTATCGGCGACAACAAGAAGGCCTGGAAGACCGAGCACTGCAGGTATGTGCAGTCGCTGCCAAGCTTTCTGATATTATTAGCCTACCAGATAATTTCTGATATTGCCTTTTGGTGATTACAGGGCACTGAAGATAAAGTTTACAGAAAGAAATAAAGACGGCCATATTCTCACATACTCCTGGATTTCATTTACATCAACTTCTCAAGAGAGGAGTACTCCTTTTTAGTAGTCTCGTCTCATTTTAAAGTAAAGTAAATGAAAGGAGTACTCCTTTTCAGTTGTCTCAGTTTAAAGTAAATGAAAGGAGTACTTGCTCCCTGTACTACTACTACTACTACTTATTTTTAGCTGTTTAGTACTACTCTGTAGATCTATGATACTAGTCTAGTCGCTTGTATAATTTTGTTTATTAGTGTAACCTGAACCATGGAGTAGTACCATGTTTGCATATGTGTGATTATGTGTGTTCTGTAGTCTCTAGCTCCAGTACATGTGAACTATATGTTGTGGTGTAAATCATTTTCATTCTATCTTATAAACGTGTTTCTTCAATAGCTATTTCTGTTCAAGTCTTGTTGTCACTGATGTTAGCATTTAGTTTGTCTCAAGTAAAAAAATACTGAAAATACAGTGTACAAATCAACCCAAATATGTGAGCCTTGGTTCTGAAAACTAAAGAGTTCATATATTGGTAGATAGACTATGATTTAGGATATGCTAAACAGAAAGCTTTATAAGATGGAACTCTCAATATCATGACTACACTTTGTCCTTTAATTTAATATGGTTAGAACTACCATGGTTTTTTAAGTAGTTGGGGCATTAAGAAACAGTATGCTGGATGTTTGTCCTTGCATCCGTCCTTCCATGAATTCATGCTTGTGCATTGCTAGTTATTTCTTTTTTTGCAGGTCTTCTTCTTCCTCGATCTGGTGCAAAAGCAAAAATTCAAGGTCATGGTCATGGAGCAGCAGCCATATATTTTTCTTCTTATTCTTCCCTGAGATGACATGAGATGAGGTTTGTTTTCCTCAAGGTCAAGGTGCAGCAGCTCGATTTGATTTGATGTGATTGGATTCAGTTTCCTCATGCCTCTCTGTTTGCATTGCAGGCTCTGTTGGTCGGTCTTCAATTCTTCATGCTGCTGGTACTGCTACATGAGGACCCTCTTCAATTCTGCATCCGTTGCGGCCGCCGCAGCTTCCACCTCTACTCGTCCGCATCCGCAAGTGTAAGCTCCCCCCTCCCTCCGTCCTAGATCTCTAGGTCTGTTGCTGTCATGCACCATGTTCTTGATGTTGCGCAACCTCATGTGGATGCCACGAATGGCGCTGCTCCTGCGTGCAGATTTGATTCGCTGCATTAGTATGCGGTTGTTGTCTCGCCGTGGTTGTTCAAACTGAGATGTACCCAGTTGATTCGTCATCTCGGGTCATAAATTTTTCTGCATTCCCTGTTGCTGTAGCTTGTTGGATGCATAGTTTGATCTCCCAATGGGAATTATTAGTGAATGGTGATGTCTGTGGTCACGAGAATGGTGATGTAGTAGCTGGTATGCTTGATACGTGTATGTCCATCTCTTTACTGTTTTGCTAGAACCATAAATCCTGATGCGCATGATGATCATGGTCTGGTTTGTTAGATCTATTCTGCTAGTGCTTAAAATTTGACATGCCTGGATTCTAAAACAAATTTTACAGCATTCTATGTTGTAGCCAAACACTTGCTCTGTATTTTATATTAAAACCATGGTATTGTGTACCTGCCAACTACGAGTAAATTACTGCAGTTTTTAATACTTTGGTTTTTTTGATACTTTGCTGTTCGATTTACTTTTATTTTGTCCCTAAACATTTTGTTCTACAATGTGCAGATGCTGGCATTTCATTCAGGACAAAGAAGTTGGATGAAGCATAGTTTTACCTCATTGAGCTAGTTCTGGGAGTAACGAACTCCTTGTAGCAGAACTTGTACGTGTGCTAGTTCTGGGAGCTGATCCTATTTGTGTGTTATATGATGTAGCAGAACTTGGGCTGATACACTTGGGCTGTATGTGTGTTATCTAATTGTAAACTTGATGCTGATCACATTTTTATGTATGTTATATGATGTAGCAGATTGCTTCCTGCTGTTATTTGAAATATTGTGTCTGTTTCTGTATTTGCATATTGAAATATGAAAGAACATGACCTTGATAGTAGGGTCCCACAAACTAGAACGTCACATTTGGGACCCACTTACCAGAATTTGACAATTGGCATGCATTAAAAAAGAGAAACAAAGGAAACAGCCCAAAGATAAAAAGGCTATAATGTTGGGCTAGGCCCATGAAATCGACCAAAAATTGACACGAAAAAAATATATAGAAAGGCTGAATTAATGGGCTAGGCCCATGTAGAAAATTGAATTGGACCGGGCTGAATCTTGTGCCACGTCAGATTGCCACGTTGGATGCCTACGTGGCCTGGGGAGGTTGCTAGTGACCAAAACGCCACAGTAGACGTATTTTGGTCATAAACGTCTTCGACCATTCCAGAAGAAAGGTCGCTATAGTCAGTTTATGACCGCCAGCTTTTGACCTTCTGTTTTTGGTCACCAAAAGGTCACAAATGAAAAACCATGACCTTTCAGTGACCAATAGTGGTGGTCACAAGTTGACATATTTCTTGTAGTGGCCATGGCACCAGCCGGGACTAAAGGTGGGCATTGGTCCCAGTTGCTGCCACGAACTGGGACCAAAGGTCTGTCTATATAAGCCACACTTGTGAAATTTTCGATTCAGTTCTTCTTCACACTGCCCCGACGCCGTCCCCGCATGCTCCCCTGCCCCGACGTCGTCGCCGCGCGCGCCCCTGCCTCGTCGCCGCGCCGCCGCCCCCGACACCAACGCCGTCGCCGCGCGCCGCCCCTGGAACGACGTCGTCGCCGCGCCTCCCCGCGTCGTCACCGCCCCGGTCCGCGCCACCCCTGCCCTGACGCCATCGCCAACGCCGCCCCCAGTGATCCCCGGCCCCCCGCGCCCCTGCCTGCCCCCCGCGCCCTGCCCCCCGCCGCCGCCGCCGTGGTCGCCGTAAAAAATATATGATATTAGATGATTTTTTTTGTTCATGGATGTGATTTTTTTGTTCATATATCATATGATGTTTTTATATTGTTCATAGATGATCGATCATATTTGTTCATATGTATGCAAGCGAAGTCGTTGTAGTTAGTTGTACTGTTTAGGGTTAGGACCGTCGAGGAAAGAAATTAAGGAAAGAAGAAAAGAGGAAGAAGGAAGAAGAAGAAAAATAAGAAGAGGATGAAGAAGAAGAAAAAAAGAGAAGAAGGAGAAGGAATAGAGGAGAAGAAGAAAAAATAGACTATTTTTTCTTCTTCTCCTCTATTCCTTCTCCTTCTCCTCTTTTTTCTTCTTCTTCGTCCTCTTCCTCCCCGATAACGTGGGGGTGGGGGGGGGGGGGGGGGGGGGTCGACAAATAATAGAACTAGTTAAACAAGTTTATTTTTAGTAAGTACTACTTTATTTTATTCATAGTAAGTGCTTAGTAGTTAAACTAGTTGATTTAATAAAACTACTTTATTTTATTATAGAAGTAGTTTACTTTTAGTAAGTACTACTTTATTTTATTTATAGTAAGTGCTTAGTACTTGAACTAGTTGATTTAATAAAACTACTTTATTTTACTATATATAGAAGTAGTTTATTTTAAGTAAGTACTAATTTATTTTATTTATAGTAAGTGCTTAGTAGTTGAACTAGTTGATTTAATAAAACTACTTTATTTTACTATAGAAGTAGTTTATTTTTAGCAAGAAAATTAATTGAACTAGTTTGTTTTTTTAGTTCAAGCAATTCCCGCATCGACGTCGATGATGCCTATCCCGCATCCTCGTCGTCGACTCGGCGGAGGAGGCCGGCTTGATCAGAGGGGCCCTGTCCGGGACTGGGCTCTGCTGGGCTGGTATTGGGAGGTGCTACCTTCCGAGGGGCGTAGGTTGGTGAGGAGCCAGCCCGTCGTTGACCCGATCCTTGTTTGGTGGCGGTTGCGTGGGCCAGTGACGGAGCCTAGGCTTACGGACACCGCGGAGGTGGTACGTCACCGTGTCAGCGAGGAGGACGAGCACGTCCGTCGCTACATGGTTGCGTTGGAGGGTAGGTTCGGCAATACCTGGCAGGTTCTTCAGGAATCTCACTGGAGCGATCCTGTGATGGTTCCTTCTCTTTGGGCGTCCACCGCCCGTGCCGATACCCGTCGGGCGCTACGGTTCTAGTTGTACTAGCGATATTATATGTATGATAGTATTCGAGGTGTATTAGTCATAATATTCGACGATGTACGGACGCAAGAGATGATGTAGTTTTGCTTATAATTGAATGCATCCTAATTTGAATACTACTTTATTTTGCGATTTGATTTCGCTTATTGAATGCTCAAATTGGAAAACCAGTCCTACTTTGAATGCTAAAATTGGAGAGCACACTATGCAAGGTGTATGCATATGATTAGTTGATAGCTTATAGGGTTTTTGTTTTCGCAGAAACCTAGGAGCCCCCCTCCATCATCCCCGCCATCGTCCCCGTCACTGACCCCCTCCGACCTTGAGGTGATACCAGCCAAATCCTTTTTTAGAAAGATAATTAAATGATATTTCGGGTTGACTTTAAGTCTGTCGAGTCTCCACCATATATGAGAGGACGAACAAGCCCGACTGTTGTCGTGGGGGTCATTTCTCCTTCTTCTCCGGGTGCTAGACCTTTGTTATGCACTAGGGGAAGAAGGAGTAACGACCATCACCGGCGGTCGCAAATGTCAGAGAGGAATCAGTGAGGGAGAGTTCCACCATATATATATATGAGAGGACGAAGAATCCCGACTGTTGTCATGGGGTCGCTTGTCCTTCATTCCCTTGTGCTAGACATTTTGGTGTAATGCACTCGGGGACAAAGTGAGGAGCGACCATCACCGAGAGTCGAATATATACACCACATGAGCTGAGAGTTTTCAAGAAAAGCCTCGACAAACCGATAGTCAACCCGTGATGAATAATAATGATCTAATTTAGTTTTTGTAGTACATATATATAATTGTACAAGTTTAATCTTTGAATTATGAACGTAGGAAAAGTCGTCATCAGACGACGAAAGTCTCCCGGGGGAGTGCAGCTGGTGCCACGACGATCGAGGTCTGTGCGACATGCCTCACCTGGACGATGATCGGCGCTTTAGCATTAAGCTCGAGGAGACCTTCGATGTTGAAATGATACGCAACGATGACAAGTGTTTTTTCGTAATTAAGCATGACTACAACTATTTCAACGTGTAATTTTCATTTTTTACAATTCGAGTAGCTTATCCCATGACATACAAGGCGCTATGTCTTGGAGAGGATGGGTTTTGAAGACCATGAAAGTTTTGAAACAAAGAAAATTCACCTAAGGACTCATCATGATGTGGATTTTGAAGTAAAGTTGTACAATTCTGAGAGTGTAACCCATTTTGGTTGCAAAAAATGGGAAGCACTTTGCAAGATGTATGGTTTTGATGAGGGTATGCTTGTCACCATGGATCTCGGTGATCCTGAAATCAAGCAAAACAATGTGGACATTTGGGTCCTTGTTGATACACCTCCAATTCTACCGCTATGTGAGTTTCTCAAACATAGTTATTAGCTAATTTATATTGTTTATTTCAAAATAGTTGACAGCTTATTTCCATTGACAGCTTATTTTCATTCTTCAAAGAATGTGCGGGAGATGGTAGACAAAACCCACTACACCGTTGGCTCCAAGTTAACTTACAAGGAGAAAAATCATCTGGTCGGATTTTGTACTGACATTGAGAATTACAATATCTACAATCAGCACCAGCGGGGTCCCGGTGCCACCACCGCCCACCGGGGCGGCGCGGCATGCGGAGATCGCGCGTATCCGCGCCTCCCTGCCACGGGCGGCGAGGGAGGGGCCACGCTACGTCACCGACAGCCCGCTCTGGGAACCATACTTCTGCCGCCGCCATGCCAAGCAGCTCGAGGCCACCAACGGCGTCATTCCCTCTGGCAGGCTCAACTCCGAGGGGCGGCGCCGATGGTGGGACGTTCCCCGCCGCACGCTGGAGGCCGTCCTCGGGTACATTGAGGGCGGCAACACGCCGAGGCTCGAGTGCCCCCCCCCCATCCTTCTCTCGCCACCATGGAAGCTCGTGGACGCCGAGGCGCATGGACCCCGGGGCATCCTCCTCCTCGTCAGGTCGGTCGACCGGCTCTCCCTGCCTCTGCCCCGTCAAGCCGGAGCCCCAGGACACGCCTGTCAGCCGGCGCACCCGCAGCTCCGGTGTCCGCATCGGTGACTCCATCCCCGCCTCTGGCCGCCTCGTCCTCGTCGCACCCAAGCCAGAGCCCGGCCTCTCTGCGGAGTACGAGGAGATAGCCCGGCATGGCATCTCCAACGAGGACGCCGTGATCCTCGACAGCGACGACGACGAGGACGCCCCTAGACCGTCCAACCCGCCGCGCCAAGCGGGGGAGGGTTGTTGCAGGGACAGCGGAGCTGACGATGACGACGACGGCAGCCGTGACTACACACGGTTCTACAGCCTGCTCGGCATGTAGAACTGCAAGGGCGGCAGACAGCAAGGAAAGGCGAGGGAGACGGCGAGGAGCAACCTAGTAGTTTTTTTTCTTTTTGTAAAATATTTCATATATGAACGAACTCGCCGAAGTTTGGTTGAATTTGCGCCGTGTTTGTGCCGTAATTTATATTTTCAAAAAAACGTGGGTGCCGTGACTGGGGGGCTACACGCCCCCATCGCCTGGTTATCGCCGGTGCGCCCCCAGGGGGCGATTTTTAGCACCTCCTGGGGGGCCAACGGCTGGAGATGCTCTAAGTGGAGAGATTTTTCTGGACGCGAGAGCGTATGAACTTCTTCCAGATGGTCTAGCCAGTCAATAACAAGTTTGTAGTCTGTTTCATGAACATGAGCGGGCCTGAGAGTTTTTGCCCACGTTTTTAGGCAAAACCTAGTCTGTTTAATGGCAGCGGCTAAGGCCTGGTCGGAGCTGGTCAACCTAGAGTTGGGAGCCCAAACATCGTTAATAATACGATGGCAGGCGGGGTGAGGAGCCCAGAAGGACTCCAAACAAAAAAGGTTAGATCGGGGCATTTGTGAGGAGACGCTAACGATAAGAGGGACATGGTCGGAAGCAAATCTGGTGAGGGAGGAGAGCGTATAGTCTGGATACGCCTCCTCCCAAGCGAGGTTGATGAAAGCTCGGTCGAGGCGTTCGAGAGTAGGAGTTTGGTGATTGTTAGACCAGGTGAAACACCTGTCAAGCAAGGGGAGCTCGATGAGTTGAAGATCTGAGATAGTTATGTTAAAAAGGTCGGCCTTCACTAGTAGAAAAAGGGGCTTTCATTCTGGCCTGGCCAGCCCATTAGTCCCGGTTCTGCCACAAACCGGGACCAATGGATGCATTCGTCCTGGTTTGTGAGCCCAGGGGGGCGGGCGGGGCCTCGTGGGCATTGGTCCCGGTTCGTATGGACCCATTTGTCCTGGTTCCAGGCACGAACCGGGACCAATGGGCCTCGCTCCTGGCCCACAAACATAAGTCCCGGTTCTTAGCTCAAACCGGGACAGAAGGCTGGGCTTTAGTACCGGTTCCAGCCACGAACCGGGACAAATGAGCTTCCTATATATACCCCATCGCCGGTGAGCAGAGCACTCCACAGTGCTCTGTATTTTGCTGGCCGGCGAGGAAGGGCATTTGGGTGCTCTAGCTCACCTCTTATGCATGTGAGGTGTTCGATGAAATGCCCGAGCCACATTAGTTAAGCTTTCTCCTCTCGAAGCTCGACCTCGGAGCTCTATTTTTTCTGAGATTTGTCTAGGTTTAGCGGTCCATCATGCCCCGTCCTCGTCTTCACCGCCGTCGATCGCCCGCGCCGATCTCGTCGCCGGCACCACTGTGGTGAGCCTCTTGTTCTTATCTTCAACGATTGGCCCGCTCTCAGTAACCTTTCAGGACAGACAAACAAGGGATACCATGCATGCACGCACTATTTAGCTGACACCGAAAGTATATACCTGGACAGATGCATGAAGAATGTGTATCTGGGCCATCGTCGATTTCTCCCGACCAACCATCAATGTCGAAAGAAAGTCAAGCATTTCAAAGGCAAGGCAGATCACCGGAAGAAGCCCGCCATGTGTACTGGTGATCACATACTTGATATGGTCTCTGATTTACATGTAATATTTGGAAAGGGTCCCGGCGGACTAGCTGTTCTGAATGACGCTGAGGGACGCGCACCCATGTGGAAGAAGAAATCTATATTTTGGGACCTACCCTACTGTAAAGAGCTAGAGGTACGCTCTTCAATCGACATGATGCATGTGACGAAGAACCTTTGCGTGAACCTGTTAGGATTCTTGGGCGTGTATGGGAAGACAAAAGATACACCTGAGGCACGGGAGGACCTACAACGTTTGCACGAAAAAGACGGCATGCCTCCAAAGCAGTATGAAGGTCCTGCCAGCTACGCTCTTACCAAAGAAGAGAAGGAAATCTTTTTTGAATGCCTGCACAGTATGAAGGTCCCGACTGGCTTACGGTTGCATTGAGGGGGCTTCTACCAGAAAACGTCTGATTAGCCATTGTGAAGCTATGTGCATTTCTCAATGCAATCTCTCAGAAGGTGATCGATCAAGAAATCATACCAAGGCTAAGGAGTGATGTGGCGCAATGTCTTGTCAGTTTCGTGCCGGTGTTCCCACCATCCTTCTTCAATATCATGACGCATGTCCTAGTTCATCTAGTCGACGAGATTGTCATTCTGGGCCCCGTATTTCTACACAATATGTTCCCCTTTGAGAGGTTCATGGGAGTCCTACAGAAATATGTACGTAACCGTGCTAGGCCAGAAGGAAGAATCTCCATGGGCCATCAAACAGAGGATGTCATTCGGTTTTGTGTTGACTTCATTCCTGGCCTTAAGAAGATAGGTCTCCCTAAATCGCGGTATGATGGGAGACTGACTGGAAAAGGCACGCTAGGAGCGGACACAATAATATGCAGGGACGGGGCATTCTTGGTCTCAAGCACACTACACAGTTCTACAGAACTCTACCTTGGTGACCCCGTATGTCGATGAACACAAGAACAGTCTGCGCTCCAAACACCCGGAGCAGTGTGACGACTGGATTACATGTGAACACATCATGACTTTCAGCAGTTGGTTGGAAACACGTCTCAGAGGTGACAACACTGTTTGTGATGAGCTGTACTCGTTGTCCAGGGGACCATCTTCGACTGTATTGACTTACAAAGGATACGAGATAAATGGGAATACATTTTACACGATCGCCCAAGATCAAAAGAGCACCAACCAAAACAGCGGTGTCCGCTTTGATGCAGCAACCGAGAGGGGAAAGGACACATATTATGGTTACATAGTGGACATATGGGAACTTGACTACGGACATGATTTTAAGGTCCCTTTGTTTAAGTGCAAATGGGTCAATCTGTCAGAAGGCGGGGTACATGTAGACCCACAGTATGGAATGACAACAGTGGATCTGAACAATCTTTGGTATACTGACGAACCGTTCGTCCTAGCCAATGATGTGGCACAGGTTATCTATGTGAAGGACATGTCTACCAAACCGAGAAAAAGAAAAGATAAGGAAGCGAATACATCATACGATGAGCCAAAGCGACACATAGTTCTTTCAGGAAAAAGGGACATCGTGGGAGTGGAGGGCAAGACAGACATGTCCGAAGATTATGAAAAGTTTCATGAAATTCCTCCCTTCAAAGTCAAGGCTGACCCAAGCATCCTGATAAACGATGAAGATTATCCATGGTTACAGCGCAATAAGCAAAGCACACAAGCGAAGAAAAAGTGAAGACTTTCTGTCCACAACTATTATGATGATACCATGCCAACTTTCAACCGTTTCCTAGTTCATTTGAAATGCATGTTGTAACAGACGAGTTTCTGCCGTTTTGTACACGAAGTGCATCCAGTTTTTCCTGTAACCCTCTCAACTTTTTAGCACATGCTATGTGGGTGAAACGATGATACCATGCTAACTTTCAACCTTTTCAGAGTTCATTTGTAGTGCTTTTCATTTTCAGGGTCATATAGCTAAAAAATCAATAAATGCATGAAAAATAACAAATGAAGGTCAGAAGGGTGAAAATTGATGATGTGGCTTTGATGGTGCATTTTTCAATTATTGGGTCATTTAGCTCAAATAATGAACTAATATAAAAAAGAATGATCAGAAAACTGTTATGAAACTCTAATAGAAAAATAATAAGCAAAAAGAATTTTCATAAAACTTTTATAAACCTCTAGTATTATTGAAACTAAAATTATATAAAATTTATGCAACTAAAATTATCAAACTATTTTCTGTTCAAAACATTATAAGCAAAAAGAATTTTCATACAATAAATAAAAACAAAAAATAAAATAAAATAAATAAGTAGAAACAAAATAAAATAAATAAGTAGAAACAAAATAAACTTTAACAAATAGTAGAAATAAAATAAAACAAAATAAATTTAATAAAATAAATAAATCAAAAAAGAAAAGAAATAAACTGGAGAAAAAAGCAACCTACTGGGCCACCACGGCCTGAATACGACTAGAAACCCACCGATGGGCCAGGATTCAGGCCCGTAGAAGGCCCAATATAGATATTGGTGTGTTTAGGCCCGAAAGCCTGCATTTGAGAGGAGCTCGAGAGGGCAGCGGGAGTGGGGCTTATAAACCACTCTCGAGCTCCCTCGGCTAGCGAGGTGGGACTAAACTTTCATGCCGCAATGCGGGCAGCACAAGGCCTTTAGTTCCGGTTGGTGCCGCCAACCGGGACTAAAGGTGTCCATTGGTCCCGATTCTTGGTACCAACCGGAACCAATGCCCATCCTTTAGTCCGGTTGGTGCCCCACTACAAGAAATATGTCAACTTATGACCTTCTGTCAGTGACCCTCGAAGAATTGGTCATAGATTTATGACCATTTGAGACCATTGGGTCAAAAGCTGTTCGGTGGGCTCCAAACCCTAAACCATTGCGACCATTTTGGTCAGAAAGTCGTAATTTTCCTTACACGAAATGGTCATAAAGCAAACAGCGCTAGTCCGCTGCCTTATTTTCTAAGTTGTTAACGACCAATATAGATGGTCATAGCCTTGTAAATTCTGGTGGGTTGCTATGACTAGGCGCCACCTCATCAGTTTTGCCTATGTGTCATGTCCATGTGGTAGTTTTTGACCTAGGTTGTGAAGCAACCTATATTTGTGTCATTCCCAAAATTCCCAAAAAAATCTCATAAATTCTTTGGGTCATATCTTCTTCAAATATGTAAAAACCTTCCTTGCCTAGTTCAAAAATAATTCAAAAATATTCATTTTCCTATTCTATTCAGAACAACAGTTTGTGAAGGAAGTACCACTTTGGCATGTCCAAATAGTATCCATTTTCTATAGTGCTTTCCTATGCCCAAATAACCATCCTCCACCAAATGACAGCTCAATCCATTCATTATTTTGAGTCGAGCTTCAACATTCGTAGTTATGTCCAGTCTGGTAGTTTGCAAAGCAAGTACCACCTAGGCTACTCCTTTTGAGCTGAAAATTTGTGAACACAGTCTTCTTAGTAACTGATCATCCTCAGCCAAACTCACGCCCATTAGCCATGTACATTTCCCGTACCGCTAATCAAACACTTGGCTGCTAATTCATGTTTGAGCATCGATCGGTCTCCTCGTGAGAATCTTATGTTGTAATTTTCTTCCTAGCACCAACCTGGGGAGTGCCCAACCCACTAGACATGCCTAGGCCGCCCAGAACACATGGCAACATTACGGTCACGCGGTGACCACGCGACGGGCATGCGAGTTTACGCGCTCTAGAGTTGGGGCCCTCGGCCACCGCCCAAACCTCGACGTATCGCCACCAAACCATGTATTTATGATCAAATAGGTCCTTATGTAACTAGAAATGATTTTTGGAAAAAATAAATAGCAAACTATGAGGCAGCTGCAGTTCAAATTTGACCCGCTTCCAACTGAATCGGCGGAAATTTGTCTTTTTCACGAGAGGTGGATCAAAATTTTTTACACCCAACCATTTTGTCAATTGTGCATTAAATATGGCCTAGTATTTTATAAAAATGATTTGGTCCAATTTTGCAACAATTATTTGGTAGTTCCTTCACAAAAAAACCTCCTTTGGGCACTCGAAAAATGGAAAATGGTTTTTTCGTCCAGAAAATGAAAACTTCCTTAGGCAACATTGTTTGCCATTCCAATATGCACCCTTGTGCACAATATGAGATCATTTGAACAAACTATGCCATGAATGTGGCCATAAGATTGATCATTTGGCTTGAAAGCCATGAATCTTCACACATGATAGCTCATTTCTGAGAACACTTTTTTAAAATAATTATCGTATTACAAGTTTATTATTTTTCCTGGAAACTTGGTCACATATAATGACACAATGCGAAGGTTTTCCAATTTTTTTTTTTTTTGAATTTTTTATGCCCGTTTCAAAATGCGGTCAAAACGGCGGGCTTGACCGTTCCTAGCTAGTGGTTGAATCTTGGAATTTTTTTGGTGTTTCTCTGATTAAATAGATACTTATGTACCTAGAAATGATTTTTGTAAAAAATAAAGAGCAAACTACGAGGTAGCTACAGTTCAAATTTGACCCGCTTCCAACTGAATTGGCAGAAATTTGTCTTTTTCACGAGAGGTGGATCAAAACTTTTTACACCCAACCATTTTGTCAATTGTGCATTAAATATGTCCTAGTATTTTAGAAAAAATATTTGGTCCAATTTTGCAACAATTATTTGGGAGGTCCTTCACAAAAAAACCTCCTTTTGGGCACTCGAAAAATGGAAAATGGTTTTTTCGTCCGAAGAAAATGAAAAATTCCTTAGGCAACATTGTTTGCCATTCCAATATGCACCCTTGTGCACAATATGAGATCATTTGAACAAACTATGCCATGAATGTGGCCATAAGATTGATCATTTGGCTTGAAAGCCATTGATCTCCACACGCGATATCTCGTTTCTGAGAACACTTTTTTTAAATAATTGTTGTATTACAAGTTTGTTATTTTTCCTGGGAACTTGGTCACATATAATGACACAATGCGAAGGTTTTCCAATTTTTTGATTTTTTTTGAATTTGTTTTATGCCCGTTTCAAAATGCGGTAACGGCTGGGAATCCGTTCCTAGCGCGTTGAATCTTGGAATTTTTTTGGTGTTTCTCTGATTAAATAGATACTTATGTACCTAGAAATGATTTTTTGGAAAAAATAAATAGCAAACTATGAGGCAGCTGCAGTTCAAATTTGACCCGCTTCCAGCTGAATCGGCGGAAATTTGTCTTTTTCACGAGAGGTGGATCAAAATTTTTACACCCAACCATTTTGTCAATTGTGCATTAAATATGGCCTAGTATTTTATAAAAATGATTTGGTCCAATTTTGCAACAATTATTTGGTAGGTCCTTCACAAAAAAACCTTCTTTTGGGCACTCGAAAAATGGAAAATGGTTTTTTCGTCCAAAGAAAACACTTCCTTAGGCAACATTGTTTGCCATTCCAATATGCACCCTTGTGCACAATATGAGATCATTTGAACAAACTATGCCATGAATGTGGCCATAAGATTGATCATTTGGCTTGAAAGCCATTGATCTCCACACGTGATAGCTCGTTTCTGAGAACACTTTTTTAAAATAATTGCCGTATTACAAGTTTGTTATTTTTCCTAGGAACTTGGCCACATATAATGACACAATGCGAAGGTTTCCCAATTTTTTGATTTTTTTTGAATTTTTTATGCCCGTTTCAAAATGCGGTCAAAACGGCGGGAATGACCGTTCCTAGCTAGTGGTTGAATCTTGGAATTTTTTTGGTGTTTCTCTGATTAAATAGGTACTTATGTACCTAGAAATGATTTTTGGAAAAAATAAATAGGCAAACTATGAGGCAGCTGCAGTTCAAATTTGACCCGCTTCAGCTGAATCGGTGGGAATTTGTCTTTTTCACCAGAGGTGGATCAAAACTTTTGACACCCAACCATTTTGTCAATTGTGCATTAAATATGGCCTAGTATTTTAGAAAATGATTTGGTCAATTTTGAAACAAATATATGGTAGGTCCTTCACAAAAAAACTCATTTTGGGCTCTCGAAAAATGAAAAATGTTTATTTTTGCAAGAAAACTCATTTCTCACTACACCTTTTTGAAGATATTTATATTTTTTCATGTTTGTTATTTTTTCTGAAAACTCGTTTACATTTTGGTGACACAATGAGAAGGTTTTCTATTTTCTTTTTGAATTTCTCAGGTCATAAAATAGCTGACGTGATTTTAACATATTATTTTTAGACAACTATGACCAATTTAGATGGTCATAGCATCATACTGCATTCTGATTGGTCTATAGACGTTTCACGCGGATCGTGCATCATACGCCGTCGGATGCTCGCGGATCCAACGGCCGTCCTCAACCCTTCCACACCAACCCCGAAACCCTAGATGGTCATTTTGCATCCACCCCCCCCCGCCTCCTTTCTTTCCAGTTTCCACATCCATCCCATTCCAGATCCCCCATCTCCTCGCTATCTCGCCCGATGGAGAGACCTCGCCTCCTCCCTTCCAGATCCATCGCCGCACCGCCACCTCCCTCCGGCGGAGCTCGCCATCGTTCATGCCTCCCCCACGCCCCCCTCCTCTCGCCCTCCCCTTCCCTCACCACCCAACCGAACCAACCAGCCCCACAACGCCCTCACCTCTCGGTTACCAAGCGCCGCCGCCGTCCCCCATGGAATGGTGCCGTCCCACTGATCTGGATCCACGAACCACACGCTGGCGACCGCATCACTCCGCCGCCGTCGCCACCTCCACCCCCTCCCCTGCCTCCGAACACTGTCACCGCCAGATCCACCGCAACCCCCTCCCCGCCGCTTCCTCATCCCGACCCCACCCCCGTCCTCCACCTGCTCCGCGTGCCCAAACCCGTCGTCTCCGATCCCGCCCCTCAGATCCACCCCGCGCCCGCATCTGACCTACTCTAGCTTGCTCGCTCCGCTAGAGAGGAGGGGCGCCGGAGCAGCGGGCATTGGCGGAGATGGAGAGCAAGCGGGTGCTAGTGGTGGGCGGGAGCGGCTACCTCGGACAGCACCTCTTGTCGCGCTCGCACCCGGGTGCGGGGGGCAACGGCGTCTACGTCGACGTGGCCTTCACCCACCACCGCAGGGCCGCGCCGCGGGCGCTTGCTCAACGCGCTCCCCCAGCGTCCGCGCCTTCTGCGCCGACCTCCGCTCAAGCGACGGCCTCGAGGCCGTCTCCGCGTCCTTCGGACAGGTACGGCAAGCGCGACGAGGATCGCAGTAGGTCAGCAGACACCGCTCCTGCTATATATGCTAAGCTGCTGCCAATGTTTGTTTTTTTGCGTTGCTTGTCACTCTGCTTGCATGCTCTGGATGAGATTGGAGATGAATGAGGCAACTTGGTATGAGACTGGATGCTACATTCAGACGGCCAACAGCCATTAGCTAGCGCCAACCAAATCACCATTATTATGATGTATGGCTTCAGTATCATGTTGTGCGCTGTAACAATAGTCTCCAGCTTCATCTAGCTATCTACTGTATCTAGTAGGAGTACATTTGAACACCAACCAACAGCCGTAAGCAGCAGCAACCAAATCAATCAATCAATCTAAAGCAGGAATCATATCCAATAGCTACTGCCTGTAGATGTGCTTGTTGTGGTGGTCCATGTGCTTCTCCTGAACCTGTTGTACGCTTAGCTAATTTAAACGTGCAGTTTTTTAGTATTTTGGTCTGACGGCTTCAACGTTTCTTTTTTTTGGCTCAAGTGCTTAACTGATGAGCTTATGTTGAACTTAGTTCCTCTTGTCTGAGATGGTGCATGTCTTTGGCTCATTTTGTGGATAGTAATTTATCAATGAGCTCGAGACCATAAACAGTGTAGACTGCGCTGGTTTTGTTTATCCTGGAACAGTGGTTGTGTTTAGACTGTAGTCCAGGGTCTGTGTAGTTGTAGAATGGAACTATTTGATGTCAGAACATTTCATTTACAAGGTCAAATTTATACTCTCTGTATGCTGATCAGTTTGTTACTTATGTTCGTGGAGTATCGGCGACAACAAGAAGGCTGGAAGACCGAGCACCTGCAGGTATGTGCAGTCGCTGCCAAGCTTTCTGATATTATTAGCCTACCAGATAATTTCTGATATTGCCTTTTGGTGATTACAGGGCACTGAAGATAAAGTTTACAGAAAGAAAATAAAGACGGCCATATTCTCACATACTCCTGGATTTCATTACATCAACTTCTCAAGAGAGGAGTACTCCTTTTTAGTAAGTCTCGTCTCATTTTAAAAGTAAAAGTAAATGAAGGAGTAACTCCTTTTCAAGTTGTCTCAGTTTAAAGTAAATGAAAGGAGTACTTGCTTCCCTGTACTACTACTACTACTACTTATTTTTAAGCTGTTTTAGTACTACTTCTGTAGATCTTATGATACCTAGTCTAGTCGCTTGTATAATTTTGGTTTATTAGTGTTAACCTTGAACCATGGAGTAGTAACCTTGTTTGCATATGGTGTGATTATGTGTGTTTTGTAGTCTCTAGCTCCAGTACATGTGAACTATAATGTTGTGGTGTAAATCATTTTCATTCCTATCTTATAACGTGTTTCTTCAATAGCTATTTCTGTTCAAGTCTTGTTGTTACTGATGTTAGCATTTAGTTTGTCTCAAGTAAAAAAAATACTGAAAATACAGTGTACAAATCAACCCAAATATGTGAGCCTCGGTTCTGAAAACTAAAGAGTTCATATATTGGTAGATAGACTATGATTTAGGATATGCTAAACAGAAAGCTTTATATGTGAACACAAGAACAGTCTGCGCTCCAAACACCCGGAGCAGTGTGATGACTGGATTACATGTGAACACATCATGACTTTCGACAGTTGGTTGGAAACACGTCTCAGAGGTGACAACACTGTTTGTGATGAGCTGTACTCGTTGTCTAGGGGACCATCTTCGACTGTATTGACTTACAAAGGATACGAGATAAATGGGAGTACATTTTACACGATCGCCCAAGATCAAAAGAGCACCAACCAAAACAGTGGTGTCCGCTTTGATGCAGCAACCGAGAGGGGAACAGACACATATTATGGTTACATAGTGGACATATGGGAACTTGACTACGGACATGATTTTAAGGTCCCTTTGTTTAAGTGCAAATGGGTCAATCTGTCAGGAGGCGGGGTACAGGTAGACCCACAGTACGGAATGACAACAATGGATCTGAGCAATCTTGGGTACACTGACGAACCGTTCGTCCTAGACAATGATGTGCCACAGGTTATCTATGTGAAGGACATGTCTACAAAACCGAGAAAAAGAAAAGATAAGGAAGCGAATACATCATACGATGAGCCAAAGCGACACATAGTTCTTTCAGGAAAAAGGGACATCGTGGGAGTGGACGGCAAGACAGACATGTCCGAAGATTATGAAAAGTTTCATGAAATTCCTCCCTTCAAAGTCAAGGCTGACCCAAGCATCCTGATAAACGATGAAGATTATCCATGGTTACGGCGCAATAATCAAAGCACACAAGTGAAGAAAAAGTGAAGACTTTCTGTCCACAACTATTATTATGATACCATGCCAACTTTCAACCTTCTCCAAGTTCATTTGAAATGCATGTTGTAACAGACGAGTTTCTGCCGTTTTGTACACGAAGTGCATCCAGTTTTCCCGTAACCCTCTCAACTTTTTAGAACATGTTATGTGGGTGAAATGATGATACCATGCCAACTTTCAACCTTTTCAGAGTTCATTTGTAGTGCTTTTTATTTTCAGGGTCATCTAGCTCAAAAAAATCAATAAATGCATGAAAAATAACAAATGAAGTCAGAAAGGGTTGAAAATTGATGATGTGGCTTTGAATGGTGCATTTTCAATTATTGGGTCATTTAGCTCAAATAATGAACTAATATAAAAAAGAATGATCAGGAAAACTGTTATGAAACTCTAATAGAAAAATAATAAGCAAAAAGAATTTTCATAAAACTTTTATAAACCTCTAGTATTATTGAAACTAAAGTTATGTAAAATTTACGCAACTAAAATTATCAAAGTATTTTCTGTTCAAAACATTATAAGCAAAATGAATTTTCGTACAATAAATAAAAACAAAAAATAAAATAAAATAAATAAGTAGAAACAAAATAAAATAAATAAGTAGAAACAAAATAAACTTTAACAAATAAGTAGAAATAAAATAAAACAAAATAAAATTTAATAAAATAAATAAATCAAAAAAGAAAATAAATAAACTGGGGGAAAAAGCAACCTGCTGGGCCACCGCGGCCTGAATACGACTAGAAACCCACCCATGGGCCATGATTCAGGCCCGTAGAAGGCCCAATATAGATATTGGTGTGTTTAGGCCCGAAAGCCTGCATTTCAGAGGAGCTCGAGAGGGCAGCGGGAGTGGGGCTTATAAACCACTCTCGAGCTCCCTCAGCTAGCGAGGTGGGACTAAACTTTCATGCAGCAATGCGGGCAGCACAAGGCCTTTAGTTCCGGTTGGTGCCGCCAACCGGGACTAAAGGTGTCCATTGGTCCCGATTCATGGTACCAACCGGAACCAATGTCCATCCTTTAGTCCCGGTTGGTGCCACCAACCGGGACCAAAGGCCTCTGCTTCCCGCCCTTTGGGCTGCTGAAAAGAGACCTTTAGTCCCGGTTGGTGGCACCAACCGGGACTAAAGGTGGGCATTGGTCCCGGTTGTTGCCACGAACCAGGACCAAAGGTCTGTCTATATAAGCCACACTTATGAAATTTTCGGTTCAGTTCTTCTTCCCACTGTCCCGACGCCGTCCCCGCGTGCTCCCCTGTCCCGACGTCATCGTCGCGTGCGCCCCTGCCCCAACGCCATCGCCGCGCCGCCGCCCCCGGCTCCAACGTCGTCGCCGCGCGCCGCCCCTGCCCCGACGTCGTAGCCGCGCCGCCCCGCGTCGTCACCGCCCCGGTCCGTGTTGCCGTCGTCACCGCCCTGGTCCGCGCCGCCCCTGCCCCGACGCCGTCGCCGACGCCGCCCCCAGTGAGCCCCGGCCCCCGCGCCCCTGCCCTGCCCCCCGCCGCCGCCGCCATGGCCGCTATAAAAAATATATGATATTAGATGATTTTTTTGTTCATAGATGTGATTTTTTTGTTCATAGATGTGATTTTTTTGTTCATATATCATATGATGTTTTTATATTGTTCATAGATGATCGATCATATTTATTCATATGTATGCAAGCGAAGTCGTTGTAGTTAATTGTACTGTTGAGGGTTAGGATCATCGAGGAAAGAAATTAAGGAAAGAAGAAAAGAGGAAGAAAAGAGGAAGAAGGAAGAAGAAGAAAAATAAGAAGAGGACGAAGAAGAAGAAAAAAAGAGGAGAAGGAGAAGGATTCTCCTTCTTCTATTTTTTTCTTCTTCATCCTCTTCTTCCCCGATAACTTCGACATGAGGGGGGGTCGATAAATAATAAAACTAGTTAAACAAGTTTATTTTTAGTAAGTACTACTTTATGTGCGCACATCGACCCAACAAACACAGCCCACTTATTATTGCCCACGTAGTTGGGACGACCTTGTTTATTGCATGGAGCATTAAATAGTTGAAACTGCACACATGCCGCCCTGTTTCGAAATAATTTGAAAAATGTCCGATACTTTAAAAAAATCCTGTTTCGAAATTTTATCATTTTTAAAAAAATGTTTTTTTCAACAATTCTTCTAGATTTTTATAAAAATGACACTTTATAAAACTTTCCATATTTTTAAATATTCTTATTTTAGTGAAATGTTCAAAATTCAAAATAATATTGTCCTCTAAGAAAAAAAAATCTAAAATTGTTTTGAATGTTCCCCTTTAAAAAATCAAAAATTCTGAAAGTTTTGTGCTTTCATAAAATTTCACGTTTTCATAATATTGTTTGCTTAATTTAAAAAATATTAATTTTTCTAATTTTGTTTGTATTTTTCCAAAATATTGGAATTTTCAAAAAACAATTATTCATATTTTTTGAAAATTATTCGGGATTTAAAAAATTGTTCACGTCTCCAAGAATATTCGCCAATTCCTATTTTCTTTTGAATGTTCAAAAACACTAAATAAATCTAATCTGACGCCATAGTATTTTCTTAAATATTCGCGCTGGCCATTGATTAGCGGTGCATGTTCATCTATGTTAGTTGAGTATAAATGGAAAAAATTGTGGGCACGTGACAATAAAAGAGAATATGTTGTTTGGGTTTAGTTATAGCAAAATTATGGGCACTTGAACACTAAAATAATCAAAGAGAATAAACTCTCAAAAAGAAGGGACATTCATGCCTGATTATGCTAATGAAAAGGGAGTTATGCGTTGCAATTAATGATCCACCTGGCTACGCTGTCGTAGGATTGAGTGGTTGAAACAACCGTGTTCCGAAGGTCGTCGCGCAGCCACCAAATAAGGAGGCAGGCACAACTCCAAGATGTAGGCGGACCCGGAGGAAAAAGGCATGAGTTGGCTGCTCGCTACCACGCCGACCAACCCCACCACTATCAAGATTTCCCGTGTCAAACATGTCCAGTGAGAAGACGACAACTCCTTGCTATGTTGCCTACCATTGTAGAGACCCTTTTGTTGGATGACACATCAATTATCTTTTCCGTTGCTTCCTGCAAAAAAAATATCTCTCCCGTTGCAACGCACGGGCATATGTGCTAGTTTTATTTATAGTAAGTGCTTAGTAGTTGAACTAGTTGATTTAATAAAACTACTTTATTTTATTATAGAAGTAGTTTATTTTTAGTAAGTACTACTTTATTTTATTACAGTAAGTGCTTAGTACTTGAACTAGTTGATTTAATAAAACTACTTTATTTTACTATATATAGAAGTAGTTTATTTAAGTAAGTACTAATTTATTTTATTTATAGTAAGTGCTTAGTAGTTGAACTAGTTGATTTAATAAAACTACTTTATTTTACTATAGAAGTAGTTTATTTTTAGCAAGAAAATTAATAGAACTAGTTTGTTTTCTTAGTTCAAGCAATTATTCCCGCAACGACGTCGACGATGCCTATCCCGCATCCTCGTCGTCGACTCGGCGCAGGAGGCCGGCTTGATCAGAGGGGCCATGTCCGGGACTCGGCTCTGCCGGGTTGATATTGGGAGGTGCTACCTTCCGGGAGGCGTAGGTTGGTGAGGAGCCAGCCCGTCGTGGACCTGATCCTTGTTCGGTGGTGGTCGCATGGGCTAGTGACGGTGCCTAGGCTTACGGACACCGCAGAGGTGGTACGTCACCATGTCAGCGAGGAGGACGAGCACGTCCGTCACTACATGGTTGCGTTGGAGGGCAGATTCGACAATACCTGGCAGGTTCTTCAGGGATCTCACTGGAGCGATCCTGTGATGGTTCCTTCTCTCTGGGTTTCCACCGCCCGTGCCGATACCCGTCGGGCGCTACGGTTCTAGCTGTACTAGCGATGTTATATGTATGATAGTATTCGAGGTGTATTAGTGATAATATTCGACGATGTATGGACGCAAGAGATGATGTAGTTTTGCTTATAATTGAATGCATCCTAATTTGAATACTACTTTATTTTGCGATTTGATTTTGCTTATTGAATGCTCAAATTGGAAAACTACTCCTACTTTGAATGCTAAAATTGGATAGCACACTATGCAAGGCGTATGCATATGATTAGTTGATAGCTTATAGGGTTTTTGTTTTCGCAGAAATCTAGGAGCCCCCCTCCATCATCCCCGCCGTCGTCCTCGTCACCGACCCCCTCCGACCTTGAGGTGAGACCAGCCAAATCCTTTTTTAGAAAGATAATTAGACGATATTTTGGGTTGACTTTAAGTCTGTCGAGTCTCCACCATATATGAGAGGACGAAGAAGCCCGACTGTTGTCGTGGGGGTCATTTCTCCTTCTTCTCCGGGTGCTAGACCTTTGTTATGCACTAGGGGAAGAAGGAGTAACGACCATCACCGACGGTCGCAAATGTCAGAGAGGAATCAGTGAGGGAGAGTTTCACCATATATATATGAGAGGACGAAGAATCCCGACTGTTGTCGTGGGGGTCGCTTCTCCTTTGTCCCCGTGTGCTAAACATTTTGGTGTAATGCACTCGGGGACAAAGTGAGGAGCGACCATCACTGAGAGTCGAATATATACACCACGTGAGCTGAGAGTTTTCAAGAAAAGACTCGACAGACCGATAGTCAACCCGTGATGAATAATAATGATCTAATTTAGTTTTTGTAGTACATATATTTAATTGTACAAGTTTAATCTTTGAATTATGAACGTAGGAAATGTCGTCATCAGACGACGAAAGTCTCCCGGGGGAGTGCAGCTGGTGCGACGACGATCGAGGTCTGTGCGACATGCCTCACGTGCACGATGATCAGTGCTTCAGCATTAAGCTCGGGGAGACCTTCGATGTTGAAATGGTACGCAACAACGACAAGTGTTTTTTCGTAATTAAGCATGACTACAACTATTTCAACGTGTAATTTTCATCTTTTACAATTCGAGTAGCTTATCCCATGTCATGCAAGGCGATATGTCTTGGAGAGGATGGGTTTTGAAGACCATGAAAGTTTTGAAACAAAGAAAATTCACCTACGGACTCATCATGATGTGGATTTTGAAGTAAAGCTGTACAATTCTAAGAGCGTAACCCATTTTGGTTGCAAAAAATGGGAAGCACTTTGCAAGATGTATGGTTTTGATGAGGGTATGCTTGTCACCATGGATCTCGGTGATCCTGAAATCAAGCAAGACAATATGGACAATTGGGTCCTTGTTGATACGCCTCCAATTCTACTGCTATGTGAGTTTCTCAAACATAGTTATTAGCTAATTTATATTGTTTATTTCAAAATAGTTGACAGCTTATTTCCATTGACAGTTTATTTTCATTCTTCAAAGAATGTGCGGGAGATGGTAGACAAAACCCACTACAGCGATGGCTCCGAGTTAACTTACAATGAGAAAAATCATTCGGTCGGATTTTGTACTGACATTGAGAATTACAATATCTACAATCAAACTCCTCAACATTATGGTCAATACGTGCCACTAGTGCATGTGTTCAACTACGGTAACTACCATGGAGATACCCTGGTAAGATTTTTTACTATTACAACATCCGTGCATCTTTTGCATACTTCTAAAACTAGTACATCATTGCTAACTATGAAGTTATTACTATGTTTTTCAACAGAGAATCCCAGAGGATTGTGTGCCTCATTTGATGTATCAGAATGGCAGCCTTCGTGTTTTGAACATATATCCAGGTCATCCTACAAATCTCAACTGTCCATACCGGATTTCTCAAAGAAGTGGAGACATGCAAATCAAAGGATGGAAAAACGTATGGACAGTCGTAAGGAGGTTCTTGGAAGAAAAAGGAAGCGAAGCGCAAGAATTGGAGACAGGATGATCTCCATTCTCCATAATGGAGAGTCAGGGTCTATATTGTTTTATGCTATTTTACCTTAAAGAGGGTATTTAGGTCCTACCTAATACTGATGATCATGTGCTAAGAACAATTAAGTAGGGTTGGTTCGATGACTATGAGGATGATGATTGTATGACTTGTTATTAATAACGAGTAGAAGTTGTATGATGATGATTAGTAGGACTTGTTATTATGATGATGCATGATGCGAGCATGAAGAGTTATTATATATCTGTGGGTGAAATGAACATGGATTGGATTGAAGTGAAGGCAACATGCATGTGGTACATGTCGAAAGTAGTACAATCCAAACTTGATCAAGTTAGGATTAGAATTACTTTCGACATGCACCACATGTTGCCTCACTTCAATCTAAGTCAATGTTTAGGCATAGCAGTAGCAGTAGCACGGAGATAAGAGAGGACATGTCTCTCTATTAGCTACCTATTCAAACCTAAATTAACCCCCAAAACCCCTAAACCACCTCCTTTCAAAAAAATAGCCGCTGAAATGCTGACGCATGGAAGCTTATTGGTCCTGGTTGGTGCTACCAACCGGGACCAAAGGCCCTCCTGCCTGGGCTCGCTGGAGTGGCCACGTGGAGGCCCATCTTTCCCGGTTTTTATAAGAACCGGCACTGAAGGCCAAGGGCATTAGTAACGACCCTTTAGTCCCGGTTCCCCAATCGGGACAAATGGGCCTTATGAACCGGGACAAATGGGCCTTTTTCTACTAGTACTTGTTGGCATGGAATTTAGCGTTGTTCTTCTCATAGCAGAAACGGATGAGGTTGAAATCACCGATGAGCAACTAGGGGGTAGAGTCAGGGGGTGCAATGTCAGTTAAATTCTGCAAGAAGGCAGTTTTTTGGTGGCGTTGAGAGGTGGTGATATATACTCTCTCCTTCTCGGAATATAAGGCTCAGATTGATTTTTTTAGTCTTTGTTGCACAATTTTGAGCATGATTTTCATGCATTGCATGTCTATAAAATTAATATACATACATATGAAATACTCCCTCCATTCCTAAATATAGGGTGTATAGTTTTTGGCACGGAAATTAAAGAACACACATGGAGGGAAAATTTCACAAGTTTTGGGCGATATTACACCTGACTAATTGGCATGATAAAATAGAGGAGATTGCCTAATATAGGTAAATGTAATCAAATCCCTAAAAAGATTATCCAAACGAGTGATGCAACGCAATACACCTTATATTTTGGGTTTTTTCTCAAAAATCTATACACCTTATATCAAGGAACGGAGGGAGTAAAATTATTTTGCAAGAAAAATACGATGATGCCATTTATATATGTTCAATCAATGTATATGTTAATGGTTAAAGTCGTGCATCAAAGACCGTGAAAAGTCAACTGCACCTTATATTTTGTGAAGGATGGAATAGTAAGGTTTGCTGTAATGGGGAGTATAATATACTAGTATCATGCATATGATACTAGTGTATGATACTACATCCGTAATGCATGATATCATATGTTGGTATCATATAGGATTACATTTATTGCCATACATGACACAAAGTAGTACATCATTTAATATGATACGGTATCATGATATGATACTCAAGCCTCTCTTTCTTTATTTAATTTTATGCCACTTTATCAAAATTGCTTAGTTGACTTGCATGATACTACCTATGATACTTCCATTACGACCATTCTAAGATTGGCGTTGGAGGAAGGACAAGAGAGGTTGAGCGAAGTTGAGAAACGGTTGTGAGAATGACTCAGAAGGGTCAGATTGTTAGAGCATCTCCAGCCACGCCCCCAACAGGCCTTCTGAAAGGATCGATATGGTTGACTAGAGGGGGGTGAATAGGCAACTAACAATTTTTAACTTTTCTTTACCAAATTAAACTTTGCATCAAAGTAGGTTGTCTAGATGTGCAACTAGGTGAGCAACCTATGTGATGCAATAACAACAAACAAACAAGCAAGCAAGAGAAGTAACACTAAAGAGCTTGCACAAGTAAAGGTAAGAAATAACCAAGAGTGGATCCGCTGACGACGATGATGTGTTACCGAAGTTCCTTACTTTTGAGGGGAAGTACGTCTCCATTAGAGCGGTGTGGAGGCACAATGCTCCCCAAGAAGCCACTAGGGCCACCGTATTCTCCTCACGCCCTCACACAATGCGAGATGTCGTGATTCCACTATTGGTGCCCTTGAAGGCGGCGACCGGACCTTTACAAACAAGGTTGGGGCAATCTCCACAACTTAATCGGAGGCTCCCAAACAATACCATGAAGCTTCACCACAATGGACTATGGCTCCGTGGTGACCTCAACCATCTAGGGTGCTCAAACACCCAAGAGTAACAAGATCCGCTAGGGATAGGTGGGGGAATCGAAAAATCTCTTGGTGGAAGTGTAGATCGGGGCCTTCTCAACCACTCCCGAGCAAATCAACAAGTTTGATTGGCTAGAGAGATAGAGCGGGCGAAAATGGAGCTTGAGAGGGAAGACGTAGGTCAACGCGGAAGAAGGGGACCCCCTTTTATAGTGGGGGCAACAATCCAACCGTTGCCCCACTAAACAGCCCCGCAGAGGGCGGTAGTACCGCTTGGTGGCGGTACTACCGCTGAGCCAGCGGTACTGCCGTACCAACAAGCGGTACTACCGTGCAAAGGAGAGAAGCAGGGACCTGGACCCAGAGCGGTACTACCGCGGTGGTAGGGGCGGTACTACCGCTGAGAAGCGGTACTACCGCCTCTACTGCCGCAAAACCCGACACGAGAGAAAGAGCCCTCGAGTCGAGGCGGTAGGAACCAGGCAACCCGGCGGTAGTACAGTTGCGGAGTCACCGGCGGTACTACCGCTGTGGAGCGGTACTGCCGCTTGTGACCCCTCAGCGGTACTACCGCTGGGTAGCACGGTACTACCGCTGGGACCCAGACAAGACACACAAGTAGAGAAAAGATCTCTCCATCGAAGCGGAAGAGCTCTGAGGGTGAGAAGCGTACATGTACGTGTTGATTCCACCCAAGCAATACCACAGCGGACCCCCTCTTGATAGTACGGTGCCCTCTACGCAACTAGACCACCGAAAGAGAAACGAAAGAGCTACACCGCCTTGAATGACACTCCGAGGGGAGGAAATCGTCTCGTGCCAAGGATGAATCTCTGAAACGCTCAAAGCACACGATTAGTCCGCAAACACGTTGTCATCAATCACCAAAACCACAACGAGAGAGATATGCCTCAACAATCTCCCCCTTTTTGGTGGATTGATGACAACTAAGGATTTGCACAAGGAAAAGATATAAAAGTAAGAAAACTTAGAACTACAAAATATAGACGGGCTCCCCCTGAATGTGTGCACCTAGTTAGTGGAGCCTTTGGAATGCAAGACACACACATTCGGATCAACACTCCCCTATATTTTATAGTCCAACAATTCTAAGCACAGGATATATGAGAGAAGGGTATAAAACAGGATAAGCATGCAACTCATAAGATACTACAGTACTGAAAGACATAAGTAATAAGGTAGCGATAAGGAGCATATGTCTCACACCATATGTCTAGAACTTAGGTCTCACTGGCACCAAACCAAACCAAGCAAAGACAACTAGAAAACACACGAGAAAACACAAGACACAAAGACACGCTCGCAACACAGCAACAACCCAAATCCCTAAACTCTCTCCCCCTTTGGCATCGAGACACCAAAAGGGCAAAGAGCGTTGCTACGGCTCCAGGTGATGGAAAGCCGAGGATCTCGAACATCACATCTCAGCGTGATCATCTACATCTCCGTCATTGGTCGGAAACTGCTCGGCGTCTGAATCAGTCCAAGGGCAATGCTGGTGAATCCATTCCTCCTCTTCAGTGATCTGTCCCTCAGAACCGCTAACAACGGTCACACCCAGATGACGCATGAGCTCCTTGTGGCGCACCCTGGCCTGCTTCTCAGCCACATGAGTCATGTACTGACCATGAGACTCCATGCAGAAAAGCTTCTTCATCTTGCGTTTAAGCTTCTTTGCCCAAGAAGGTTCGGCACTAGCGGGCCCAAAGTCCTCCTCGTGATCATCAGTTGCAGCCTCACCCTCAGCCTCCATGGCAGCAGCAGCAGCAGTAGATGGACCCCCGGGTTTAGGCGCTGGGGTGCTCCAATTGTCCTTCTTCCTCAGATGCTTGATCTCATGAGAAACCAAGTCCCCAGTTTCCAACATCACTCTGGGATAAACACGTGCCCAGGCCTTCTCAATGAGCCTCATGATGAATGGACCATATATCGGGCACTTGCGCTCAGAAACGGCAGAGAGAAGTTCTGACCACATAACATGAGAAACGTCCAGGCTCTCTCTAGTGTTTGCTTCCTTCTCGTGTTGGCAGAAAAGAAGCATGTCCACGAGATAGGAGTGGACCTGATCCAGATTCCCGATGCGAGGGAAGAGAGTCTCACGGAAGACATGATGAAGAATGTCCAAAAATGTAGACAGATCATAGGTTTCCTTCTTAGTCACTGGGTGAACCTTCACAGTGCAGTAGGGCCAAAGGGCTTGCTTGTGAGTGGAGGTAGCATTGCGGTGAGGGCGGAAGCCTACTGGAGTCTCAAGCCCTTGATCTTCCACATCAAGTAACTCCATGAAGGTCTTTCACTTGACGGAAAGCAACTTGCCATTGGTCATCCAAGTCAGAGTCCTATCGGCATTGGTTCCAAGATGAACGGTAGCAAAGAATTGAGCCACCAAATATGCATCGAAATCCTTGTTGAACTGCATGATTCTGAGAATGTTCAGCTGAGAACACATCTGAAGGGCTTCGCCAAAGTACTCAGGGTCCTTCTCCATGGCATCAGTGTCAATGGAGAGAACATCAACATAGAGATTCTTATTGGCCTTGATCACATCAAAATAGACGGCAAACTGAAAGCGGTTCCAGAACGGGCGGTTGACCAAAGTGGGATCTTGGTCCGCCTCAAAGGGGTTGCGGCGACGCTTTTCCCAAAACTCCTTGGCAGTCATCTCAGTCACAGTTTTTCCCTTTGGCTTGTTGGCAGATTTCTTCGACTGCTGAGGTGGTGGAGGTGCACTTGCGGATGCGCCTGCTGGTGGCGGTTGAGTGCTAGATGAACCACCTGCTGGCTCAGAGGTGCGGTAGCGCTTTGACGTTGCACGCCCGGGGTTGACACGGCGGACCTGCTGCTCAGGATGATCATCACCTGGAACCAAACACAAGAACATGAAAAACAACCAGAAAGAACGAGCATAAGTCAACAAACACAACAAAAGGATCAAGGTATGGCAGGAACATGATGGAACTTGGCAGGCAGCGGTAGTACCGCGACATGCACGCGGCAGTACCGCCCAAGCAGTAGTACCGCTCCAAAGAGAGCGGTAGTACCGCTCCAAAGAGAGAGGTAGTACCGCTCAAGGCGGGGAAATAGAAGTTCCCTACTACCGTGGTCAGATCCGGCACTACCGGCCTGCCAAATTCAAAAATATTCCTACCAAGCTCTAATCTAGATAGTCTAGTTGCCTTCTCCAACCTACTCAAGCCTAAATTTAGCCAAAAATCTAGAGATGCAACCACCATTGCCCCTAAGACGCAAGATCTGAAAACGAGACAAAAGGAGAGAAGGAACGGGGGCAATACCGGCATCCATGGCAAGAGAACGAGGTGGGGATCGATTCCACCGAAGGAAATGGAGAGGGATGCCCCCGAGATGAAGATCCACCGGAGCTCTCCCGCGGCGATGCGAGGCTGGAGAGAGGAAGAGGAACAAGGGAGCGAAGCGAATGGGTATGGGGGAGAAGAAACCTCCCCCTGCCCCGATATAACCCGCTGGTCCCGTCCCTCAGCGGTAGTACCGCGCTGGGGGGCGGTAGTACCGCGCACCACCAGCGGTAGTACCGCCCAGCACGCCACGGCAACTAAACAACACGGCTTAGCTCGAAAGAAAAACAAAAAGGCAAGAAGAAGAGAGAACACACCAGCAAAAGGCCAAGACACACCTCTTCAAGAGAGGGCGGTGGCCGAGGCCACCTATGTTTGAGTAAAGAGGTATGGCACCGTGAAGATTTTAACCTTGGGCCCATGACCAAAACTCGTCTTTGAAGCACAAGTACCATCAACAATGGCTAATGTGAAAGACTTGATCAATTTATGCATAATGGGGGGAGGGAGAGTTCATTGAGAGAACAACACTCCCCCTATGTCCATGCCTACATCTAAACTAGACAACAAATTGAGTGTGATGGGTGTGCAAGGGTTCAAGTCACATTTCTCAAATCAATGATATTTAGCTCATGCCTTAACTCACGAAATCTTGCTTCATCCAAGGGCTTCGTGAAAATATCTGCAAGGTTATCAAGAGTGTTGACATAGTTGAGCTCGATCTCTCCTCGCCTAATGTGATCCCGGATGAAGTGATACCGAATCTCAATATGCTTCATCTTGAAGTGTTGCACCGGGTTGAGAGAGATCTTGATGGCACTTTCATTGTCACACCAAAGAGGCACTTTGTCACAAATGACACCGTAATCCTTTAAAGTTTGCCTCATCCATAGGAGTTGTGCACAACAACTATCGGCCGCCACATACTCTGCTTCTGGTGGATGAGAGAGAGACACAACTTTGCTGTTTAGAAGACTACCAAAGAGCAACCAAGGAATTGGCACCCTCCGGAAGTGGACTTCCTATCCACTTTGTCTCCCGCCCAATCGGAATCCGGATACCCTACAAGCTTGAAGTTTGCTCCTCTTGGGTACCATAAGCCAAAGTTTGGGGTATGAGCCAAATATCGAAAAATTCGTTTGACCGCCACATAGTGACTTTCCTTAGGTGCGGCTTGAAACCGTGCACAAATGCCCACACTCAACATGATATCCGGTCTAGATGCACAAAGGTAAAGCAAGGATCCAATCATGGAGCGATATAGCTTTTGATCCACCACTTTACCATTGGGATCTATGTCAAGTTGGCACTTGGTGGGCATTGGAGTGGAAGCCGGCTTGACTTCACTTAGCTTGAATCTCTTGAGCATGTCTTGAGTGTATTTGGCTTGGTTGATGAAGGTTCCTTCTCTTCTTTGCTTCACTTCGAACCCTAGAAAGAAGTTCAACTCTCCCATGGAAGACATCTCGAACTTTGAGGTCATGAGAGCGGCAAATTCTTCATTGAAAGCTTTGTTAGGGGAACCAAAGATAATATCATCAACATATAATTGGCACACAAACAACTCCCCTTTGACCTTCTTAGTAAAAATAGTGGGGTCGATTAGCCCAACTTCAAAACTACGGTCTTGTAACAACTCGGTAAGGTGGTCATACCACGCACGTGGGGCTTGTTTAAGGCCATAGAGTGCCTTATCGAGTTGATACACATGATCGGGAAAGTAGGGATCTTCGAACCCGGGGGGTTGCTTGACATAAACCAATTCATTTATAGGACCATTAAGAAAAGCACTCTTCACATCCATTTGTTGTAACTTAAAGTTATGATGAGAAGCATATGCAATCAACATGCGAATGGATTCAAGACGAGCAACGGGAGCAAAGGTTTCACCGTAGTCGATACCCTCGACTTGGGAGTAGGCTTGTGCTACCAAACGAGCCTTGTTGTGAATCATAATCCCATGGGCATCTTGCTTGTTCTTAAATATCCACTTGGTTCCAATGACATTGTGGTTCCCCGTCGGTCTTGGCACCAATCTCCACACTTTGTTGCGCTCGAAGTTGTTGAGTTCTTCATGCATGACATTGAGCCAATCCGGATCTTCGAGCGCCTCATAGACCTTGTGAGGTTCGACACAAGAGACAAACGTGTGATGCTCACAATAGTTTGCTAATTGTCTACAAGTGCTTACCCCCTTTCTTAAGCTTCGAAGCACATTCGTCATGAGATGATCCTTGGTGGAGAGCTTGGAAGCAACCTTGGCGGCACGACGCTCCAATTCCTCCTCGGGGGTGAGACGAGGAGTGGTCACTTGATCATCTTGAGCGTCGTCTTGAGCTTGTTCTTGTTCTTGAACTTGCTCGGAGGAGAGAACTTGATCTTGGGCATTACTTGGTGTGTCAACACCGTCTTGAGCATGATCTTGCCATTGGTCTTGTTCTTGAGGATGAGGGCCTTCATGTTGTTCTTCGGAAGCATGTGGACCTTGGGTTGGTGATGGCTCCACTTGAGTGGGGCTTTGTCCTTCTCCTTCGGCCACAAGGGGTTCCTCAATGGGTAGGATAAAACCCACACCCATTCTTCTTATGGCTTGAGGAGGAATTTCATCACCTACATCACAAGTGCCACTTTGCTCCACTTGGGAGCCGTTATTCTCATCAAACTCCACGTTACACGTCTCCTCAATAAGACCAGTGGATTTATTGAGGACACGGTAAGCATGAGAGTTTGTAGCATAACCAACAAATATGCCCTCATAAGCTCTAGCCTCAAATTTAGACAACCAAACACCTTTCTTGAGAATGAAACACTTACACCCGAACACCCGAAAGTACTTGAGGTTGGGCTTGTTACCGGTGAGTATCTCATATGGAGTATTGTTCAAGCCCTTGCGGAGGTAGAGCCGATTGGATGCATGACACGCGGTGTTGATGGCTTCGGCCCAAAAGTTGTATGGAGACTTGAACTCCGCCATCATGGTCCTTGCCGCATCCATCAACGTCCGGTTCGTCCTTTCCACAACACCGTTTTGTTGAGGGGTGTAAGGTGCGGAATATTGATGCTTGATCCCCTCATCACTAAGAAACTCATCCAAGGTGTAATTCTTGAACTCGGTGCCGTTGTCACTTCTTATTGTCAAGATCTTTGCATTGTGTTGACGTTGTGCTTCATTTGCAAAGTCAATGACGGTTTGTTGGGTCTCGCTCTTCCTCTTGAAGAAATACACCCAAGTGTATCTTGAGTAGTCATCCACAATCACCAAGCAATACTTCCTACCCCCAAGACTATCGAAGGATGGAGGCCCAAAGAGATCCAAATGAAGGAGCTCCAAGGGCCTCTTTGAGTAAATGATAGTCATGGGAGGGTGAGCCTTCTCATGTAGCTTTCCTTCGATACAAGCACTGCAAGCACGATCTTTAGCAAAACTAACATTCGTTAGTCCACGAACATGGTCCCCCTTGAGAAGACTTTGCAAAGACCTCATATTGACATGGCCTAAACGGCGATGCCAAAGCCATCCCACATCAACTTTAGCCATTAGGCATGTCGCGGTCTTAGTGGGTCGCTCCGAAAAGTTAATCACATATAGACCGTTCTCGACATGCCCAACAAAGGCTACTTTAAGAGTCTTGCTCCACAAGAGGGCCACGGTATTGATATCAAAGAAAGTGGCAAAGGGCCATGATTGCAAGTTGACGGATGGAAAGTAGATTGTATGCAAGGGACTCAACAAGCATGACCTTCTCGATTGTGAGATCATGAGATATGACTACCTTGCCAAGTCCCAATACCTTAGAAGATGAGGCGTCACCCCACTCGACATTGGTGGGCATAGATGGAATCTTGTGCACATCCACCACCAAGTCCTTGCTTCCGGTCATATGATTTGTGGCTCCGCTGTCGAGCAACCATGATCCCCCACCGGAAGCAAAAACCTACAAGAGATCAATGCTTGGTTTTAGGTACCCATTTTGTAATGGGTCCTTTGATGTTAGTAACAAGGGTCTTTGGAACCCAAATAGACCATTCAATATACTCACGAGGAGAACCAACAAATTTGGCATAGACATGCCCATCACTAGCACGACATAACACATGAGAAGGATTAAAGTAGTCGGCTTTGATGGAAGGGGTGGCATTGCCCTTTTTGACACCGCCACCCTTCGCATTGTTCTTCTTCTCCTCGGAAGCACTCTCTCCCTCCTTCACAAAGGTTTGCATGAGAGGAGGAGGTCGTTTGGTCTTGTTGTTGGGGATCGTAGCAGAAATTTAAAATTTTCTACGCATCACCAAGATCAATCTATGGAGTAATCTAGCAACGAGGGGAAGGGGAGTGCATCTACATACCCTTGTAGATCGCTAAGCAGAAGCGTTACAAGAATGCGGATGAAGGATTCGCACTCGTAGCGATTCATATCGCGGTTGATTCCGATCTAAGCGCCGAACAACGGCGCCTCCGCGTTCAACACACGTGCAGCCCGGTGACGTCTCCTATGCCTTGATCCAGCAAGGGGAGAAGGAGAGGTTGGGGAACACTCCGTCCAGCAGCAGCACGATGGCGTGGTGGTGGAGGAGGAGCGCGGGACTCCAGCAGGGCTTCGCCAAGCACTACGAGAGACGAGGAGGGAGAGAGGTAGGGTTGCGCCAAGAGAGAGATCAAATCGTGTGTTGGGCAGCCCCCATACCTCAAGTATATATAGGGGGAGGGGAGGGGGCTGCGCCCCCTCTAGGGTTCTCACCCCAAGGGGTGCGGCAGCCCCAGATCCCATCTAGGGTGGCGGCCACAAGGGGGAGAGGGGGAGGCGCACCTGGGGTGGGCCTTAGGGCCCATCTGCCCTAGGGTTTGCCCCCCTCCCCTCTTGGAGGCGCCTTGGGACTTGGTGGGAGGCGCCCCAGCCCACCTAGGGGCTGGTCCCTTCCCACTATTGGCCCATGTAGGCCTCCGGGGCTGGTGGCCCCACCTGGTGGACCCCCGGACCTCTCCGGTGGTCCCGGAACACTTCCGGTGGCCAAAATCATACTTCCTATATATCAATCTTTACCTCCAGACCATTCCGGAAATCCTCGTGACATCGAGGATCTCATCCGGGACTCCGAACAACATTCGGTAACCGCGTACATACTTTCCCTATAACCCTAGCGTCATCGAACCTTAAGTGTGTAGACCCTACGGGTTCGGGAGTCATGCAGACATGGCCGAGACAACCCTCTGGTCAATAACCAACAGCGGGATCTGGATACCCATGTTGTTTCCCACATGCTCCACGATGATCTCATCGGATGAACCACGATGTCAAGGATTCAATCAGTCCCGTATACAATTCCCTTTGTCTATCGGTACGATGCTTGCCCGAGATTCGATCGTCGGTATCCCGATACCTTGTTCAATCTCGTTACCGGCAAGTCTCTTTACTCGTTCCGTAACACATCATCCCGTGATCAACTCCTTGGTCACATTGTGCACATTATGATGATGTCCTACCAAGTGGGCCCAGAGATACCTCTCCGTTACATGGAGTGACAAATCCCAGTCTCGATTCATGCCAACCCAATAGACACTTTCAGAGATACCCGTAGTGTACCTTTATAGCCACCCAGTTACGTTGTGACGTTTGGCACACCCAAAGAACTCCTACGGTATCCGGGAGTTGCACAATCTCATGGTCTAAGGAAATGATACTTGACATTAGAAAAGCTTTAGCATACAAACTACACGATCTTTGTGCTAGGCTTAGGATTGGGTCTTGTCCATCACATCATTCTCCTAATGATGTGATCCCATTATCAATGACATCCAATGTCCATGGTTAGGAAACCGTAACCATCTATTAATCAACGAGCTAGTCAACTAGAGGCTTACTAGGGACATGGTGTTGTCTATGTATCCACACATGTATCTGAGTTTCCTATCAATACAATTCTAGCATGGATAATAAACGATTATCATGAACAATGAAATATGATATAATAATAACTAATTTATTATTGCCTCTAGGGCATATTTCCAACAGTCTCCCACTTGCACTAGAGTCAATAATCTAGTTCACATCGCCATGTGATTAACACTCACAGGTCACATCGCCATGTGACCAACATCCAAAGAATTTACTAGACTCAATAATCTAGTTCACATCACTATGTGATTAACACTCAATGATTTCTAGGTTTGATCATGTTATGCTTGTGAGAGAGGTTGTAGTCAACGGGTCTGCCATATTCAGATCCCTATGTATTTCGCAAAACTTTATGTCATATCGTAGATGCTGCTACCACGTTCCACTTGGAGCTATTCCAAATTGTTGCTCCATTATACATATCCGGTATCTCTACTCAGAGCTATCCGGATAGGTGTTAAGCTTGCATCGACGTAACTCTTTACGTCGAAATCTTTATCACCTCCATAACCGAGAAACATTTTCTTATTCCTCTAAGGATAATTTTGACCGCTATCTGGTGATCCACTCCTAGATCACCTTTGTACCCTCTTGCCAGACATGTGGCAAGGCACACATCAGGTGGGTACTTAGCATGGCATACCGTATAGAGCCTATGACAAAAGCATAGGGGACGACCTTCGTCCTTCCTCTTTCTTCTGCCGTGGTCAAGCTTTGAGTCTTACTCAACTTCACACCTTACAACACAGGTAAGAACCCCTTCCTTGACTGATCTATTTTGAACTCCTTCAAAAACATGTCAAGGTGTGCGTTCTTTGAAAGTATCATCAGGCATCTTGATCTATTTCTATAGATCTTGATGCCCAATATGTAAGCAGCTTTATCCAGGTCTTCCTTTGAAAATCACTCTTCAAACAACCGTTTATGCTTTCCAGAAATTCTACATTATTTCGAATCAGCAATATGTCATCCACATATACTTATCAGAAATGTTGTAGTGCTCCCACTCACTTTCTTGTAAATACAAGTTTCTAGCAAACATTGTATAAACCTAAAAGCTTTGATCACTCCATCAAAGCATATATTCCGACTCCGAGATGCTTGCTCTAGTCCATAGAAGGATTGCTGGAGCCAGCATACCTTTTAGCATCCTTAGGATCGAAAAAACCTTTTATTGTATCACATACAACTTTCTCTTACGAAAACTGGTAAGAAAACTTGTTTTGACATCCATCTGTCAGATTTCATAATCGAAAAATACAGCTAATGCTAACATGATTCCGACGGACTTAAGCATCGCTGCGGGTGAGAAATTCTCATCGTAATCAACTCCTTGAACTTGTGAAAAGACTCTTTCCCACAAGTCGAGCTTCATAGACGGTAACATTACCGCCCACGTCCGTCTTCTTCTTAAAGATCCATTTATCTCAATGGCTCGCCGATCATCGGGCAAGTCCACCAAAGTCCATACTTTGTTCTGATACATGGATCCTATCTCGGATTTCATGGCTTCTAACCATTTGTCGGAATACGGGCCCACCATCGCTTCTCCATAGCTCGTAGGTTCATTGTTGTCTAACAACATGATATCTAAGACAGGATTACCGTACCACTCAGGAGTAGTGCATATCCTGGTCGACCTACGAGGTTCGATAGCAACTTGATCCGAAGCTTCATGATCACTATCATTAACTTCCTCTTCAACAGACGTAGGCGCCACAGAATACATCTTTCTGTGTTGCATCACTCTCTGGTTGAAACAAAGGTTCAACAACCTCATCAAGTTCTATCTTCCTTCCCACTCAATTCTTTCGAGAGAAACTCCTTCTCGAGAAAGGACCAGTTCTTAGTGAAAAACAATTTGACCTCGGATCTGAGATAGAAGGTATACCCAACTGTCACCTTTGGGTATTCTATGAAGATGTGTTTGTCCGCTTTTGGGTTCGAGCTTCTCCGGCTGAAGCCTTAAGCATCGCAGCCCCAAACATTAAGAAATGACAACTTTGGTTTCTTTCCAAACCAATGTTCATATGACGTCGTCTCAACGGACTTAGATGGTGTCCTATCTAAAGTGAATGCAGTTATCTCTAACGTATAACCTCAAAATGAAAACGGTAGATCGGTAAGAGACATCATAGATCGCACCATATCTCATAAGGTTCGATTACGACGTCCGGACACACCATTACCCTGTGGTGTTCCAGGTGGCTTGAACTATGAAACAATTCCACAATGTCTTAAGTGATTGCCAAACTCATAACTCAGAAATTCTCATCGATCATATCATAGGAACTTGATCTTCTTGTTATGATGGTTCTTAACTTCACTCTGAAATCGCTTGAACTTTTCAAACGTTTCAGACTTGTGCTTCATTAAGTAAATATACCTATATCGACTCAAATCGTCAGTGAAGATGAGAAAATAGCGATATCCACCGCACGCTTCAATTTTCATTGGATCACACGCATCAGAATGTATGATTTCCAACAAGTCACTTGCCCGTTTCATTGTACCTAAAAACGGGGTCTTAGTCATCCTGCCCATGAGGCATGGCTCGCATGTGTCAAGCGATTCAAAATCAAGTGACTCCAAACATCCATCGACATGGAGTTTCTTCATGCATCTTACGCCAATATGACCTAAGAGGCAGTGCCACAAGAAAGTGGTACTATCATTATTAACTCTACATCTTTTGGCGTGAACATGCGTATTACCACGACCGAGATTCAATGAACCATTCACATAGGGTGCATGACCATGAAAGGTATTATTCATGTAAACAGAATAACCATTATTCTCTAACTTAAATGAATAACCGTATTGCAATGAACATGATCTAATCATATTCATGCTCAATGTAGACACCTGATAACATTTATCTAGGTTCAATACTAATCCCGAAGGCAGATGGAGCGTGCGAAGGTGATCTCATCAACTTTGGAAACACTTCCAACACACATCGTCACCTCGCCCTTAGCCAGTTTCCGTTTAGTCCATAGCTTTTGCTTCAACTCACCAATAATAGCAACTGAACCGGTATCCAATACCCAGGTGCTACCAGGAGTACTAGTGAGGTACACATTAATAACACGTATATACTTTGTTGAAGTTGCCAGCCTTCTTATCTACCATGCATTTGGGGGTAGTTCCGCTACCAGTGACCGTTCCTCTTACAATAGAAGCACTTAGTCTCGGGTTTAGGTTCAACCTTGGGTTCCTTCACTGGAGCGGCAACTGGTTTGCCATTCATGAAGTTTTCCTTCTAGCCCTTGCCCTTCTTGAAACCAGTGGTCTTGTTAAACCATCAACACTTGATGCTCCTTCTTGATTTCTACTTGTTGCGGTCTTAAGCACCGCGAACGGCTCCGGGATCATCTCCATCCCTTGCATGTCATAGTTCATCATGAAGATCTAGTAGCTTAGTGATAGTGACTAGAGAACTCAATCAATCACTATCTTATTCAGAAGTTTAACTCCCACTTGATATAAGTGATTGTAGCACCCGGACATTCTGAGCACATGCTCACTAGCTGAGCTATTCTCCTCCATCTTGTTGGCAAAAGAACTTGTCAGAGGTCTCATACCTCTCAACACGTGCATGAGCCTGAAATCCCAATTTCAGCTCTTGGAACATCTCATATGTCTTATGGTGTTCAAAACGTCATTGGAATCCCGATTCTAAGCCGTAAAGTATGGTGCACTAAACTATCAAGTAGTCATCAGGACGTGTCTATCAGGTGTTTACAACATCCACAGACGACGTTGTAGGGGTTTGCACATCGAGCGGTGCATCAAAGACATAAGCCTTCTGTGTAGCAGTGAGGACACTCCTCGGACTATGGACCCAGTACGCATCATTGCTTACAATATCTTTCAACTTGGTCTTTCTCTAGGAATGTATTGAAACAGGGAGCTACAACGTGAGCTATTTATCTACAACATATTTGCAAAGACAATTTGGACTATGTTCATGATAATTAAGTTCATCTAATCAAAATATTTAATGAACTCCCACTCAGATAGACATCCCTCTAGTCATCTAAGTGAAACATGATCCGAGTCAACTAGGTCGTGTCCGATCATCACGTGAGACGCACTAGTCAACATCGGTGAACATCTTCATGTTGATCGTATCTTCTATATGACTCATGCTCGACCTTTCGGTCTTCCGTGTTACGAGGCCATGTCTATACATGCTAGGCTCGTCAAGTCAGCCTAAGTGTATTGCGTGTGTAAATCTGGCTTACACCCGTTGTATTCGAACGTTAGAATCTATCACACCCGATCATCACGTGGTGCTTTGAAACAACGAACCTTCACAACGGTGCACAGTTAGGGGGAACACTTTCTTGAAATTATTGCGAGGGATCATCTTATTTAAGCTACCGTCGTTCTAAGCAAATAAGATGTAAAACATGATAAACATCACATGCAATCAAATAGTGACATGATATGGCCAATATCATTTTGCTCCTTTTGATCTCCATCTTCGGGGCTCCATGATCATCGTTGTCACCGGCATGACACCATGATCTCCATCATCATGATCTCCATCATCGTGTCTTCTTGAAGTTGTCTCGTCATCTATTACTTCTACTACTATGGCTAACTCTTTAGCAATAAAGTAAAGTAATTACATGACGTTTATGTTGACATGCAGGTCATAAATAAATTAAGACAACTCCTATGGCTCCTGCCGGTTGTCATACTCATCGACATGCAAGTCGTGATTCCTATTACAAGAACATGATCAATCTCATACATCACATATATCATTCATCACATCCTTTTGGCCATATCACATCACACGGTAAATGCTGCAAAAACAAGTTAGACATCCTCTAATTGTTGTTGCAAGTTTTTACGTGGCTCCCATAGGTTTCTAGCAAGAACGTTTCTTACCTATGCCAAAACCACAACGTGATATGCCAATTTCTATTTACCCTTCCTAAGGACCCTTTTCATCGAATCCGATCCGACTAAAGTGGGAGAGACAGACACCCGCTAGCTGAAGGAAATATGCCCTATAGGCAATAATAAAGTTATTATTTATTTCCTTATAATCATGATAAATGTTTATTATTCATGCTAGAATTGTATTAACCGGAAACATAATACATGTGTGAATACATAGACAAACAAAGCGTCACTAGTATGCCTCTACTTGACTAGCTCGTTAATCAAAGATGGTTATGTTTCCTAACCATGAACAATGAGTTTTTATTTGATTAACGGGATCACATCATTAAGAGAATGATCTGATTGACATGACCCATTCCATTAGCTTAGCACCCGATCGTTTAGTATGTTGCTATTGCTTTCTTCATGACTTATACATGTTCCTATGACTATGAGATTATGCAACTCCCGTTTGCCGGAGGAACACTTTGGGTGCTACCAAACGTCACAACGTAACTAGGTGATTATAAAGGAGCATTACAGGTGTCTCCAAAGGTAGATGTTGGGTTGGCGTATTTTGAGATTAGGATTTGTCACTCCGATTGTCGGAGAGGTATCTCTGGGCCCTCTCGGTAATGCACATCACATAAGCCTTGCAAGCATTACAACTAATGAGTTAGTTGCGAGATGATGTATTACGGAACGAGTAAAGAGAGTTGCCGGCAACGAGATTGAACTAGTTATGGGATACCGACGATCGAATCTCGGGCAAGTAACATACCGATGACAAAGGGAACAACGTATGTTGTTATGCGGTCTGACCGATAAAGATCTTCGTAGAATATGTAGGAGCCAATATGGGCATCCAGGTCCCGCTATTGGTTATTGACCGGAGACATGTCTCGGCCATGTCTACATTGTTCTCGAACCCGTAGGGTCCGCACGCTTAAGGTTACGATGACAGTTGTTATGAGTTTTATGCATTTTGATGTACCGAATGTTGTTCGGAGTCCGAGATGAGATCACGGACATGACGAGGAACTCCGGAATGGTCCGGAGATAAAGTTTGATATATATGATAATAGTGTTTGGTCGCCGGAAGGGTTCCGGAAATCACCGGAAGGGGTTCCTGATGTTTCCCGAAATGTTTGGGTACGAGAACACTTTATTTGGGCCAAAGGGGAAAGCCCACAAGGTTTTTGGAAAGCGCAAAAGGAAGTTTTGCGGAGTCCAGGGGCCAGACGCCAGGGTCCCTGGCGTCTGGGTCCAGACGCCGGGATCCCTGGCGTCTGGCCCTGGAGTCCGAGAAGGACTCTTGCCTATCGGGTGAAACCGACTTTGTGGAGACTTTTACTCCAAGTTTCGACCCTAGGGCTCAAGATATAAATAGAGGGGCAGGGCTAGCACCAAAGACAGATCAAGAAACACAAGTTGATCCACGTGATCTATTCCTTAGCCGTGTGCGGCGCCCCCAGCCACCATAATCCTCGATAATACTGTAGCGGAGTTTAGGTGAAGCCCTGCTGCTGTAGTACATCAAGATCGTCACCACGCCGTCGTGCTGACGGAACTCTTCCCCGACACTTTGCTGGATCGGAGTCCGGGGATCGTCATCGAGTTGTACGTGTGCTCAAACTCGGAGGTGCCGTAGTTTCGGTGCTTGATCGGTTGGATTGTGAAGACGTACGACTACTTCCTCTACGTTGTGTCAATGCTTCCGCAGTCGGTCTGCGTGGGTACGTAGACAGCACTCTCCCCTCTCGTTGCTATGCATCACATGATCTTGCGTGTGCGTAGGAATTTTTTTTGAAATTACTACGAAACCCAACAGTGGCATCCGAGCCTAGGTTATTTATGTTGATGTTATATGCACGAGTAGAACACAAGTGAGTTGTGGGCGATATAAGTCATACTGCCTACCAGCATGTCATACCTTGGTTCGGCGGCATTGTTGGACGAGACGACCCGGACCAACATTACGCATACGCTTACGCGAGACCGGTTCCCCCGACGTGCTTTGCACATAGGTGGCTTGCGGGCGACTGTCTCTCCAACTTTAGTTGAACCAAGTATGGCTACGCCCGGTCCTTGCGAAGGTTAAAACGGAGTCTATTTGACAAACTATCGTTGTGGTTTTGATGTGTAGGTGAGATTGGTTCTTGCTTAAGCCCGTAGCAGCCACGTAAAACTTGCAACAACAAAGTAGAGGACGTCTAACTTGTTTTTGCAGGGCATGTTGTGATGTGATATGGTCAAGACATGATGCTGAATTTTATTGTATGAGATGATCATGTTTTGTAACCGAGTTATCATCAACTGGCAGGAGCCTTATGGTTGTCGTTTTATTGTATGCAATGCAATCGCGATGTAATGCTTTACTTTTATCACTAAGCAGTAGCGATAGTCGTAGAAGCACAAGCTTGGCGAGACGACAACGATGCTACGATGGAGATCAAGGTGCCACGCCGGTGACGATGGTGATCACGACGGTGCTTCGGAGCTGGAGATCACAAGCACAAGATGATGATGGCCATATCATATCACTTATATTGATTGCATGTGATGTTTATCCTTTTATGCATCTTATCTTGCTTTGATTGACGGTAGCATTATAAGATGATCTCTCACTAAATTATCAAGAAGTGTTCTCCCTGAGTATGCACCGTTGCGAAAGTTCTTCGTGCTGAGACACCACGTGATGATCGGGTGTGATAGGTTCTACGTTCAAATACAACGGGTGCAAAACAGTTGCACACGCGGAATACTCAGGTTATACTTGACGAGCCAAGCATATACAGATATGGCCTCGGAACACGGAGACCGAAAGGTCGAGCGTGAATCATATAGTAGATATGATCAACATAACGATGTTCACCATTGAAAACTACTCCATCTCACGTGATGATCGGACATGGTTTAGTTGATTTGGATCACGTAATCACTTAGAGGATTAGAGGGATGTCTATCTAAGTGGGAGTTCTTAAGTAATATGATTAATTGAACTTAAATTTATCATGAACTTAGTCCTGGTAGTATTTTGCAAATTATGTTGTAGATCAATAGCTCGCGTTGTTGCTTCCCTGTGTTTATTTTGATATGTTCCTAGAGAAAATTGTGTTGAAAAGATGTTAGTAGCAATGATGCGGATTGGATCCATGATCTGAGGTTTATCATCATTGCTGCACAAAGGAATTATGTCCTTGATGCACCGCTAGGTGATAGACCTATTGCAGGAGCAGATGCTGACGTTATGAACGTTTGGCTAGCTCAATATGATGACTACTTGATAGTTTAGTGCACCATGCTTAACGGCTTAGAATCGGGACTTCAAAGACGTTTTGAACGTCATGGACCATATGAGATGTTCCAGGAGTTGAAGTTAATATTTCAAGCAAATACCCGAGTTGAGAGATATGAAGTCTCCAACAAGTTCTATAGCTAAAAGATGGAGGAGAATCGCTCAACTAGTGAGCATGTGCTCAGATTGTCTGGGTACTACAATCGCTTGAATCAAGTGGGAGTTAATCTTCCAGATAAGATAGTGATTGACAGAATTCTCTAGTCACCATCACCAAGTTAATAGAACTTCGTGATGAACTATAGTATGCAAGGGATGACGAAAACGAATCCCGAGCTTTTCATGATGATGAAATCGATGAAGGTAGAAATCAATAAAGAGCATCAAGTGTTGATGGTTGACAAGATCACTAGTTTCAAGAAAAGGGCAAAGGGAAGAAGGGGAACTTCAAGAAGAACGGCAAGAAAGTTGCTGCTCAAGTGAAGAAGCCCAAGTCTAGTCCTAAGCCTGAGACTAAGTGCTTCTACTGCAAAGGGACTGGTCACTGGAAGCGGAACTGCCCCAAGTATTTGGCGGATAAGAAGGATGGCAAAGTGAACAAAAGTATATTTGATATACATGTTATTGATGTGTACTTTACTAGTGTATATAGCAACCCCTCAGTATTTGATACTAGATCAGTTGCTAAGATTAGTAACTCGAAACAGGAGTTACAGAATAAACAGAGACTAGTTAAGGGTGAAGTGACGATGTGTGTTGGAAGTGGTTCCAAGATTGATATGATCATCATCGCACACTCCCTATACTTTCGGGATTAGTGTTGAACCTGAATAAGTGTTATTTGGTGTTTGCGTTAAGCATGAATATGATTTGATCATGTTTATTGTAATACGGTTATTCATTTAAGTAAGAGAATAAATTGTTGTTCTGTTTACATGAATAAAATCTTATATGGTTACACACCCAATGAAAATAGTTCATTGGATCTCGATCATAGTGATACACATAATCATAATATTGAAACCAAAAGATGCAAAGTTAATAATGATAGTGCAACTTGTTTGTAGCACTGCCGTTTAGGTCATATTGGTGTAAAGCGCATGAAGAAACTCCATGCTGATGGGATTTTGGAATCACTTGATTCTGAATCACTTGATGCTTGCGAACCATGCCTCATGGGCAAGATGACTAAGACTCCATTCTCTGGAGCGAGCAACTGACTTATTGGAAATAATACATATTGATGTATGCGGTCCGATGAGTGTTAAGGCTCACGGCAAGTATCATTATTTTCTGAACTTCACAGATGATTTGAGCAGATATGGGTATATCTACTTGATGAAACATAAGTCTGAAACATTTGAAAAGTTCAAAGAATTTCAGAGTGAAGTGGAAAATTATCGTGACAAGAAAATAAAAGTTTCTACGATATGATCGCAGAGGTAAAATATTTGAGTTACGAGTTTGGTCTTCAATTAAAACAATGTGAAATAGTTTCACTACTCACGCCACCTGGAACACCATAGTGTAATGGTGTGTCCGAACGTCATAACCGTACTTTATTAGATATAGTGCGATCTATGATGTCTCTTACCGATCTACCACTATCGTTTTGGGGTTATGCATTAGAGACAGCTGCATTCATGATTAAATAGGGCACCATCTAAGTCTGTTGAGACGACACAATCTAAACTGTGGTTTGGCAAGAAACCAAAGTTGTCGTTTCTTAAAGTTTGGGGTTGTGATGCTTATATGAAAAAGTTTCATCCTAATAAGCTCAAACCCAAATCGGAGAAATATGTCTTCATTGGATACCCAAAGGAGACTGTTGGGTACACCTTCTATCACAAATCCGAAGGCAAGACTTTTGTTGCTAAATTCGGAGTTTTTCTAGAGAAGGAGTTTCTCTCGAAAGAAGTGAGTGGGAGGAAAGTAGAACTTGATGAGGTAACTGTACCTGCTCCCTTATTGGAAAGTAGTTCATCACAGAAATCTGTTCCTGTGACTACTACACCAATTAGTGAGGAAGCTAATGATGATGATCATGTAACTTCAGATCAAGTTACTACCAAATCTCGTAGGTAAACCAGAGTGGGATCTGCACCAGAGTGGTACGGTAATCCTGTTCTGGAAGTCATGTTACTAGACCATGACGAACTTGCGAACTATGAGGAAGCGATGATGAGCCCAGATTCCACGAAATGGTTTGAGGCCATGAAATCTGAGATATGATCCATGTATGAGAACAAAGTATGGACTTTGATGGATTTGCCCGATGATCGGCAAGCCATAGAAAATAAATGGATCTTCAAGAGGAAGACGGACGCTGATAGTAGTATTACTATCTACAAAGCTAGAATTGTCGCAAAAGGTTTTCGACAAGTTCAAGGTGTTGACTACGATGAGATTTTCTCACTCTTATCTATACTTAAGTCTGTCTGAATCATGTTAGCAATTGCCGCATTTTATGAAACCTGGCAAATGGATAAACAAAACTGTATTGCTTAATAGATTTATTAAAGAAGAGTTGTATATGATGCAACCAGAAGGTTTTGTCAATCCTAAAGGTGCTAACAAAATATGCAAGCTCCAGCGATCCATCTATGGACTGGTGCAAGCATCTCGGAGTTGGAATATACGCTTTGATAAGTTGATCAAAGCATATAAGTTTTATACAGACTTGCGGTGAAGCATGTATTTACAAGAAAGTGAGTGGGAGCACTACATCATTTCTGATAAGTATATGTGTATAACATATTGTAGATCGGAAATAATGTAGAATTATTCTGCAAAGCATAAAGGAGTGTTTGAAAGGAGTTTTTTCAAAGAAAGACCTCGGTAAAGCTGCTTACATATTGAGCATCAAGATCTATAGAGATAGATCAAGACGCTTGATAAGTTTTTTCAATGAGTACATACCTTGACAAGATTTTGAAGTAGTTCAAAATGGAACAGTCAAAGAAAGAGTTCTTGCCTATGTTGCAAGGTGTGAAATTGAGTAAGACTCAAAGCCCGACCACGGCAGAAGATAGAAATAGAATGAAAGTCATTCCCTATGCCTCTGCCATAGGTTCTATAAAGTATGCCATGCTGTGTACCAGATCTATTGTATACCCTACACTGTGTTAAGCAAGGGAGTACAATAGTGATCTAAGAGTAGATCACTGGACAGCGGTCAAAATTATCCTTAGTGGAATAAGGAATATGTTTCTCAATTATGGAGGTGACAAAAAGGTTCGTCGTAAAGGGTTACGTCGATGCAAGTTTTGACACAGATCTGGATGACTCTAAGTCTCGATCTAGATACATATTGAAAGTGGGAGCAATAAGCTAGAGTAGCTCCGTGCAGAGCATTGTAGACATAGAAATTCGCAAAATACTTACGGATCTGAATGTGACGACCCGTTGACTAAAATTATCTCACAAGCAAAACATGATCACACCTTAGTACTCTTTGGGTGTTAATCACATAGCGAGTGAACTAGATTATTGACTCTAGTAAACCCTTTGGGTGTTTATCACATATCGATGTGAACTATGGGTGTTAATCACATGGTGATGTGAACTATTGCTGTTAAATCACATGGCGATTATTGACTCTAGTGCAAGTGGGAGACTGAAGGAAATATGCCCTAGAGGCAATAATAAAGTTATTATTTATTTCCTTATAATCATGATAAATGTTTATTATTCATGCTAGAATTGTATTAACCGGAAACATAATACATGTGTGAATACATAGACAAACAAAGCGTCACTAGTATGCCTCTACTTGACTAGCTCGTTAATCAAAGATGGTTATGTTTCCTAACCATGAACAATGAGTTTTTATTTGATTAACGGGATCACATCATTAAGAGAATGATCTGATTGACATGACCCATTCCATTAGCTTAGCACCCGATCGTTTAGTATGTTGCTATTGCTTTCTTCATGACTTATACATGTTCCTATGACTATGAGATTATGCAACTCCCGTTTGCCGGAGGAACACTTTGGGTGCTACCAAACGTCACAACGTAACTAGGTGATTATAAAGGAGCATTACAGGTGTCTCCAAAGGTAGATGTTGGGTTGGCGTATTTCGAGATTAGGATTTGTCACTCCGATTATCGGAGAGGTATCTCTGGGCCCTCTCGGTAATGCACATCACATAAGCCTTGCAAGCATTACAACTAATGAGTTAGTCGCGAGATGATGTATTACGGAACGAGTAAAGAGAGTTGCCGGCAACGAGATTGAACTAGGTATGGGATACCGACGATCGAATCTCGGGCAAGTAACATACCGGTGACAAAGGGAACAACGTATGTTGTTATGCGGTCTGACCGATAAAGATCTTCGTAGAATATGTAGGAGCCAATATGGGCATCCAGGTCCCGCTATTGGTTATTGACCGGAGACATGTCTCAGTCATGTCTACATTGTTCTCGAACCCATAGGGTCCGCACGCTTAAGGTTACGATGACAGTTGTTATGAGTTTTATGCATTTTGATGTACCGAATGTTGTTCGGAGTCCGAGATGAGATCACGGACATGACGAGGAACTCCGGAATGGTCCGGAGATAAAGTTTGATATATATGATAATAGTGTTTGGTCACCGGAAGGGTTCCGGAAATCACCGGAAGGGGTTCCGGATGTTTCCCGAAATGTTTGGGTACGAGAACACTTTATTTGGGCCAAAGGGGAAAGCCCACAAGGTTTTTGGAAAGCGCAAAAGGAAGTTTTGCGGAGTCCAGGGGCCAGACGCCAGGATCCCTGGCGTCTGGCCTTGGAGTCCGAGAAGGACTCTTGCCTATCAGGTGAAACCGACTTTGTGGAGACTTTTACTCCAAATTTCGACCCCAGGGCTCAAGATATAAATAGAGGGGCAGGGCTAGCACCAAAGACAGATCAAGAAACACAAGTTGATCCACGTGATCTATTCCTTAGCCGTGTGCGGCGCCCCCAGCCACCATAATCCTCGATAATACTGTAGCGGAGTTTAGGCGAAGCCCTGCTGTTGTAGTACATCAAGATCGTCACCACGCCGTCGTGCTGACGGAACTCTTCCCCGACACTTTGCTGGATGGAGTCCGGGGATCGTCATCGAGCTGTACGTGTGCTCGAACTCGGAGGTGCCGTAGTTTCGGTGCTTGATCGGTTGGATCGTGAACACGTACGACTACTTCCTCTACGTTGTGTCAACGCTTCCGCAGTCGGTCTGCGTGGGTACGTAGACAACACTCTCCCCTCTCGTTGCTATGCATCACATGATCTTGCGTGTGCGTAGGATATTTTTTTGAAATTACTACGAAACCCAACACTAGCCACCTTATGCAACTAGTGCATGTCAGTCGGTGGAACCAGTCTCACGTAAGCGTACGTGTAAGGTCGGTTCGGGCCGCTTCCTCCCACGATGCCGCCGAATCATGATAAGACTAGTAATGGAAAGTAAATTGACAAAATCGACGCCCACAACAACTTGTGTTCTACTCGTCCATAGAAACTACGCATAGACCTAGCTCATGATGCCACTGTTGGGGATCGTAGCAGAAATTTAAAATTTTCTACGCATCACCAAGATCAATCTATGGAGTAATCTAGCAAGGAGGGGAAGGGGAGTGCATCTACATACCCTTGTAGATCACTAAGCGGAAGCGTTACAAGAACGCGGATGAAGGAGTCGCACTCGTAGCGATTCAGATCGCGGTTGATTCCGATCTAAGCGCCGAACAACGGCGCCTCCGCGTTCAACACACGTGCAGCCCGGTGACGTCTCCTACGCCTTGATCCACCAAGGGAGAAGGAGAGGTTGGGGAAGACTCCGTCCAGCAGCAGCACGACGGCGTGGTGGTGGTGGAGGAGCGTGGGACTCCAGCAGGGCTTCGCCAAGCACTACGAGAGACGAGGAGAGAGAGAGGTAGGGCTGCGCCAAGAGAGAGATCAAATTGTGTGTTGGGCAGCCCCCATACCTCAAGTATATATAGGGGGAGAGGAGGGGGCTGCGCCCCCTCTAGGGTTCCCACCCCAAGGGGTGCGGCAGCCCCAGATCCCATCTAGGGTGGCGGCCACAAGGGGGAGAGGGGGAGGCGCACCTGGGGTGGGCCTTAGGGCCCATCTGCCCTATGGTTTGCCCCCCTCCCCTCTTGGAGGCGCCTTGGGCCTTGGTGGGAGGCGCCCCAGCCCACATAGGGGCTGGTCCCTTCCCACTATTGGCCCATGTAGGCCTCCGGTGCTGGTGGCCCCACCTGGTGGACCCTCGGACCCCTCCGGTGGTCCCAGTACACTACCGGTGATGCCCGGAACACTTCCGGTGGCCAAAACCATACTTCCTATATATCAATATTTACCTCCGGACCATTTCGGAACTCCTCGTGACGTCCGGGATCTCATCCGGGACTCCGAACAACATTCGGTAACCGCGTACATACTTTCCATATAACCCTAGCATCATCGAACCTTAAGTGTGTAGACCCTACGGGTTCGGGAGTCATGCAGACATGGTCGAGACAACTCTCCGGTTAATAACCAACAGCGGGATCTGGATACCCATGTTGGTTCCCACATGCTCCACGATGATCTCATCTGATGAACCATGATGTCAAGGATTCAATCAATCCCGTATACAATTCCCTTTGTCTATCGGTACGATACTTGCCCGAGATTCGATCGTCGGTATCCCGATACCTTGTTCAATATCGTTACCGGCAAGTCTCTTTACTCGTTCCGTAACACATCATCCCATGATCAACTCCTTGGTCACATTGTGCACATTATGATGGTGTCCTACCGAGTGGGCCCAGAGATACCTCTCCGTTACACGGAGTGACAAATCCCAGTCTCGATTCGTGCCAACCCAACAGACACTTTCGGAGATACCCGTAGTGCACCTTTATAGCCACCCAGTTACGTTGTGACGTTTGGCACACCCAAAGCACTCCTACGGTATCCGGGAGTTGCACAATCTCATGGTCTAAGGAAATGATACTTGACATTAGAAAAGCTTTAGCATACGAACTACATGATCTTTGTGCTAGGCTTAGGATTGGGTCTTGTCCATCACATCATTCTCCTAATGATGTGATCCCGTTATCAACGACATCCAATGTCCATGGTTAGGAAACCGTAACCATCTATTGATCAACGAGCTAGTCAACTAGAGGCTTACTAGGGACATGCACTAGTGCAGAACCGGGCAATAGCACCGGTTCGTAAGGGCCTTTAGTGCCAGTTCGGTAACCGGCACTAAAGGCCCCCCCCCTTTAGTATCGGTTCAACACGAACCGGTGCTAAAGGGCAACCACGTGGCACGAGCCAGCTCCGTGGGCACATAGGACATTAGTACCGGTTGGTAACACCAACCGGTACTAAATGTTTTGGTGTGTTTTGGTTTTATTTTTTATTTTTAATTTAATTTTGTGTTTTCAATTTAATTTAGTGATTGTTTTACATTATAATGAGTTGTTAAATCATTAGGTGATTAGTTTGACTAGATGCGTGTGGATCCTAGCTAAGTCATCAAGTATATGTCATATCCATATTATATATACTTGATCACCTACTTAAGTGATCGAGGTAATATGGATATGGCATATACTTGATCACTTAGCTAGAATCCATCCAGTTGAAACTAATATGCAATTTATTTCATAAATGATATAATAACTCATCATCATCATCATATTAATTAATATAAAAACTCTTGCATCATATATATCATCACCAACGGTTTTCATAGCAAAGATATCATCGAGTTCAACATGGTAATGATATTATAAGCGTTCATAACACCACAAAAGCAAATCACTCTTTGAGATTAAGTTCAGGACCAAGAACACGGACATGAGAGGACAAGTACTAAGAGCATGAACTAGCTAATTAATCACTCCGGTTGCTCTCTCTCAGGTAAAATAGCATAGAACATGTATAGCTTTGCTGATTCATCATATTGGAGCATGCAGATGAACCTGTCTCCTAATCGTGGGTTGCGCTTCTAATTGCTGCCCCCTAGTACTTCTCTATGATCGTTCACAATTTTGCTCCAGTCTTTTACTATTAAGCATTCCGCGCTATTAGAAATCCTGAATGCACTAAAGTGCATCTTGGCCGTAAGCTAACAATATCCATGGTACCTTTAGTCTCGATCCAATCAGGCACAACATTCATCGGGAGTCCCTGTTGAAGAATATCGTATAGTAACATACTTAGCAATGAAGTTTAGCTTAAAAAATAATGTATGCAAAAGATGCACTGAGGAGAAATAGTAGAAATCTTACCATCTTTCCTAAATATATGTGACCGTAGTTCAGTATGAACACTATTGGTCGCACGTTTTGAGTACTAACATTTCTAAGTGCAGGAAAGAAATTTGTCTTGACAGCATCAAGATCCTCAAGCCATGAAACATAATGACTTGTCTCCTCGCAGTTTAGTTCAGTCCCGGGACAGTGGACAGTCCTATCTACCAAGCGTCGGACATGTTTGCTTGATTGGAAGTAAGATGTCAATATAAATTGAGATCTATTAATTATTCAACTGGTTCAAATAATCTCATAACGAAGACATAAATATGGTTGAGAAACTCACATAATGGTAGAACTGTAGGCGTCTGCACATCGACCTAGATGTCTCTATTACCTTCAATATCATCTTCCGGACGAATATCAAAGGTGATAACCATATCAGGCTCAAATGCATAAGCCTTGCATAGTGCTTGCCAAGTTTTGCATTCAAAATAGGTGTATGTGTCTGCATTGTATAATTTGATGTTGAAGGTATAACCATGCTCGGTCTTCAAGTAAACTCTTTTTACCTCCATAGTTTCATTAGGACTGAAACCTATCTTATCCAAGACAAAAATTCTTGCATGCCAGGGGATACGCTAGTAGAATAGTGAAAAATTAAAATTAAAAGGTGAAGCAAATGAAGCATAAGTCATGCTTAATTACGAAAAAAGACTTGTCGTTGTGACTTACTGTATCCACTTCGAAGTTCTCATCTAGCTTGATGTTGAAGCGTCTATCATCAACTAGAAAATTTCTGCCGCGCTGGTCTTCGCAGTATTCGCACATAATGAGATCGTGTTCGTCGCCAGACGACATTCCTATGTTCATAGGTGAAACATTAAACACTTATTAGTTCTATTAATTCAACTAATTCTGTTAATTCAACTAGTTCAACTAATTAATTGAACTAATTCAACTAAGCACTTACGAAGAATATACCTAATTAATTGAACTAATTCAACTAACTAGTTCAACTAATTAATTCAACTAAACTATTTTTATTAATTTTCTTACTAAAAATAAGGTAGCTAGTTCTATATAATAAAATGTTAATTAGATAATGAAATCTCATATAACTAAACTAAATATATATCTAACATATAATTTATATCTAATATCTAACATATATGTTCATATATAGGTGAAACATTAAACACTTACTAGTTCTATTAATTCAACTAAATAAACTAGTTCTATTAATTCAACTAAGCATTTACTAAAAATAAACTAGTTCTATTAATTTCTTACTAAAATAAAGTAGGTAGTTCTATATAGTAATATTTTGATTAGATTATCAAATCTCATATACCTAAATTTTCTTACTAAAAATAAACTTGTTCTATTAATTTTCATACTAAAAAAACTAGTTATATTAATTCAACTAGTTCAAATCTCATATATATACCTAATTAATATCTAGCTATACTAATTCAACTAGTTCAACTTGTTCTAATTCATGTAAAATATATTTGACATTAATATTTAACATCTTTTCCATATAATTCATCTAACATTAACATTTAACATTATTATCTACGTAATTTATCTAACATTAATCTAAACAACAGAAAATAGAAAATAAGTAAAAACAATGTGTGTGTGTGTGTGTGGTGTGTGTGTGTGTGTCTGTGTGTGTGTGTATGTGTGTGTGTACGAGCGGGGGGCGGCGACATATGGGCGGCGGCGGGCGACCACGAGGACGGGCGTGGCGGGGGCGAGAGGCGACGGCGCGACGGGCGCGGCGCGCGGGGGCGACGGCGGTGACGGCGACGACGGGTGGCGGGGGTGACGGCAGTGACGGCGACGACGGGTGGCGTGGGCGACGGCGGTGAAGGCGACGATGGGCGGCGGGGGCGGTGAGGGCGGCGCGCGATGGGCGACGGGCGCGGCGAAGAAGTTGGATCGAGAAGAAGTACTGGTGGTCGATGAAATATATATAGGAGGGGTCTTTAGTACCGGTTGGAGCCACCAACCGGTACTAAAGGCCAATTTTCGCCAGGCCAAGGGGCGGGAAACGACCCCTTTAGTACCGGTTCGTGCCACGAACCGGTACTAAAGACCCCCCCTTTAGTACCGGTTAGAGCCACCAACCGGTACTAATGGTTGTGCGCTGCCACCGGCGGTGCACAAATGTTTAGTCCCACCTCGCCGAGCGAAGGGCAGCCGCACTGGTTTATAAACCCAGCCGCGGTTGCTCCTTCGAGCTTCTCTATATAGCAGGCTTCTGGGCCTAACTAGGGCACGCTGCCCTGTGAGTCTGCTAGACCTTCTGGGCCTGCATTTGCACACCCTAGGTCTGGCAGGCCCACTGGGCAGCGCGCCAACAAATTTTTTATATAGTTTTATCTTTTCTGCATTATTTATTTTCTTCTATTTATTTTTGAGTAATTTTTTATATTTTTTTCTTTTCTGCATTATTTATTTTCTTCTATTTATTTTTGAGTAATTTTTTTGTATATTTTTTCTTTTCTGCATTATTTCTTTTCTTCTATTTCCAGTTTGTACACGAAGTGCGTCCAGTTTTTGCCGTGACCCTCTCTACTCTTTCGCACATGCTATGCGGGTGAAATGATGATACCATGCCAAGTTTCAACATTTTCAGAATTCATTTTGTAGTGATTTTAAATTTCACGATCATTTAGCTCTCTAAACAATTAGGTAAATGACCGAAAAACAACAAATGATGTCAGAACATGTTGGAAATTGATGACGTCGCTTTGAATGCTGCATACTGAACACAAAAGAAGTCCGGAGTTCAAATAAGTTTAAAAAACATTGAAGTGCCCGTGTAACAGATAAGTTCTTGTCCGAAACCCTAATACTCCGAAAGAGTTTATCCAGTTTGTACACGAAGTGCATCCAGTTTTTGCCGTGACCCTCTCTACTCTTTCGCACATGCTATGCGGGTGAAATGATGATACCATGCCAAGTTTCAACATTTTCAGAATTCATTTTGTAGTGATTTTCAATTTCACGGTCATTTAGCTCTCTGAACAATTAGGTAAATGACCGAAAAACAACAAATGATGTCAGAACATGTTGGAAATTGATGACGTCGCTTTGAATGCTGCATACTGAACACAAAATAAGTCCGGGGTTCAAATAAGTTTAAAAAACATTGAAGTGCCCGTGTAACAGATGAGTTCTCGTCCGAAACCCTGATACTCCGAAAGAGTTTGTCCAGTTTGTACACGAAGTGCGTCTAGTTTTTGCCGTGACCCTCTCTACTCTTTCGCACATGCTATGCGGGTGAAATGATGATACCATGTCAAGTTTCAACATTTTTAGAATTCATTTTGTAGTGATTTTCAATTTCACGATCATCTAGCTCTCTAAACAATTAGGTAAATGACCGAAAAACAACAAATGATGTCAGAACATGTTGGAAATTGATGACGTCGCTTTGAATGCTGCATACTGAACACAAAAGAAGTCCGGAGTTCAAATAAGTTTAAAAAACATTGAAGTGCCCGTGTAACAGATGAGTTCTTGTCCGAAACCCTAATACTCCGAAAGAGTTTGTCCAGTTTGTACACGAAGTGCGTCTAGTTTTTGCCGTGACCCTCTCTACTCTTTCGCACATGCTATGCGGGTGAAATGATGATACCATGTCAAGTTTCAACATTTTTAGAATTCATTTTGTAGTGATTTTCAATTTCACGGTCATCTAGCTCTCTAAACAATTAGGTAAATGACCGAAAAACAACAAATGATGTCAGAACATGTTGGAAATTGATGACATCGCTTTGAATGTTGCATACTGAACACAAAAGAAGTCCGGAGTTCAAATAAGTTATTAAAAATAAAAAAGAGGTGCAATGCTGGTTAATTTGCTTCAAGCCATTCGGAATAGTGTAGACTGCACTGCACATAGCTCAGTGCAATCTATGCTATTCCGCAAGGCTTGAAGCTAATCAACATGCAGGTGAGCATTGCAACTCTTCGTCATTGTCTGTGCACTCATGGCTTATAAACCGCTCATACTGCCTCTCTCTTGGCGAGGTGGGACTAAAAATCAGCTTACTAAGAAACTCTAGTACCGGGACTAAAGGTCTTCGTGGGGGCCCAGCCTGACCATAGCCTGACACAGCCTCATTAGTACCAGTTTGTGGCATGAACCGGTACTAAAGGTTGTCCACGAACCGGTACTAATGATGCCCGCCCGCCTAGCCGTTGGAACCGGCACTAATGGTCACATTAGTGCCGGCTCAAATTCAAACAGGCACTAATGTGCTTCACATTTGACCCTTTTTCTACTAGTGATGGTGTTGTCTATGTATCCACACATGTATCTGAGTTTCCTATCAATACAATTCTAGCATGGATAATAAACGATTATCATGAACAATGAAATATGATATAATAATAACTAATTTATTATTGCCTCTAGGGCATATTTTGAACACTTGTCATTCTTCTTCTTGTTCTTGGACTCGGGCACGTACCCAACCCCTTCCTTGGCCACAACTCCCTTTTGGTTGGTCAAGAGGTCGTTGAGGTTCTTATTGCCTTGTATGCAAGTCGCAAGACCTTTCTCAAGTTGCACCTTTAGCTTAGCGTTCTCCTCAACAAGATTCACATGCTCACAACACGGGTTAGAAGCATTTGCATTATCAATTAACATCATACGAGGAAAAGTGGCTTTTTCCTTGGTTAGCTTTACTTGAAGTTGGTCATGAGACTCTTTGAGGCTAGCATGAGCACCCTTCAAGACCTTGTGAGCCTTGTCAAGTAGATCAAACTCCTCTTTGAGTCTAGCAAGATCAACCTCAAGTTCGGCCTTCTCGGAGTTTAGCACACGAGAAACAATGAGAACATGATCAAAATCTTTCTTTAACTTAGCATGATCAACGTTGTGTGACTCCTCAAGAGCCAAACGAAGACCACGCTCTTCCTCAAGAGCATTGGAAAGATCCGAGATCTCATCGGCATAGTCACGACTATGCCCTTCCATCTTAGAGATGGTATCTTCGTGAGCCTCGATCATGTCATTGGCTTCACCAAGTTGTTCCAAGAGAGCAACAAAGTGCTTCTTGGATTTACCCTTAAGTTTGCCCATAAAGGCATCAAACTCATTCACTTCCACATTAGCTCCCTCATGTTCCTCAATGCAATCCGTCGAGGAAGGATGATTAATGATGTTAGTTTTGATGTTGGAGGTTACCTTGTTGGTGGCTTTAGCCATGAGGCACTTGGCGGTGATGCTCTCATTGGGTGAGTCGAAGAGAGACACCCGTGGAGTTGTCGCAATGGCAACTGAGGCCATGGCAACCGACTCACCATCTTCATCATCGTCATCATCCTCATTGTACTCTTCTTGTTCCACCAATGCCTTGGGAGGAGTCTTCTTGGTGAAGTTGCTCTTGTTGGGGAACGACTTGGCCTTGTCCTTTCGGATGAGCTTTCCACCATTGTCTTCCCTTTTCTCATACGGGCACTCCGCAACAAAATGACTCACATTGCCACAATTGTAGCAAATCCTTACACGTTGCTTGCTCTTCGTGCCACTTGAGTTGTTTTTGTTAAAGTTTGGCCTTGAGTTTTTCTTGCTCCACAATTGCCTTGAAGCAAGTGCCATGTGTTCATGATATGCATACTTTGTATCTTCGAGGTTGCTCTCCTCTTCTTCCTCTTCTTCGTCTTCAACGCAGAGCTTGGCCTTCAAAGCAAGGTTGGGCTTCTTTGCCCTTTGAGAACGAAGCACCGCATTGTCGGCGGTCTTGTCCAAAATGTTCATGGCCACAAACTCATCCAACACTTCGCTTGAGGTCAAGGTGTGGAAGTCCGGCCTTTGACGAATGACGGAGGACATGGCCTTGTGGTAGCGCATCATTTCCTTGAGGAATTTGCGCTTGATCCAATTGTCATCCGTGTCCTTGCTCCCGTGATCTCGGAGTGAGACCGCGAGTTTGGTTACTCTCCAATAAACCTCACGAGGTTCTTCATCTTCTTTCATTGCAAACTCATCGGCCTCATCTTGCACCACTTCATAGTTGGAGCATTGAATGCTTGCGCTTCCCCGGTAGAGTGAGACAACACAAAGCCATGCGTCTTTGGCCAAGGAAAAGGGCCGAAGATGAGGTAGATCTTCGGGTGGAATTGCATCTTGAATGATGAAGAGAGCATTCTCATTGAATTGATTATCCACGGCTTCTCGAGGAGTAAAGTTGCTTGGATCATGCGGATAGAAACCTTCTTCAATGATTCTCCAAAGATTAGTGTTCACATGATTTAAATGACGTTTAAAGCGGTAAACCCAAGAATCAAAGTCCTCATTTTTCACAATCTTAGGGGGAGGACCGGCATGATTCAAATGAGTGGAAGGAACCGGTCCACCATAAACAAGTGGTGGTCCCACATGAGCAAAGATGCCGGTGCCATTCTTACCACTAGAAGAAGGAGCCTTTTCACTACTAGCTTCCCCCTTATCGGAGGTAGAATCTGTCACCTTGTCGGTGGGATCACCCACTTTCAACGGTGCGGTGGATAGTTTAAGCCCTTCAAGGTATTTAGTAAACATGCTTTCAACCTCGGTCGTCATGGAGGTTTTCAATGTCTCCAAAGCCACATTGAACTCCTCACGAGAGACCGAGGTTCCCCCATCTCCCGTAGACGAGATCGGATTCACACCGGAGTGTTCCTCCACACCGTCTACGGTATCAACCATACTCTTCGGACGGTAAAGTCCTTAATAAAGAGACGAGGCTCTGATACCAATTGAAAGGATCGATATGGTTGACTAGAGGGGGGTGAATAGGCAACTAACAATTTTTAACTTTTCTTTACCAAATTAAACTTTGCATCAAAGTAGGTTGTCTAGATGTGCAACCAGGTGAGCAACCTATATGATGCAATAACAACAAACAAACAAACAAGCAAGCAAGAGAAGTAACACTAAAGAGCTTGCACAAGTAAAGGTAAGAAATAACCAAGAGTGGATCTAGTGAAGACGAGGATGTGTTACCGAAGTTCCTTCCTTTTGAGGGGAAGTACGTCTCCGTTAGAGCGGTGTGGAGGCACAATGCTCCCCAAGAAGCCACTAGGGCCACCGTATTCTCCTCACGCCCTCACACAATGCGAGATGTTGTGATTCCACTATTGGTGCCCTTGAAGGCGGCGACCAGACCTTTACAAACAAGGTTGGGGCAATCTCCACAACTTAATCGGAGGCTCCCAAACAATACCACGAAGCTTCACCACAATGGACTATGGCTCCGTGGTGACCTCAGCCGTCTAGGGTGCTCAAACGCCCAAGAGTAACAAGATCCGCTAGGGATAGGTGGGGGAATCGAAAAATCTCTTGGTGGAAGTGTAGATCGGGGCCTTCTCAACCACTCCTGAACAAATCAATAAGTTTGATTGGCTAGAGAGATAGATCAGGCGAAAATGGAGCTTGGAGCATTAATGGAGCTTGAGCGGGAAGAGGTAGGTCAACGGGAAAGAAGGGGACCCCCTTTTATAGTGGGGGCAACAATCCAACCGTTGCCCCATTAAACAGCCCCACAGAGGGCGGTAGTACCGCTTGGGGGGCGGTACTACCGCTGAGCCAGCGGTACTGCCGTACCAACAAGCGGTACTGTCGTGCAAAGGAGAGAAGCAGGGACCTAGACCCAGAGCGGTACTACCGCGGTGGTAGGGGCGGTACTACCGCTGAGAAGCGGTACTACCACCTCTACTGCCGCAACTAGTGCTGCAAAACCCGACACGAGAGAAAGAGCCCTCGAGTCGAGGCGGTAGGAACCAGGCAAGCCAGCGGTAGTACAGTTGCGGAGTCACTGGCAGTATTACCGCTACGGAGCGGTACTGCCGCTTGTGACCCCTCAGCGGTACTACCGCTAGGTAGCAAGGTACTACCGTTGGACCCAGACAAGACACACAAGTAGAGAAAAGATCTCTCCATCGAAGCGGAAGAGCTCTGAGGGTGAGAAGCGGAAGTGTACGTGTTAATTCCACCCAAGCAATACCACAGCGGACCCCCTCTTAATAGTACGGTGCCCTCTACGCAACTAGACCACCGAAAGAGAAACGAAAGAGCTACACCGTCTTGAATGACACTCCGAGGGGAGGAAATCGTCTCGTGCCAAGGATGAATCTCTGAAACGCTCAAAGCACACGATTAGTTCGCAAACACGTTATCATCAATCACCAAAACCACAATGAGAGAGATATGCCTCAACACCTTCCCCAGGCGTTTTTGCCGCGCCGTCGCCGAAAAAATGGCCCAGACGCCCCCCCCCCCCCCCCCCCCCCCCAGAAGCCCGTTTTTCGCCGGCTCGGGCCGAAACTGGTGCCGGCGGACCCAGGCAGAACCCGGCTCCCTGGGGGGCGCCTGGGGCGCCGGCACAAGCGAAAAGGGTGCGTGGGTCTGCCCTGTCGGCGAGTCCAGCGCCTATTCCCGTCGTTTCTTCCCGCTTTTCCCCCACTTCCCTCCCATTTTCTCTTTTCCTCCCGCCAATCTCCCTCCCGCTCGCCTCCCAGCCGGCCGCCATGCCACCGAAGAAGTACGTCGTCCCCCGCGCGGCAGCAACCGCGATCGCCTCCGTCGCCCAGACGAAGCAGAGGAAGCCGAGGGCGCCGCCGTCCAAGCCACCGGGCATGCCAAACGCCGAGTGGAGGGCGGAAGTTCGGCGATGGGAGGCTATCACCGCCGACCGGCGGAACAGGGCCATCGCCAAGAAGGCCCATGACAACGCGGCGCGCGCGGCTGCGGCTGCCGCTTCGGCGGACCAAGCCGAGGCCGAGGCGACTCGCGCGGGGATGGTGAATCCACCCGGCAGCCACGCCCAGTACGCTCCCTGGGGCCAGCAAAGCGTCGGCTCTCCGTCACCGCAACCATGGGGATCGCCCTCGCCGAGCTATGCTGACGGGGACGCGCACGGTGGGTTCAACCCAAATGTCACCTTCCCCCATGGACACCCGGCCCAGCGCATGCCCTCGCCCGCCTTCGCCGACGTGCAGTACCCTCCATACAACTACTCGCCGCCCGCCTACGCGTCCTCCCCGATGCCCCATCTCCGCCATTGCGGGCTACCCTTCTCGCACCTCGGCGACACCGACGAGACCGAGGGCGACATGGACGACATCATCACCGCAGGTTCGGCCGCAGCCGTCGCGTCTCCCGGGTTCGACACCCCGGACAAGACGGTGGATCTCAGCGGCGGCATGGACGACGAGCTCGGCTACGTCTACAGCGAGGAGGAGCAGGAGGAGCAGGAGCTGGAGGAGGAGGACGAGGAGGAGGAGGAGGAGCCTGCGACTGTTCCGGCGAAGAGGCACAAGAAGAAGAAGCGGGCAGCGAGGTCAGGCGAGCCACGCATCAAGTGGGCGTCCAAGGAGGAGGAATGCCTCACCAAAGCATGGAAAGTCATCTGCCTCGACCCGACCACCGGCATGAACCAGAGCATCGAGACGTACTGGGAGCGCATCAAAGCCGAGTTCGAGCCTACTTCAAAGGCGTCTACATGCAGCGCGGCTCGAAGGCGATGGCGAACCATTGGGGGCGTATCCAGGGGCGTGCAACAAATGGCATGGGGTCGTCGAGGAGGTCGCGGCTCGCCCGGAGAGCGGCGCCGGCATTGAGGATCAGGTACGCCACGCCGGTCTCCCGCCTCTCTTCGCCGTGTACGCCCGCCAACTGTTTGTTCCTCCGCAGGCCCTGTACCGGCAGAGCAACAGTGACACCGAATTCAAGTACCTCCACGTTTACAAGCGCATTGACAAGTGTGAGAAGTGGGCGGAAGTCCGGCGCACCCTCGACAAGGCCATGGAGACCTACAAGGCGGAAGCGCCGACTCCTGGCGCATCGGAAGGGCGGCCGGACGGCAACAAAGGTGCCAAGAAGGGGAAACACGCCGACGTGGCCACCGCTCGAGTGCAGGAGTCCATCGAGCACTGCCTCGCCGACGCGCAGGCCCGGGCCGTCCTTCGTGAAGAGAAGACCGAGGCATGGTGGTCGACGTTGATGTCGAGCAGCGCCGTCAAGCTCGACCTACTCCAGACCAACGTCGCCGTGAAGAAGAGAAACACCGACCTGGCTTTCCTGCTGGGCGGGGCAGGAATGCTCCAGAGCACCGACGAGGCGGACAAGGCGTGGTACTTGGTGGAGCGCGGCCTCATCCTGAACCAGCTTCCCTCGACGACGACGCCGACGCCAACGCCGCCGCCAAGCCTGCGTGATGACGCCTCCACGACGCCCAACAGCACCGAAGCCGCGCCGACACAGCCCAGCGCAGAAGCAGTTCCGACACCGCCAAGCCCGCACACGCCGACTCCGCCGACCCCGCCGAGTGATGCGTTGCGCAAGCGAACTTGTGCCGCTCTATTTTTTGTACGCCTGAACATATTCGATCGCCGAACTGTGACTTGTGATCGCCGGACTTGTGGCGTCTTTTGTGAGCGAGAACGACCAAGTTCGAATTTTCCGCGTCCTGGGGCCGGCGCCTGGGGGCGTTACTGGGAGCTAAGTCACCCCCAGGAGCCGAACTAGCGTCGGTTCATCCCCAAACCGCTCTTTTTTAGCGCCCTGGAGGGCCGAACGGCTGGAGATGCTCTTAGAGAGTTAACCGCGGAGATAATACCCCCGGCGGACCCAACGGCCGTCAGTTCAACCGAGAGATTAAGTGGCCGAGGAAGAAAGGTACGCAATTTAGGGACGGAGAGAGATTCTAGCTTTGATTCTTGGATCAGCGCAACAGAGGGGTTACCGGAGATTAGCTCGGACAGAACGTCTTTGCAGTTATCGCAGTCGCCTAGGCCGCGAACGTTCCAGGATAAAATAGAGAAGGCAGATTGATTCCATAAGCAAACTCGATTACACCACAGACCGGATTGCGAGACAGCAACGAAATACAGGGGGGTATCGTGAGTCCAGCCGACGTGGACCTAAGAAGACTACGGCGGGGAAATGAAAAAGGGCGCGGCTGCATGCGCAAGATGCAAAAACACCCATTCCAAGCCAAGGGCGCTCGCTCCGGGTGGCAGGGAATCCGCGATCATGGCGAGGGCAGGGATTGATCATGTATGATCAAGTGTATCTAGTAAACATTAGCGGTGGTAACCCGGCTCAGCTTAGCTTGATGTTTTGCATGTCATGCCCATCCACTGCTATTTTATTGAAAATTAAGAGTAATGAGAATCTCCTTTTTCGCTCAGTTTGCCATCTTCTTCCACCTTGCCATTTTCTCCATCCCCTAAAAACGAGAGGATTAGACATTATTGCTACCTGTAGTTGGTGATTTGGATAGCTAGACATACTGTGTGTGAATAAGCAAATACCAAAACATATATGTTTTGTATAAATTGTAATTGCTAATCCGTTTACTAAAAAGTATGTGTGTATGATAGAACCATTATAACTTTAAATGGTTACACATCGAGCTTGTATCCAAATATACAATGGTGAACATGGGTCTACACGCAACTCTTATGAACAATAAAAACTAAAAAAATCTCAAATAATATGTTAACAAACATGATTGTATGTTCTCACATGTGAAGTTTCGCACAGAATTGACGTCAGTGATATAAAAGGTGGAAAACATGTTCATGAAAATGGTGGAACTATACTGTCATTCGCAATTTGTACGGATGAGATTTTAAGCGGGTAAATTCATGACATTTGCCATTCCAATCCACATTGTCAATTGAAACTAGCTTGTCGATTGGTCTTGCACTTTTACAAAGCTATACGTACTTGTTTGGCTTTGAAACCATGAATAAATGTATGCTGAAAGAAATTGATAAAGTGAATAAAATGTGTGATGATCTAATTAAACTCGTTAGAGCTGGCCGATTCTGGCCCGTCAGTAGTGGTAGTGGCGATGAAAGTACGTGTACCTTTCTTGCTTCAACGGCCACTCCATTGTCTTCAATGGAGACAATGACGAAACCCAAGGGATTCAGCACCTCCTCATAGCTGCATAAAATAGTGAACATGTTTGCCATATAAAATAAATCAAATAGTGAATATAGAAATAATAAATCAGTGAAACAAACGACATCATGTTGAGGAAACAAATAACCAATCAAAAAAATAGTAATACTTATGCATGCATGCATTACTCGAGCACAGTGGCGTTGAATGGTGGCCCGGACTCCTGGCCTTCAACCTGGCATGCATGCATGAAGTTATGAGCCCATAAACATATTAACTGACCACATATACAGCTCTGTTGGATTCTCTACAAAGCATCCAATCAAAGTTTTCAAAAAAAAATATTAGTATATCTACGTATTTTAAGAAAATAACACCATTAAATTTTTATCTGAAGTACTTTTAAAATTAGAAATGTGTTTGGCTCCCGGGCTCCATGGTGCTCAGATTTTGAAAATTTCAGAAATCTATTTTTTTATGATTTAGAAAATGCTGAAAAACAATTATATACATACACATAGATTTATACTACTTGTCTATAAAATTTCATAATGGTGGATAGATGGATTCACGCCATTCTGAAACCGAAATACAGACAGACCAAAAAAAAAGACCAAAATAAATACTCCACCGCCGGCCTACTTACTAGCATGTATTAAGCAAATAGCTTGTATGGTAGTTGTTAAAGAAAATATCAAAATAAATTTTTATGAGAGCTACACAAAAATAACAAAACCATGTATCTTTAACACATATAATATTCACTATAGAAGTGCATGATTTTTCTTTTGTATAGCTCACATCAAAACGTATTTAAAAATGAAATTTTACACACATATATTATGCATCTATAAGTACTTTTATTTATTTTCAGATTTTTCTAAAACATAAAAAATGACTTTTGAATTTTTGAAATTTTTGAAAATTTTGGGCTCCATGGAGCCCGAAGCCGAAATCCTCTCTTTTAAAGCATTGTTTTTAATACCTTTGTACTAATTAACATATACATATAAAAGGTGACGATCAAAGACACATGTATATATCCACCCCCTTATGATAAACTACTAGGTGTATTTTTTAAAGCAAATTTAAGGTGTATTTTGATTGATTAAGACAAAGGTTGACCAACGATTTTTAGTATATGCATGTTATGTCAAATATAATATTGTATTCATAGTATTATATCTCATAAAAAAGAATTATATTTGTAACTCTCACATAAACAATGTATAGAAGTGGTAGTACTGTATTTTTCTATGAAGCCCTTGTCTTAACCGATCAAAATCTCCTTAATAACATTGTGCAGTGTACTACTTTAGTAGAATCTTCTATATCTAAGTAGCTAGCCCCCACTAACTATTTCTCTCAACATGCAAACATGCCACATCATGGGACTACATGCATGAGAAAAGGCCCATCCCCACTATCATATGTCTCTCAACATGCAACCAAGTCACTTCATCATGACATGCATGAAAAAAAAAGGACCCGTCTCAACAAGGAAACATACATGAGAATTTTCATTCTATTATGCTATATATATTTAATAGACATTTTACCATTATATAGTAATCAAACATAATAAATTATATGTATTTTCAGTTTTAGGTTTTTATATTATTGCTTCAAATATTCATGTTTCATACAATGAATCACAATGGAACATGTTGCAAAATATTCCTGCAACGTGGTTAATTAGCATAGTTACCAGGTACATGAGGGTGATGAGTTCTCCATCTGGTCGGAGTAGGTCGTACATTCTCCTTGCCCATGCTGATCTCAAGGATGGATCAATAGCACAGAAGAATCTGAACACGCAATTAAACGAGCAACACATCATCGTCATATAAGTATATAGGGAGGCAAATTAACTACATGTATAGTTCACAGACTTGCTCGAACTTGGTTAATTAGCATACGTACGTGTAGTCGAAGATGAGATGGAATGGCTCGGGTGGCTCCCAGGTGAAGAAATCGGCGTTGACGAAGGCGATGAAGTTCCCGTCCGGCGATATCGACGACCACTGAAATCATCCGTGCAAGTTATGGTGTTATTAATTAATGTTGTAATATATCACAAGTAGCGATACACACAGTGGCTGAATCACAACTTCTCATATATCATACTCTCTTCGTTCCATAATATAGTGCATATAGATTTTCTGAAAAGTCAATTTTTACAAACTTTGACAAAATTTATAGAGAAAACTATTTATATCTACAATACCAAATATATAAAATATGAAACTACATATTATGATGCTTCTAATGATATAGGATTGGCATTCTAGATGTAAATGTTTTTCTCCACAAACTTTATCAAAGGTTGTAAGGTTTGACTTTTTTAAAAAATCTATATGCACTAAATTATGGAAGGGAAGAAGTATCATACTATCATAAGTGGCGAAAATGAATAAATCTGGCCATTTTCTGAAACTTTAACACAAAATAAACCCAATCTAATTTGTTTATTTTCACAAAATGGCCTATTTGCATGACGCCCGGAGGTAAGCCAGGGCATGAAACGCTCCAACCCCAGACGTCATGTAAAAGTGGGCCATTTCGTGAATTTGTTTTGAATTGGGTTCATTTTGTGTTAAAGTTTCAAAAAAGTCAGATTTATCCATTTTTACTCGGAAATGCGTGATCCACCTGTCTGGCCTTTTGGATGGCGGCGTCGCAGACGTCGAGGCCGACGACAAAGCGTCCGGCGCCGGACAGAGCTACCGCGTCGTACCCCTGCATTTTTTGTGCAGGTTAGTTATGATAGCTCTAGTTTCAGGCCACGGAGAGCAAAGAAGATGATGCTCATGCGACCGGGGTCATCCATGCACGAGCAGACGTACGTACCCCGCCGCATCCCGGGACGAGGACGGTGGCGGTGGTGCCGCCGCCGCCGGGGAGGGTGCCGGACTTGACGAGCTCGACGACGGCCGGGGTGGGCTCGCCGAGGTCCCACGGCGTCAGGCCTTCTTCCCAGCACCTGGTCCACCCATCTGCACGCACGCACGCACGCACGCATGTGATCATACCATACAGATGTATCCATCAGTGCCCCCATGCACGTAGTACGTACCTGAAGATTCGGTCCCGTCGATGAGCTGCCGCACGCGAACCACCGCCGGGTTGGAGCCGTCGAGTAGGACTGTGGCCATGGAGTACGCCGACTGATATGGTTGCTGTTGCCTGTGAATTGCCGACCCCCACCCCTTCAGTTGCAACTATATATACTCAAAAACGTACTGCTGGCCCTCACTAATTTAACTGCTACTCCGTACTATATGTACTTCTTACTATATATTGTAGTACTGTGTTGTAATGAGATGCTAATCATCTCGAGATCCATGATTGGCGAATCAATTAGTACCAAGTGTAGAATGATTAATGATTAATGACGCTGAACCCACGTTGGCTCCTGGCGAGCTTTCGAGTTTCGAGTACTTTGAGCACCGTCGTATATACATATATATTATGTATGAAAACCATGGGCTGCGCCGCGGATTTGCATGTGTACATGTATATGTATGCATGCACGTCAGTGTCTAGGCCATGTCTCAGTCCGAGCGTGGCTGATCATCCTCTCGGACCTTGCCTTGGTAAGCGATTACCACACCAACTAGCTAATCAAACGCTCCTCGGGCGGGGTTTTTTTTTTTGCGAGGGGAAGGGGGATTTTATTTATTAAGGAGGAGAGTCTGCCATACACAGACATACAATTTCATTTGTCCCCGGCCCAAACCACACCGCGATGCGAGGCGCACATCTACCGTAGGCAGCAAGGCCATGAGCAACCTTGTTATGTGAGTGACTAATGTGAGCCGACACTATCTCCCTCATGCTCTCAGCGATCATTCCTTTGATGTCCTGTACCAGTGCCGTATACTTCAAGCGATTTTGCATGGGACTCTTGGTCATCATTACCGCCTCTGCACAGTCCAGCTCAACAACAACGAAGGGGAGTTGGGTTCTGTGCAGCGCGAGCTCGACGCCTTCTCTGCACGCCAAGAGCTCTGCCTCCAAGCCATTATCACATGTAAAAGTCTTCCTGCATGCAGTGTAAATTATAGCGCCGGTGTAGGCGGCCATGCCCAGCTACTCCTGCGTGCCATTTTAAAGGTTTTGATATATCATGTGATATACTCCCTCCGTTCCTAGATATAGATCTTTTTAGAGATTTTAATATGCCTAGATATAGATCTTTTTAGAGATTTTAATGTGGAATGCATACGGATGTATATAGACATATTTAGAGTGTAGATTCACTCACTTTGCTTCGTATATATGTAGTTCATATTGAAATCTCTAAAAAGACTTATATGTAGGGACGGGGGATTATACCTTAAAATTCCCTCCCTTTCCCTAGAGATATGAACACTTGTTTTTCGTTAGCTAGATAAAAGGCAAATAACTATCTAGGTCCACCATGGGGCAGATTTTGCAATAAGCAAATTGTGCAACTGCGCCAACAGGGCAACACATCAACTTTCATACGAACAGTTAGGTCTGAAATAATGATTTCATGAGTTCGCCTTAAAAGCACATGTTTTTTAACACATACTCCCTATGTTCCTAAATATTTGTCTTTTTAGAGATTTCAACTGGACTACCACATACGGATGTATATAGACATATTTTAGAGTGTAGATTCACTCATCTTGCTCTGTATGTAGTCACACTTGTTGAAATCTCTAAAAAGACAAATATTTAGGAACGGAGGGAATACATACCGTTTACAACCAAGGGCAATATCATCCATGTAAACATATTTCATAGCATCTTTCTCTATATTTATTAGGAGAAGTTACATTATCATACCTCCACGACTGAACCTCTGAATATTTTCTGGTGATAAAAAGGGGGCTAAAATGGCTATTTACATTCCAAAAACAAAACCATTCGAGTAGCATGGTATGTATAGCGCACTATTGTTCTCCTCAATTGGCTGCCTGAAAGGATTTACCTGTATCTGGATGAGAAATGACAGATGATGAAGGTGTTAGTTTGATTGACGCTCCATAATTCAACAACAAAAGAGATAACAAAAGACAGAGCATATACAAGACATACAGGGAGTCCCAGGGGTTGACCAGTTATGGAGCTTATGCAGCAAGAAGCCAGATGAGCAGCTTCTTCGCAAAAGTCCGTAAAGATTGCAGGAACTCCAATCCCCCTAATCATTTCCTTGAAACGAAATAGAATACAAATGATAATTAGCACCAACTGTTTTAAATAAAAAAAGGCTCTTAAAAATATAGCTGAGGCAGTGTAAATGTGCAATTACTATGAAATGCCAAAACATGCTTCCATGACTCATGTAGCTGATGAAGATAGCTTGTATTACAGAAACAAGAGATATTAATTGACTGCATGCATTTTTACTCAAAAAATTAAAGTTATAACTTAATTGACAAAAGGAGGGAGGATACACCGGCAGAGGATCAAACAGTTGAAGTCATAAATGCATGCTACAGCACGAAAATAACTTGTTTATTATGCATTCAATACTTACAATAGTTGGCATCCAACTAGGATAAGCAGCTACACCCGCATTTGGGGCAAGTATAAGATGAGGATTTGAATCCTACCAAGAAACAAATTATTAGTAGGGGGAAGTCAGCCATACATGAAAATACTTGACTGTGAAGCTGACAGGGAACTTCACATTTTTAAATAAGTCAAGAGTTACTGTTGAGAGAACCTTTACTATATCACCATATCTCTCATGATAGAGTCCTTTCCATATTCTCAGTGTCACTGCACTGCAATTCAAGTTCTCAGAGGCAATAGAAGATCTACAATGGCAACTCTCACCGGAACAATTTGGATAGCTGGAAATATTTACAACTTCACCATCCCTGTAAGCAGCCATCATATCAAAATCACAAAAAAGAGCAGGAACTCCAAACTAATTATCCTACTCAGTATTTGGAAATAACTGTATATGTAATACCTGTTGAAAATAAGGCCTACCACTAAAATAATTCCAAAAACAGGCAACATACTGAACATCAATGTTAGGTCTACAAGATTTCTACCACTATCAAATATATGAAGGCTAGTACTGCGTGTATCATCGATTTAAAACTTGGATAGACTAAACTCGATATGAGTCAACCGGGAATTTGATCACACATGAAATAACAAATCACAACATGTACTTGCAATGCAACAGATGGAGTCGGACATGCTTTTGTACATAGACAGAGGAGAGGTCGCGGCAATCGGGCACATGCAAAGGAGAGGCGACAACAATCGGAGACCTGAGTAGTTGTGTGGAGCACAGCACTGCCCAGAATCCTTATCACATGGCACCCATTTTAGGTCCTAGTTTTTGCCATTCACATGCTGGCACACTTAACTTGGCCAAACAGAATTCAGAGAACACATGTGAGATGTATTCTCCTCCTCTATTCGACCTTAGGCATTTGATTTTCTTATCTAGTTGGTTCTCTACCTCAACCTTACTGATCTTAAAGCAATTTAATGCCTCATCTTCTGCTGTAAGTTAAAACATGTAACACCATCTTCTATGGACGTCATCATACTATTTGATTGTATTAGTCAATATTGCATTCATTCGACATATGTCTAAATGGTTAAATCTAAAGGTGAAAGATTGTTCTCCCATACAGCCATGAATAGATTTCGAGGTTGGCTTGCACACAAGCAAGACAGTTAGATCCTCTGACTATGGAAAAAATCAGAACTGAATCAAGTTTGCACAAATGAATAATGCGATCAAAATTAATGCGACATAAACAAGAATTCTGAACATGACACCCCCTAAATTATTTCCAGAGTCTAGATTAATGTTCAACCTTTTCTATTTAAGATGACTAACTGGAGCAGATTTCTATTTAGCTCTAATAAAAAATGGAACGATAAAAATAATGATGGGGAAAAAAGTAAGTATATATATGAAGTTGTCAGGCAAACACAAGGAAATATCAAACATTAAAATCAAAAATCAGCTTCGGTGGCTAACCTGGATCTTGGAACTGCTGGCCCCACAAGTTCAATGCGAAGGTGGACACCTGGAAATAGTGCACGTAGTTCTGCAAACACCGCAAGCTGAAGCAGCTCTTTCTCAGGTCCTTCAGATATGTGGTAGATAATGTGCATGAAGAAAGCAAAACATCAGTGCCTGTTATCTGGTTGAAAGAGCTATAGAGTACTTGAAGAAAGATATTTCTCCTATGGCGAGTTGTGGTAAACTGGAACCATCACATAATTAAAACTTGATTCTTAATTAAAACTATTTAAGTACAATATTGCTTACTACTTAATGGCACGTATTTGTGCCCAAATATTTAGTGATAATCCTGTACAACCAATACAATGTGGGATGGAGGTAGTCAATGAAACAAATGATAATACCAGGAGACGCTTATACTTTCTGAAATAAATTTCAGCAGGCATTAAGAAGTTTACCAACACTTCAAGACTTTGCAAAAATGCAATCATCCACAACTAGCCCTAGCATAGAGTGAACCTCAAAGGCATTTTAAACCAGCTTGGCCCAATAAAGAATGACGCTAGCAGGAACCACTGAAGCAGCTGGCTACCATGGAACAACCGGACTTACACAGATGCATGCAAGCACTCTACATGGAAGAGAGCTGAACATAACAGATTTTACCTAAATAGTGAATGTGCAGAGTGTCATGGCCATATCTTGAGGTTCGGACGCGAGATAGTTGAAGGCAATGATATAGAGTAAGTGGCTGCAAAAATGAAGCAAGTGCGGTGAACACTGGCCCATAATGAGATTGCGCAGTAAGACAAAATGGGACCGCAACTGTACACTATACTAAAACAGCAGCATCTCCCTGTCTGAAAATGCTATATAAAATAAGCATTGCCCCCCTTAACTTCAATTCCTCCCTTTACTCACTTCGCAATTAACATTGCTCAGTATCAGACCACTTATAATTAATGAAATTGATACTATCCAAGACTTTCCAAGTTTCATGCTATATGATGACATCAAGATGGATTATCTCAATGTAAATAAAACCTTCCGCACATATCCTATATACAACAATTGTATTAACAATGCACCGACCAACACAAATTCTGAAATTATCGCTCCATTCACATGAGAATTTGGTACGCCTTATTTTGTTTCTGCACACACATACTTGTTCACCCATGCAATCATCAATTCTAGCACATTTAGGGTAAATGGTTTAAACCCACAAACAGCACTCAGAATAGTACTTGTTTTAGGCAGTGGATGTGTTTTTGTGTATATTTCTTTGTTTGTTAAGGAGTTGTCTCTCCTTAGTTTGGACCTTTATTTTGCCCTCCTAATATGTTCAAACAGAATACCCCATCCCCCATGTGTTCTTATTAACAAAATCAAACCCACCAGATGACATAATGAGTAACAGGATATATAGAGAGTACCACTTCTGAAAACTAATACTCCCTCCATACAAAAATAATTTGAACTAAAACCACGTCACTTATTTTGGGTCGGAGGAAGTATATATCATAAGATATTATATTGCACATACCCAGTGAAGTAAAACTGCCACAGGTGAATGTAAAGGAAGGGATCTCCACTGAAAGTAGTCTTCCCAGCTTGCCAGGGGTGCGGGCACAGGATTTTCAGGCTCTATGGATCACAAAAAATGTGATATTTTTAATTACAGTGAAATAAACATATTTCCAGCAACCTCACCAAATCCAGAGATGTACCTGTACATGGGCAAAGTGAGCGTTCCATGTTCCATTCAGTTGTTATGCTGTACATTATGCAGAACAATACAAAGTCAAATTACCAGACAGTAACGATGGAATATAGAAATAACAATTTGAAGCCATGTAAATAGTTTGTTTAATAAATAATTAGCCACTGAGACATTTATACCCACATGAAAATGGTGAAGACTCGAAATTATTCAAGTTTGATCTATAGGATGAAAAAAGTGATAGAAATGACTACATAAAAAGTTGAGATACAAAAGCAATTCATCATTATACAAAAAAAAAAAAAATTACCCGCATCCTCATAGACCATTACAAAATTCTTTTGATGCCCTATATGAAGTTAAGCGAAAAATTTGAAGATGAACACAAGACTCTATAAACAACTTACAAACAAAATTAGCAGCAAAATCACTACCATCAGCCAGTCAAACTGTATTAATTCAAACATTCAAAATAAGTATATAGATCACAGGAATTCCCTCCTGCTCCGACCATAATAGCTTAATAAGAGAAGTGAGTTCCCAAAAAGATAGCCACAAGATCTTTAGACTTAACTAATAGTGTTCCCAAGACATGGAAGATCATACATTGATAACATGATATCATATAGAATATCAAAATGGATGGCTAAGAGTGCCTCCTCAACAAACAATAGAGTTCATTATTATGCTTAATTGACAAGATCATTCCAGGGCTGCTCTTCTGCCGCCGGCACACTGAGTATTTCTTAGTGTGTTCATTTTGCTCTTTCTTTCAGTTGTTCGGCTGACCTTGTCTAAGGCATGTACAGTTTTCTAATCATCAATACAACGAGACACAATGCTCATTGAGTTTTCTTGAAAAGGCTAGTACGTCATTATGCTATTTTCTTTTACAAACCTCAGGTCCTTGACAGAAGCAATATCTGGGCCACACATGCATTCTGATTTCCAGAGTCCTTTCAGGTGAACTTTCATTGACTCCAAAAATAAGCACCTCATACTTCGGTTTGTATGATTCTAAAATTAGTAAATGTGTGTGAGAAAACAAGACATCACAAAGCAATGAGGAAACACAGGCTCTTTAATTTGCATAAAAAGGTAACTTAGAAGACCAAGTGAGTTAAGTGCAGAACATGAATGAAGGCAATTGGTACCAAATCATTTCAAGAATCTAAGGTAGAACCATAAAACAAAATTCAGGCACAAGAAGAAAATGAAAAATTACGGAGAAACAGAATATCACTATTTTGGAAAGACAAGAAGTACCAGAGCAAGAGGTTCGACGGAGAATGTGAACGGAAATTGGCTGAGCATATCAATGCGACTCATTTGTGTTGCAAGCCTTGCACATTCTTCTTTATGAACTTTCCAATGTATGAACTGAAAAGGGATTGCCAAATTAATGCATGAAAAATATATGTAAAAGGAGAATGATAGGTGATACAATTATAGAAGAATTTATTTCCGAGTACATGGCTATAAACTCCACTGACCCTGTCGATAGTGCTACATGGCTCCTAAAGTCGTGTTTCCTAGTAGTATAATTCTGCTACCTCTATCAAAGAATCAAACTGCTGTTGATGGTTATCAAATAGTCATCCATTCCTACTGCATGATGCATAGCCTATCAACCCTTCTTAACATGAAGTCTATCAAACACCCCAACCATCCTGAAAGGCTCAAGCTT
>NC_053025.1:605566216-605689229 GCF_003073215.2 Triticum urartu
CACTGCGTGCAGGCCTACAATGAGGCAGAAAAGTGCAAGGCACTTGGACGTCCCGGCATTGACCCCAGGATGGCCGCGAAGAAGAAAAAGAAGGTGGCTGTGACCGAACCTGAAGCGCCAAGGTCAGAACCTGATGCTCCGATTGTCTTCCCCGCTGCAACAACTAACTCGAAGCCAAAGAGTCGATCAACCGCCTCACAGCACAAGAAGACACAGACTGCAGAGGCTAAAGCTAAGAAGAGAAAACATTCTGAAGGCTCTCCTTCTGAACCCATCATCAAGAAGCGCAAGACAAAGAAATCTCGGGCTGCTCCCACAGAGCCCCTGATAGTTGAACCACTCTGCGTCCGCTATCCTGACACAGATCGTCAGTTGACAGTGCATGAGCCTGCTTACATAGAGGCTCCGCACGCTGAAGACATTCCAGCAGCCAACCCCAATGCTGCTGAAGACATTGATTCCCAAGACAATGTGCAAGGTGATGCAGCCCTTCCTCAGCTTGAGACAAGCAAACAGATCAGTATTGGTCGTCCATTGACGCCAATCACACAAAATGCGTCGTGGGCAGATAGCCCACAGGAGGAAGATGAGCCCCATCCCACTGCAACTCCACCAGCGCCTACACTCCATAGGCTTCGCAAACGGCCAAGGGCTCAGGCTGCTGAAGACATTCCGGCTGCATCAGCCGAAGAGCAAGCAGAAATACCACAAGCTCCAACTCCCCCGCACCAACAAGAAGCAGTTCTCAAGGAGAACGTGCCTGAAGCTGAAAATGTTGAGGCTGCCACAAACAACGCCGAAGCAAATGTGGAGCCCTCCCCAACAACAGCTTCAGAAGACACCGAAGCTACTGCTCCTGAACATTCTGTGCCTGAGTCTGCTGCCGGACCACAATTCAACTATCATATTGCGCACAGGCCCCAGGTCCAGAAGCCGATCCCACGACTACCAAGGTTCCCAGGTCCTGCATCAGCTCCTGGTTCCTTCAACATTAACGGCTTCAGGGCAGATAACACGTTTTTTGACCGCTCCAAGAACCCTTATTCAAGGGAACGGATTGTATCAGATAGGTTCTGGAGCCATCAACAGCGCAGCTATTACTCATGCATCCTTTACAACCAAGGCCGCATCTTTCCTCACAAGCGCCTTGAGGTTGAAGCTGTTGCTGGTCTGCCTGGTCTGGAAGAAGCACTGGATTGCTTCAAGCAAGTGGGTTTGCTGCCATTTATCACTGACGAAGAGCACTGGAACGAAGAGCTTCTGCTCCAGTTCTATGCCACTTTGCATATCAAAGGCTATAACAGAGATCCGAAGACATGGATCCTGGAGTGGATGACAGGCAATATCCATCATGAAGCCAATGCTTTCGACCTAATTGAGCTTATTGGCCTTCCCACTCCTGGCGAATTTTTTGAAGAAGGGTGCCAACTCCATGCTGAAGCAATTGAGAGCATATTTCAGCGTCATGAGCCAGATATGAGTCAGATGCTCTCAATGATGAAGCCATTTCCTCCCAATGCACCCTATCCAACTAGGTTCTTCGTTGAAGACTTAGAGTACCTGCCCAGAACTATATATCACATCATAAGGCGGACTCTTTGGCCAGTCAAGGGACACTCTCGATATGCAACGATTGATGGTGCAATGAAGACTCTCATCTTCTGCATTCTTTACGGCAAATGCTTCAATGCACAGGATCTCTTCATCCGTCAATTTGCAGCATCTGCTTCAGAACTGTTTGGATTAAAGTTTTATGCTCCTTGGGTTATGAGGCTGATCAAGCTCCACTCTGCAATCTCCTATCAACCCCCAGCCCGCAATCATAGAATATTTTTGCCAGATGTGGACACATCTGCTGAAGCAATATATCCAGAGCCGGCCAAGCAACCACTAAGTCTTCAGAATGCAGAACACCAGAGCTTCACTCAAAATATTGAAGGTGTTGAAGCTCTCTCCCGAGTGTATCCAATGGCTGGCACCACACGTGCCCCTGCATCAACTGAAGCCACCAACAGCACAGCTGCAAAGAGACCCAAGAAGTGCGCTCGTGCACTCAATGACAGAGAGCTTCTTGTGGCTCTTCACCAAAAGCAAGATAGGCATCACGACTGGCTCAAGAGGCAGATGAGAAGCATCATGCAAGACGTCAATCGCATCAGAAATATGGCAACAAAGAATGCATTTGTCACACACGAGACCTGTCGCCGCACTTGGAAGGGCCTCACCATGATGTGCCCTGAAGCTGAACTGCATGAGGATGGCTTCACAGAGCACTTCAAATTTGACTCCACGCCTCCAAGAAGAGCGGTGATGCGCAGCACACCATCACTTGAAGAGTCAGAGTTCTCTTCTTCTGCTGCCACCGTGTCTGCCCGGATTATTGAAGAAGAAGACGACGCGACATCATCTCCACCAGCTTCAACGCGCGTTGAATCTGCACCAAGCTCGTCTGCACCGCCGCCAAACAACTCCACCGACCCTGCTGCGCCTGGGAACGCGTAGAAACCTCTATGTCTTCAAACCTTTTTGGTCATCACTGACAAAAGGGGGAGAAGCATATGATGGTAATAGTCTTCAAGCGGGTCACTATGGGCAGGTGCCTTCATATTTTCCTACATTTTGCTTCGTGCTTACAACTCCCTTTTTTTTGCTACATTTGCTTCATTGAGTTGTAACACTTAGCCTTGATGGTCGTCTGCTACCTGTTTGTCACTCCGTGTTGCGAAGATAAATTCCGCATGTGCGACGATAAATTCCGCACTCATCTCATTCTGCAGACGTCCATTTTCCATTATGCATGTCATTATCTTCATATACTTTCACATGCATAGTGGATTGTCATAAGTTGAAGTGGATCTCCACAAGTACAACCTGTCATGTGCATTTGCATTCAAGAAGCAAATTACTTATATGCACATCTTCAGGGGGAGCCCTTGCAACTTATGAAGACAATTCTTGTACAATTTCACAAATTATGTTTCCCGTTGAAAACTTCAACTAGTTTGTCATCAATCACCAAAAAGGGGGAGATTGTAAGTGCATCTAGTGCCACCCCTAGTTGGTTTTGGAGTATTGACGACAAACCTAGTTGAGGGACTGATGTGTTTGTGAGAATTGCAGGAAAACACAGGTAGAAGTCCCTCATTGATTCGGTTTCACTACCAGAGATGACCACTAAAAATGTACGAAGACATTGAAGACAATGGTGGTTTATGAAGATATTCATATTGAAGACAATGACATGAGAAGACTCCCTATGAAGCTTTTGGAACTCGAAGACCTAGATCCTTCGTAGTTTTATTTCATTCATGTTGTGTCATAGGAACCACCGTACTGTTAAGTGGGGTCGAAGAGAACCAGTCAGAATGACTGAAGTGATGCCAAATTCAAATCCTATGTCTTCGAGCGAAGACTTTGAGAGAAAATCTTGTCCAGAGTCAGACAAGTCAGCTTTACTTGTAGCCCAAGTAAAGTTGCCGTGTAAATTCAAAATTCGACCGTTGGTACACGTGTCAGTTCCTTAGTGACCCAGGGTCATTTCGGACAGATCAGGTCGGGTTGCCAAGTGGCTATAAATAGTCCACCCCCCCACAACCATAAACGGTTGGCTGCTCAGATTTCAGTGCACGGCTTTTGTCGTTTGAGAGCAACCCACCTCGAAGCCTTTGAAAGAAAAATTCCCAGTGAGGAGAAAAGCCCTAACCACCCAGAGCCAGAGTAAATTGGGCATCACTTAAGTCTTCGTGTCTGTGTGATCTGAAGACTTATTACACTTGAGGAATGTGCATCCTCCAGACGGTTAGGCGTCGCGTTCTGAGCATCCAAGAGAAATTGTGGATTGCCAGTGAACGAAGTCTGTGAAGGTTTGGGAGTCTACCTTGAAGACTTACCAGAGTGATTGGGCGAGGTCTGTGTGACCTTAGCTCAAGGAGAAAACGGTGAGGACTGGGTGTCTTGGACTAAGTGTCCTTGACTGGGTGTCCGGGACTGTGTGTCCTTTGGTTTAAATACCTAGCCGCTCCAACCAGACGTACAGTTGTCACAGCAACTGGAACTGGTCCATCAAATCATTGTCTTCAACGCGTCACTGGTTTCATCTTCACTTCCCCTCACTTACAGTTATTCATTGTGAAGCCATTGCATGCTCGCTTTATCTCTTGTCTTCACAACATGCATGTATGATCTGTTCGGCTTCATAACTTCTTCCTACCTGATCCTTATTACACTGAAGCTGTTTGTCATTGCGCTTTCACTCTATTGAATACATGACCATGGCTGGCCTAGTGTAATCTAACTTCCGCTGCATAGTAATAGGCATAATCTTCACTGTTTGTCTTCATAACTCTCACGTATTGAGGACTTTCATAAAAATCGCCTATTCACCCCCCCTCTAGTCGATATAACGCACTTTCAAGTCCGGAGACTTCGGCAGTATGCGAGGCCGCGGCCAACAGCGACGCTTGTGCATATATTTCAGAAAAATTTAATTAGTTTCCTGCAATAGGAGATTTATCCTCTGTCCGGTTTTTTCTTTCCGAACACCGGACAGTGTCTCAGGGGCTACTGTCTATATTGGGGTTTTCTCCTTTTTGCGCCGCTTACCTCAAAACCTGTCAACAGACTATTGCAGGCTTCGATTAGTCCGATCTTGGCGGACTGAACCCTTTCAATTATCGTGCCCATAAGGACACGGTGCTCATCCACAATGGAAGCGCCTCCCGGCGCTTCCAGCAGATTATCCGGTACCCCTGGTTGGACAAGGGTCACCGAGGGAACAGGCATCCCCCCTTCTTTCAAAGGAGGTTGCGTGCCGGATTCCGGAGCCGCATCAGACTCCGGAATCGAGTCCGGCTGAGGGCCGAACTGAATACGACCCTCCTTGCTAGTCTCCATGGGGATTGACCCCCCTGGTGTCCAGTGATGGGGGTTTCGCCCTCTGGCGCCTCCTGAGCCTCTCCCCCGCCTGGAACGGTCCTTCGGGACAGCACCTCCGCATCGTCCTTGGCCTTGGGGGAGTGAGCGGCCGGCGGTGAATCGCTGGCCATCGCCTTTGAGTCTAGCGAACCTCGTGATGAGGATCGCTGGGAACTGTCGTGGGCTGGACTGCAATAGCATAACTAATTATATCAATACAACAAAGAGGATAGACTTGGTTTATGGGCGGATATGGGTTTTAGCACTTACGATGCGGCCCTAGGCTTAGCGCGGGGGCGTCTCTCTGGACTGATGTCGACGTCCCATGCAATGTTATCCACAAGGGAGCTCTTCCCTTTTTGGACGTCTCCGCCTCTAGATTCGCCGAAGCCGCCCTCTTCTTCCTCCCCTCATCAGGGGGAGGGTTGTCTCCTCCTCCTCCTCTTCATCATCGTCGTCTTCGGCGGCAGAGGAGCGGGTCTTATCTTCGGACGTCGCGTCCGAAGCACCCCTGCGGCGGGGGCCACTTCGGACCCCCTTGGCTTTCCCGATGGTATTCTTCTCCGGCACCTTATAGGGCACCGTCACCAGCATCTTCGCTAAATGCGGTATGACTAGTTCTTCAGGCAGCAGAGCCGAACATTGGATCAGGTTCGCCTTCTCCGTCCACTCCCGAAGAAGCCATGATAATAAAGGCTTAGACCTCATCCTTGAAACAAGCAAAGTAAGGGATGCAGTAAAAATAATATACCTCGTTGGCGAGGTGGTTTATGTCATGCCCGCGGTCCGAATCTGTGGCCAGCGGTGTTTCGTTGCCCTTAAAAAGCAACCTCCAGGCATCTTCGTGAGTGGTTTCGAAGAGCCTCTTCAGGGTATAGTGCTTCTTCGGATTGAACTCCCAGAGATTGCGGCTTCGGCTTTGGCATGGAAGAATCCGGCGAACTAGCATCACCTAGATTATATCGACGAGTTTGATATCTCTATCCACCATGCTTTGAATGCGCGTCTGCAGCGCTGTCAGCTCGTCTGACGAACACCAGTTCGGGCCCTTCTCGACCCAGGAGGTGAGTCGCATGGGAGCGCTAGAGTTGAATTCGGCAGTTGCGGCCCAGGTGGTGCTGCGGGGTTCTGTGATATAGAACCAATGTTTCTGCCATTCTTTTACAGTCTCCACGAAAGTGCCTTTCGGCCAGGAGACATAAGCCAGCTTGCTAACCATGGTGCCTCCGCACTCCGTGTGCTGGCCATCCACCACCTTCGGCTTCACGTTGAAGACCTTGAGCCACAACCCGAAGTGGGGTTGGATGCGAAGGAAGGACTCACACACGACGATGAATGCCGAGATGTTGAGGAGGGAGTTCAGGGATAAATCATGGAAATCTATCTGTAGTAGAACATCAGCCCGCAGACGAAGGGGTGGAGCGGAACTCCTAACCCGTGGAGCAAATGAGCGATGAATACTACCCTCTCATTGGGCTTCGGCGCGGGAACGATTTATCCCTGGGTAGGAAGGCGGTGGGCAATTCCCTTCGTCAGGTACCCGGCCGCCCGAAGCTCGGCGATGTCCTCCTCCTGGATGGAGGAGGCCATCCACTTGCCTTGACCTCTGGATACGAACATGGTTGAGTGCTTGCTCGAGACGGATAAGATGAGAACTTGGGCGCTGGAGCTCAAGAGTGGAAGTGCAGAGGAAGCGAGAAGGCGTGGGTGAAGAAAATGGATTCTTATCTCCTTATAAAGGCAGTAAATATTGAACGCCTCCCCACTCGCCTTAAAATTCACCTGCTCCCAAGGGCTGTGTAAACGACATGGTTGGGTTACCCACACCCGTATTGATGATAATCCCACAATAAGGGGACACAATCTCTGCTTTGACAAGACGTGCCAATGGAAATCGCATCTTGAAACACGGGATGGCAGACAAAACGGTTCGATATAGTGACCGGGCAGACGTGATGTCATGTTGTAAAAAAGTTGTCAGCAGATTGGATTTGTGAAATATTATATTCTCTCTACGGTTGTGTATGATGTGAGTTACAGGTCCGGACACATCGGTACGTCCGAAGACTGTTTTGGAGTTCGTAAGGAGGAACCCACCTTGCAATGCCGAAGACAGATAAACATGCCGGATACCTTGTCATTGAAGCCAGGTTCAGGGGCTACTGAGGGAGTCCTGGACTAAGGGGTCCTCGGGCGTCCGGCCTGTTAGCCATGGGCCGGACTGATGGGCTGTGAAGATACGAAGACCAAAGACTGTACCCGTGTCCGGATGGGACTCTCCTTGGCGCGGAAGGCAAGCTTGGCGACCGGATATGTAGATTTCTTTCTTTGTAACCGACCTTGTGTAACCCTAGATCCTCCAAGTGCTTATATAAACCGGAGGACTTAGTCCGGGAGGGGAATTATTCATTACCATAGCCATACCAGCTAAACCTCTAGGGTTTAGCCATTACGATCTCGAGGTAGATCAACTCTTGTAATACTCATACTCATCAATATCAATCAAGCAGGACGTAGGGTATTACCTCCATAGAGAGGGCCCAAACCTGGGTAAACATCGTGTCCCTTGTCTCTTGTTACCATCGACCTTAGACGCACAGTTCGGGACCCCCTACCCGAGATCCGTCGGTTTTGACACCGACAACATCCCCTTCTCATCCATGAATTCTTTCATGATGATCGTTGCAATGTCCCTCTGGATGCGAAAGAAGTCATCTCTAAGTTTATAATCCACTTCTCCATGAGATTCTACCCACTTGAGGATATGATCATCGTTTCTACTTGTCATGCGAAGCTTTTGGTGATCCATTCTGAACTCCAATATGAGATGGAGGAGGTAGAATCCATCGTTCTTGCTTGGTTTTGGGACATGGATGCGGCAGAAGTTAGTTTTATGCGAGAAACCCGGCTTCTTGTTCCTTTGTTTCTTGATCTGCTGATAACCCACAAGTATAGGGGATCGCAACAGTTTTTGAGGGTAGAGTATTCAACCCAAATTTATTGATTCGACACAAGGGGAGCCAAAGAATATTCTCAAGTATTAGCAGCTGAGTTGTCAATTCAACCACACCTGGAAACTTAATATCTGCAGCAAAGTGTTTAGTAGCAAAGTAATATGATATTAGTGGTAACAGTAGCAAAAGTAATATTTTTGGGTTCTGTAGTGATTGTAACAGTAGCAGCTGAAAAGTAAATAAGCGAAGAACAATATATGTAAAGCTCGTAGGCATCTGATCAGTGATGGATAATTATGTCGGATGCGATCGATCATGCAACAATTATAACATAGGGTGACACAGAACTAGCTCCAGTTCATCAATGTAATGTAGGCATGTATTCCGAATATAGTCATACATGCTTATGGAAAAGAACTTGCATGACATCTTTTGTCCTACCCTCCCGTGGCAGTGGGGTCCTATTGGAAACTAAGGGATATTAAGGCCTCCTTTTAATAGAGTACCGGACCAAAGCATTAACACATAGTGAATACATGAACTCCTCAAACTACGGTCATCACCGGTAATGGTCCCGATTATTGTCTCTTAGGGGTTAACGGATCATAACACATAATAGGTGACTATATACTTGCAAGATAGGATCAAGAACTCTCATATATTCATGCAAACATAATAGGTTCAGATCTGAAATCATGGCACTCGGGCCCTAGTGACAAGCATTAAGCATAGCAAAGTCATAGCAACATCAATCTCAGAACATAGTGGATACTAGGGATCAAACCCTAACAAAACTAACTCGATTACATGATAAATTTCATCCAACCCATCACCGTCCAGCAAGCCTACGATGGAATTACTCACGCACGGCGGTGAGCATCATGAAATTGGTGATGGAGGATGGTTGATGATGACGATGGCGACGGATTCCCCTCTCCGGAGCCCCGAACGGACTCCAGATCAGGCCTCCCGACAGAGTTTAGGGCTTGGCGGCGGATTCGTATCGTAAAACGAGATGAATCCTTCTCCTTGGTTTTTTTCTCCTCAAAAGTGAATATATGGAGTCAGGTTTGAAGTTGGTGGAGTGTCAGGGGGGCCACGAGGCAGGGGGCGCGCACAGGGGGGTAGGTGCGCCCCCACCCTCGTGGACAGGGTGTGGGCCCCTGATACGTCTCCAACGTATCTATAATTTTTGATTGCTCCATGCTATATTATCTACTGTTTTGGACTATATTGGGCTTCATTTTCCAATTCTATATTATTTTTTGGGACGAACCTATTAACCGGAGGCCCAGCCCAGAATTGCTGTTTTTTTTCCTATTTCAGTGTTTTGAACAACAGAATATCAAACGGAGTCCAAACAGAAAAATCGTTTTTGGACCGTGATTTTCTTCTCGGATAAGACCCAGGAGACTTGGACCCTACTCCAAGAAGTACCGGAGGCGGTCACGAGGGTAGGGGGTGCGCCCCCCCTAAAGGGTGCGCCCCCTGCCTTGTGGGCCCCTCGGTGCTCCACCGACGTACTCCTTCCTCCTATATATACCCACGTACCCCCAAACGATCAGAACAGGCGCCAAAAACCTAATTCCACCGCCGCAACTTTCTATATCCACGAGATCCCATCTTGGGGCCTGTTCCGAAGCTCCGCCGGAGAGGGCCGTCATCACGAGGGCTTCTACATCATCATAGCCCCTCCGATTAAGTGTGAATAGTTTACCTCAGACCTTCGGGTCCATAGTTATTAGCTAGATGGCTTCTTCTCTCTTTTTGGATCTCAATACAATGTTCTCCCCCTCTCTTGTGGAGATCTATTCGATGTAATCTTCTTCTTTTACAGTGTGTTTGTTGAGACCGATGAATTGTGGGTTTATGATCAAGTCTATCTATGAACAATATTTGAATCTTCTCTGAATTCTTTTATGTATGATTGGTTATCTTTGCAAGTCTCTTCGAATTATCTGTTTGGTTTGGCCAACTAGATTGGTAGTTCTTGCCATGGGAGAAGTGCTTAGCTTTGGGTTCAATCTTGCGGTGTTCTTTCCCAGTGACAGAACGGGCAGCAAGACACGTATTGCATCGTTGCCATCGAGGATAACAAGATGGGGTTTATTTCATATTGCATGAATTTATCTCTCTACATCATGTCATCTTGCTTAAAGCGTTACTCTGTTTTTAACTTAATACTCTAGATGCATGCTAGATAGCGGTCGATGAGTGGAGTAATAGTAGTAGATGCAGAATCGTTTCGATCTACTTGTCACGGACGTGATGCCTATATACATGATCATGCCTAGATATTCTCATTACTATGCTCAATTCTGTCAATTGCTCAACAATAATTTGTTCACCCACCGTAGAGAACTTATGCTCTTGAGAGAAGCCACGAGTGAAACCTATGGCCCCCGGGTCTATTCTCATCATATCAATCTCCATCACTTTAATCTTGTTTTGTTTTTACTTTGCCTTTTACTTTTCACTTTGCATCTTTATATCAAAAATACCAAAAATATTATCTATCGGATCTCACTTCCGTAAGTGACAGTGAAGGGATTGACAACCCCTAATCGCGTTGGTTGTGTTGAGCTCTTTGTGTTGTGTAGGTACAAGGGACTTGCGCGTGGCCTCCTACTGGATTGATACCTTGGTTCTCAAAAACTGAGGGAAATACTTACACTACTCTGTTGCATCATCCTTTCCTCTTCGAGGAAAACCAACACAAGCTCAAGAGGTAGCAAGAAGAATTTCTGGCGCCGTTGCCGGGGAGTGTACGCAAAAAGTCAACATACCAAGTACCCATCACAATCCCTATCTCCCGCATTACATTAGTTGCCATTTGCCTCTTGTTTTCCTCTCCCCCACTTCACCCTTGCCGTTTTATTCGCCCTCTCTTTCTCCTTCCCCTTCTCCTTCTCCGTTTGCCTTTTTCTCGCTTGCCTTTTGTTTGCTCGTGTGTTGGATTGCTTGTTTGTCGCGATGGCTCAAGATACTACCAAATTGTGTGACTTCACCAATACCAACAATAATGATTTTCTTAGCACTCCGATTGCTCCTCTTGCCAATACTGAATCTTGTGAAATCAATACTGCTTTGTTGAATCTTGTTATGAAAGATCAATTCGCTGGCCTTCCTAGTGAAGATGTCGCTACTCATCTGAATAGCTTCGTTGATTTATGTGATATGCAAAATAAAAAAGATGTCGATAATGATGTCGTTAAATTGAAGCTATTTCCTTTTTCGCTTAGAGATCATGCTAAAGCTTGGTTTTTGTCTTTGCCTAAAAATAGTATTGATTCTTGGAACAAGTGCAAAGATTCTTTTATCTCTAAGTATTTTCCTCCCACTAAGATCATCTCTCTTAGAAACGATATTATGAATTTTAACCAACTTGATCATGAACATGTTGTACAAGCTTGGGAGAGAATGAAATTAATGATACGTAATTGCCCTACTCATGGTTTAAATTTGTGGATGATTATACAAAACATTTATGCCGGATTGAATTTTGCTTCTAGAAATCTTTTAGATTCGGCCGCGGGAGGCACTTTTATGGAAATCACTTTAGGAGATGCTACTAAACTCCTAGATAATATTATGGTTAATTATTCTCAATGGCATACTGAAAGACCTTCTAATAAAAAAGTGCATGCGATAGAAGAAATCAATGTTTTGAGTGGAAAGATGGATGAACTTATGAAATTATTTGCTACTAAGAGTGTTTCTTCTGATCCTAATGATATGCATTTGTCTACCTTGACTGAGAATAACTATGATCTATGGATGTGAATTTTGTTGGTAGGAATAATTTTGGTAACAACGCTTATAGAGGTAATTTTAATCCTAGGCCATATCCTAGTAATCCTTCTAATAATTATGGAAATTCCTACAACAACTCTTATGGAAATTATAATAAGATGCCCTCTGAATTTGAGAATAGTGTTAAAGAGTTTATGAATTCATAAAAGAATTTTAATGCTTTGCTTAAAGAGAAAGTGCTTAAAGTTGATGATTTGGCTAGGAACGTTGATAGAATTGCTCTTGAGATTGATTCTTTAAAGCTTAGATCTATTCCTCCTAAGCATGATATCAATGAGTCTCTCAAATCTATGAGAATTTCCATTGATGAGTGCAAGGAAAGAACCGCTAGGATGCGTGCTTCAAAAGATGCCTTTATTAAAGCATGTTCTTCCAATACCTATGAAAATCAAGATGAAGATCTAAAAGTTATTGATGTGTCCCCTATCAAATCTTTGTTTTGCAATATGAATCTTGATGAAACTGAATATGATCTTCCTTTACCTAGAAGGCGTTCCAAAAATTCGGAGTATTTAGGTCTTTATGATGAAATTGATGAAAGTGGGATTGGAAGAAATAAAAATTTAGATGTTGCTAAACCCACTATATTGGATTTCAAGGAATTTAATTATGAAAGTTGCTCTTTGATTGATTGTATTTCCTTGTTGCAATCTGTGCTAAATTCCCCGCATGCTTATAGTCAAAAGAAAGCCTTCATCGAACATATTGTTGATGCCTTGATGCAATCTTATGAAGAAAAACTTGAGTTGAAAGTCTCTATCCCTAGAAAACTCTATGATGAGTGGGAACCAACTATAAAAATTAAAATTAAAGATCATGAGTTTTATGCTTTGTGTGATTTGGGTGCTAGTGTCTCCACTATCCCCAAAACTTTGTGTGATTTGCTAGATTTCTGCGATCTTGATGATTGCTCTTTAAACTTACATCTCGCGGATTCTACTATTAAGAAACCTATGGGAAGGATTAACGATGTTCTTATTGTTGCAAATAGGAATTATGTGCCTGCAATTTTCATTGTTCTTGATATAGATTGCAATCCTTCTTGCCTATTATTCTTGGTAGACCTTTCCTTAGAACGGTTGGTGCGATTATTGATATGAAGGAAGGGAATATTAGATTCCAATTTCCATTAAAAAAGGGCATGGAACACTTTCCAAGAAAGAAAATAAAATTGCCATATGAAACCATCATGAGAGCCACTTATGGATTGCCTTCCAAAGATGGCAATACCTAGATCTATCCTCGCTTTTATGCCTAGCTAGGGGCGTTAAACGATAGCGCTTATTGGGAGGCAACCCAATTTTGTTTTTTTTGTTTTTTGTGTTTTTCTTCTGTTAGGGAATAAATAACCCATCTACCCTCTGTTTGGATGTGGTTTTGTGTTTTAATTAGTGTTTGTGCCAAGCTAGACCTATTGGATCTTCTTGGATGATAGTTATTTGATCTTGCTGTAATTTCCAGAAACTTTGCGTTCAGTGCCCAAATTACTAAAAATCATCAGAACGTGATAAAATACTAATTCCAATTGCTGCTGATCAATAAACAAATTATCTAGGTCGTCTAATTTTGGTAGAATTTTTGGAGTTCCAGAAGTTTGCGTTAGTTACAGATTACTACAGACTGTTCTGTTTATGACAGATTCTGTTTTTCGTGTGTTGTTTGCTTATTTTGATGAATCTATGGTTAGTAAAATAGTTTATAATCCATAGAGAAGTTGGAATAAAGTAGGTTTAACACCAAAATAAATAAATAATGAGTTCATTACAGTACCTTGAAGTGGTTTTATGTTTTCTTTCTCTAATGGAGCTCACGAGATTTCTATTGAGTTTTGTGTTGTGAAGTTTTCAAGTTTTGGGTGAGTTCTTTTGATGGATTATGGAACAAGGAGTGGCAAGAGCCTAAGCTTGGGGGTGCCCATGGCACCCCCAAGATAATCTAAGGACATCAAAAAGTCAAAGCTTGGGGATGCCCCGGAAGGCATCCCCTCTTTCGTCCACTTCCATCGGTAATTTACTCGGAGCTATATTTTTATTCACCAACATGATATGTGTTTTGCTTGGAGCATCTTGTATTTATTTGTGTCTTTGTTTTTTAGTGTGCCACAATCATCCTTGCTGTACACACCTTTTGAGAGAGTCATCTATGAATTAAAAATTGATAGAATACTCTATGTGCTTCACTTATCTCTTTTGAGCTATGTAGTTTTGCTCTATGTGCTTCACTGATATCTTTTGAGCGTTGAAATTTTGCTCTATGTGCTTCACTTAGATATTTTAGAGCACGGTGGTGGTTTTTTTTAAAGAAACTATGATCTCTCATGCTTCACTTAAATTATTTTGAGAGTCGTAATAGCATGGTAATTTGCTTAATAATAACTTGCTTGGTATTCAAGATTTGTGAAACTTTCTTTTGAGTGCGTTGAATACTAAGAAAAGTTGGATGATTGATAATTGTTTTGAGATATGGAGGTAGTAATATCAAAGTCATACTAGTAGAGTAATTGTGAATTTGAGAGGTGCTTGAGTTAAAGTTTGCAAGTCTCGTAGCATGCACGTATGGTTAACATTATGCAACAAATTTGAAACATGAGGTGTTATTTGATTGTCCTCCTTATGAGTGGCGGTCGGGGATGAGCGATGGTCTTTTCCTACCAATCTATCCCCCTAGGAGCATGCACGTAATACTTTGGTTTTTGATGGCTTGTAGATTTTTGCAATAAGTATATGAGTTCTTTATGACTAATGTTGAGTCCATGGATTATACGCACTCTCACCCTTCCATCATTGCTAGCCTCTACGGTACCATGCATTTCCCTTTCTCACATTGAGAGTTGGTGCAAACTTCGCCGGTGCATCCAAACCCCATGATATGATACACTCTTTCACACATAAACCTCCTTATATCATCCTCAAAACAGCCACCATACCTACCTATTATGGCATTTTCCGAGATATATTGCCATGCAACTTTCCACCATCCAGTTTATCATGACACATTCATCATTGTCATATTGCTTAGCATGAGCATGTAGTTGACATAGTATTTGTGGCAAAGCCACCGTTCATAATTTTTCATACTTTTCACTCTTGATTCATTGCATATCCCGGTACACTACCGGAGGCATTCATATAGAGTCATACTTTGTTCTAGTATCGAGTTGTAATGATTGAGTTGTAAATAAATAGAAGTGTGATGATCATCATTCAATAGAGCATTGTCCCAAAAAGCGAGAAAGGCCAAAGAAAAAAGAAGGCCCAAAAAACAAAAGGGGCAATGCTACTATCCTTTTTTCCACACTTGTGCTTCAAAGTAGCACCATGATATAGCGAGTCTCATATATTGTGCTTCAAAGTAGCACCATGTTCTTCATATAGAGAGTCTCTTGAGTTATCACTTTCATATACTAGTGGGAATTTTTCATACCACAATTAAGAAATTTTGCATTGAAATTATGCCAAGTAGCACTCCGCATCAAAAATTCTCTTTTTATCATTTACCTACTCGAGGACGAGCAGGAATTAAGCTTGGGGATGCCTGATACGTCTCCAACGTATCTATAATTTTTGATTGCTCCATGCTATATTATCTACTATTTTGGACTATATTGGGCTTTATTTTCCACTTTTATATTATTTTTTGGGACTAACCTATTAACCGGAGGCCTAGCCCAGAATTGTTGTTTTTTTGCCTATTTCAGTGTTTTGAAGAAACAAAATATCAAACGGAGTCCAAACAGAAAAATCCTTTCTGGAACGTGATTTTCTTCTCGGATAAGACCCAGGAGATTTGGACCCTACTCCAAGAAGTACCAGAGGCGGTCACGAGGGTAGGGGGCGCCCCCCCCCTACAGGGCGCCCCCTGCCTCATGGGCCCCTCGGTGCTCCACCAAGGTACTCCTTCCTCCTATATATACCCACGTACCCCCAAACGATCAGAACAGGAGCCAAAAACCCAATCCACCACCAGAACTTTCTGTATCCACGAGATCCCATCTTGGGGCCTATTCCGGAGCTCCGCCGGAGAGGGCCGTCATCACGGAGGGCTTCTACATCATCATAGCCCCTCCGATGAAGTGTGAATAGTTTACCTCAGACCTTCGGGTCCATAGTTATTAGCTAGATGGCTTCTTCTCTCTTTTTGGATCTCAATACAATGTTCTCCCCCTCTCTTGTGGAGATCTATTCGATGTTATCTTATTCTTTTGCGGTGTGCTTGTTGAGACCGATGAATTGTGAGTTTATGATCAAGTCTATCTATGAACAATATTTGAATCTTCTCTGAATTCTTTTATGTATGATTGGTTATCTTTGCAAGTTTCTTCGAATTATCCGTCTGGTTTGGACAACTAGATTGGTAGTTCTTGCCATGGGAGAAGTGCTTAGCTTTGGGTTCGATCTTGCGACGTTCTTTCCCAGTGATAGAAGGGGCAGCAAGACACGTATTGTATCGTTGCCATCGAGGATAACAAGATGGGTTTATTTCATATTGCATGAATTTATCTCTCTACATCATGTCATCTTGCTTAAAGCATTACTCTGTTTTTAACTTAATACTCTAGATGCATGCTAGATAGCGGTCGATGAGTGGAGTAATAGTAGTAGATGCAGAATCGTTTCGATCTACTTGTCACGGACGTGATGCCTATATACATGATCATGCCTAGATATTCTCATAACTATGCTCAATTCTGTCAATTGCTCAACAGTAATTTGTTCACCCACCGTAGAAAACTTATGCTCTTGAGAGAAGCCACAAGTGAAACCTATGGCCCTCGGGTCTATTCTCATCATATCAATCTCCATCACTTTAATCTTGTTTTGTTTTTTACTTTGCCTTTTACTTTTCACTTTGCATCTGTATATCAAAAATACCAAAAATATTATCTATCGGATCTCACTTCCGTAAGTGACCGTGAAGGGATTGACAACCCCTAATCGCGTTGGTTGCGTTGAGCTCTTTGTGTTGCGTAGGTACGAGGGAGTTGCGCGTGGCCTCCTACTGGATTGATACCTTGGTTCTCAAAAACTGAGGGAAATACTTACGCTACTCTGCTGCATCATCCTTTCCTCTTCGGGGAAAACCATCACAAGCTCAAGCGGTAGCAGCCCTTGACGTGGCTTCTTCTTCCAGTATTTTTTATATATTCCAAAAATAATCTCCGTTGATTTTCAGGTCATTCTGAGAACTTTTATTTCTGCACAAAAATAACACCATGGCAATTCTGCTGAAAACAGCGTCAGTCCGGGTTAGTTCCATTCAAATCATACAAGTTAGAGTCCAAAACAAGGGCAAAAGTGTTTGTAAAAGTAGATACGACGGAGACATATCAATTCCCCCAATCTTAAACCTTTGCTTGTCCTCAAGCAATTCAGTTGATAAACTGAAAGTGATAAAGAAAAACTTTTACAAACTCTGTTTGGTCTTGTTGTTGTAAATACGTAAAGCCAGCATTCAGGTTTTCAGCAAAGTATATGAACTAACCATATTCACGATAACATTTAGGTCTCATGTTTACTCATGTCAATGGAATAATCAACTAACGAGCAATAATAACAAATCTCGGATGACAACACTTTCTCAAAACAATCATAATATGATATAACAAGATGGTATCTCGCTAGCCCTTTCTGAGACCGCAAAACATAAATGCAGAGCACCTTTAAAGATCAAGGACTGACTAGACATTGTAATTCATGGTGAAAGAGATCCAGTCAAGTCATACTCAATATAAACTAACAGTAATGGATGCAAATGACAGCGGTGCTCTCCAACTGGTGCTTTTTAATAAGAGGATGATGACTCAGCATAAAAGTAAATAGATAAGCCCTTCGTAGAGGGAAGCAGGGATTTGTAGAGGTGCCAGAGCTCGGTTTTGAAATAGAGGTGAATAATATTTTGAGCGATATACTTTCATTGTCAACATAAAAACCGAGAGATCTCGATATCTTCCATGCTACACACATTATAGGTGGTTCCCAAGCAGAATGGAAGATATCGAGATATAATGCACCATGGATCTGGCAGAAATCGAGATATAAACTTTACCATTATGTTTGGAAACCGCCTATAATGTGTGTAGCATGGAAGATATCGCCATCTCTCGGTTGTTATGTTGACAATGAAAGTATACCGCTCAAAATATTATTCATATCTATTTCAAAACCGAGCTCTGGCACCTCTACAAATCACTGCTTCCCTCTGCGAATGGCCTATCTATTTACTTTTATGCTGAGTCATCATCCTCTTATTAAAAAGCACCAGTTGGAGAGCACCGCTGTCATTGCATCCATTACTGTTAATTGAGATTGAATATGACTTGACTGGATCTCTTTTACCATGAATTACAATGTCTAGTCGGTCCTTGATCTTTAAAGGTGATCTACATTTATGTTTTGCGGTCTCAGAAAGGACTAGCGAGATACCATCTTGTAATATCATATCATGATTGTTTTGAGAAAATGTTGTCATCCGAGATTTATTATTATTGCTCGCTAGTTGATTATGTCATTGATATGAGTAAACATGAGACCTAAATGTTATTGTGAATATGGTTAGTTCATCATAATCTTTGCTGAAAACCTGAATGCTGGCTTTACGTATTTACAACAACAAGACCAAACAGAGTTTGTAAAAGTTTTTCTTTATCACTTTCAGTTTATTAACTGAATTGCTTGAGGACAAGCAAAGGTTTAAGCTTAGGGGAGTTGATATATCTCCGTCGTATCTACTTTTCCAAACACTTTTGCCCTTATTTTGGACTCTAACTTGCATGATTTGAATGGAACTAACCCGGACTGACGCTGTTTTCAGCAAAATTGCCATGGTGTTATTTTTGTGCAGAAATAAAAGTTCTCGGAATGACCTAAAAATCAACGGAGAATTATTTTGGAATATATAAAAAATATTGTAAGGAAGATCCACGCCAGGGGGCCCACACCCTGTCCACGAGGGTGGGGGGCGCGCCTACCCCCCTGGGCGCGCCCCCTGCCTCGTGGCCCCCCTGACGCTCCACCGACTTCAACCCTGACTCCATATATTCACTTTCGAGGAGAAAAAAACCAAGGAGAAGGATTCATCGCGTTTTACGATACGGAGCCGCCGCCAAGCCCTAAACTCTGTCGGGAGGCCTGATCTGGAGTCCGTTCGGGGCTCCGGAGAGGGGAATCCGTCGCCATCGTCATCATCAACCATCCTCCATCACCAATTTCATGATGCTCACCGCCGTGCGTGAGTAATTCCATTGTAGGCTTGCTGGACGGTGATGGGTTGGATGAGATTTATCATGTAATCGAGTTAGTTTTGTTAGGGTTTGATCCCTAGTATCCACTATGTTCTGAGATTGATGTTGCTATGACTTTGCTATGCTTAATGCTTGTCACTAGGGACAGAGTGCCATGATTTCAGATCTGAACCTATTATGTATTCATCAATATATAAGAGTTCTTGATCCTATCTTGCAAGTCTATAGTCACCTATTATGTGTTATGATCCGTTAACCCCGAAGTGACAATAATCGGGATACTTACCAGTGATGACCATAGTTTGAGGAGTTCATGTATTCACTATGTGTTAATGCTTTGGTCTGGTACTCTATTAAAAGGATGCCTTAATATCCCTTAGTTTCCAATAGGACCCCGCTGCCACGGGAGGGTAGGACAAAAGATGTCATGCAAGTTCTTTTCCATAAGCACGTATGACTATATTCGGAATACATGCCTACATTACGTTGATGAACTGGAGCTAGTTTTGTGTCACCCTAGGTTATGACTGTTACACGATGAACAGCATCCGGCATAATTCTCCATCACCGATCCATCGCCTACGAGCTTTCCATATATTGTTCTTCGCTTATTTAATTTTCCGTTGCTATTGTTATCATCACTATAAAACACCAAAAATATTACTTTTACTACCGTTACCTTTTACCACCGTTACCACTACTATCATATTACTTCGCTACTAAATATTTTGCTGCAGATATTAAATTTCCAGGTGTGGTTGAATTGACAACTCAGGTGCTAATACTTGAGAATATTATTTGGCTCCCCTTGTGTCGAATCAATAAATTTGGGTTGAATACTCTACCCTCGAAAACTGTTGCGATCCCCTATACTTGTGGGTTATCAGTGGAAAACCCCTAGCCATAAGGATTTGCCGAAGGGATTCCCAGCAGACCGAGTCGAAAGCTTTCCGAAACTCAATCTTGAGGATCATTGTGGGAGCCTTTCTTAGGTGGCAGTTACTCAAGAGGTCAACGGCGAAAATACAACTTTTAGTGATATTCCTGCTAGAGATAAAACCGGTCTGGTTGTCGTGAACAAGCAAGGGTATTATAGGTTTGAGCCTATTGGTGATAACTTTCGCGAGAGCTCTCGGGCGGCAACCTTGAAACGAGATAGGTCAGAAAGCATCATGAGATCTAGCAGAGTCATTCTTGGGAAGCAGGATCATGTGGGCCCTGTTGAAGTGGTCAACCGAGATCCCAAGGGACGTAAAATCGTTAAAAAATGGGAGGACGATGTGCTTGAACGAGTGCCAGAAACAATGATAGAAACTTGATCCCAGGCCATCAGGGCCCAGGCTAGCGTTTAGGTTCATGTGAAAAAAAAGCATCCTAAATCTCCTGCATGGAGAAGGGTGTATCCAAGTGGGAGAGTTGCGGGACGTGCTCAGAGATGTGGTCTGGGAGAGTTGCGGGTAGTGGTCTGGGACCAGCACACCCAAGGTTGCTGGATGCGTGAAGCTAGGGTGCCATGCAACAACCGATCTGGGTGGAGGACGCAATATATGTCAAAGTAGAGGCGAGGTGTGTAGACGATGAATGGTGGTGGTCGACATAAACCAATCTTAGATCAAGAAATCCAAATTAAGATAACACCGATCAATCGATCGGCAAGAGAGGAAAATCTCAATCGACTGATCAGGAAAAAGAATATCTAGGGCAACCGATCAACACGATCAATGGACAAACCCTAGGTATGGACTGCCCCCCCCCCCCCGGTGGACATCATGGAGGACGACCTCCCCGAGGGCAGCGGTGCGTAGAAGCGACGACGGCTAGGGTTTAGGATCGGGGTTAGGTTGATACCATGAAGAGGAATAGAGAGGGGATTAGTAGAATTGATTATGTATTGATTGAGTCTCGTGGGTATATATATAGGAGTACATGACCATCTTGAAGTACAAGACAAGTTAGAAGAAAATCCTAGTCTAAATAATCACGATACTCAAAAATCTAGATAGTGATCGTCAGGCCCTCGTGGCAGACTAGCAGTCTTCCTGTGAGGGGAGCCGTCGAAACAGAGGCCTCGAGCAAAAGCTCTGGCACAGGCCCAACTTAGACGACCAGATTGTGCCGGTGTACGCATGTGTTGTTAGCTGGTACTTCCTCTGTAAAGAAATATAAATGATCTAAACGCTCTTATATTTCTTTACGGAGGGAGTACATGCTAGCTTCCCGTAGGTGCCCGTTCAGTTAAAAGGAATCCATCTAGGAGGTAGCTAAGAGCATCTCTATCAGATTTCGTAAAAAGCGTCAAAACTTCGTATCTACAGGATAGGTAAAAAATGCACCGAATAGATCTTGTAAAATAGCATATCCCATAAGAAAATTATGGGCTCCCGAATATTAGAGCTCCCATTCGTCCTATATAGAGGATTTCAGCCCTTTTTTGAGGATCCTGTAAAACTGGACAACACCGGAGCAGGGGGCCTCGCGACGCCGACAACTAGTAGCAAGCAGGTGGAGGAGCTCGCCTGTGGCCGGCCGGAGCATCGCCGGAGCACACGGCGGGCCGGAGCATCACCAGTGCATCGTCGGAGAAAGCAGTGGGCCAGAGCGTCACTGGAGTGTCGCCGGAGCATCACATGGAGCATTATGTCTGGCCGGAGTTCGAGTTCATTAATGCGTGTGTCCGGGAAAGAAGAAGTGTGAGGAGAAAAAGAAGAAGAAAACTTTCACAGTACGGGTTTTATGTATCGCCATACCAGAAATTCGATTTAGGGGGCCTATAGTTTTTTACGGGTGGTGCACTACTGGATCAGATAGAGATTTTCTAACCTGAACAGATCTGCCACTGCTTGCTTTGGGGTCGTGTGTGTCCTCCGACGCAAAATATGTAGGAGGAGGAAGGAACATAATACAATAGCGAGAAGATGGACCAAGGAGCAAACTATACCAACCACGTCGGACGGTTGGTTTGAACCGTGCGCCCGCTGTAATGACCAAACCTGCATAATAAATTCGCTTAGTCTTGGTTCGGACAAGGCAACATGGTAAGAGAATCTCTAATAAATAAAAGTTTTGCTAAATCACTTTTAGATGTGCCATAAATATTGCACATCTAAGTTCTATGTCATTGATCTTATGTCGAGATTCATGTGGATATTTTCTTTTTTTCTTTTCCAATAAGTGCTTGGTTCACTCAGTTAGATGTGCAATAACTAGTGCACATCTACATGTTCCCTAGAACACTAGTAGAAAGCAAGTCTTTAGTCCCGGTTCCAGAGGGCCTTTAGTCCCGATTCGTCAACTGGGACAAAACGATCGGGACTAATGCCCATTACTTTTAGTCCCGGTTGGCTTACGAACCGGGACTAAAGGAGCTCAATGTGGCCGTTGTCTGGAGCGGGGCTGGTTGGTGTTACCAACCGGGACAAAATGCTCCACCTTTAGTCCCGGTTGGTGAACCGGGACTAAAGGAATTTTTTGATTTTTTTGATTTTCAAATTTCTGAATTATTTGACAATTTAATCTCTAGTCACCCCTCATCACCGCTCCAGTGTGGAGCACTCATTTCAAACCGTCTAACTTCCCGGCCGGTCACCCATTCTCTCACTACTCCAGCCTAAGCACCCTTAACTTCTGAGTTCTATTTCCCCTAGTTTCCAAGTCTACACTTGTTGTTTTCCTAACAATAGTAAGCTATCAATCCTATTAACCCTTAGGTCTTGATGTCACATGATTTAATTTTTTGAATTCCAAACAATTATTAAAATAAAATAAGTAATAATAATATTGAATTTCAATTAAAATAAAACAAGTAATAATATTATTTTATTGTTTTTTGCCATTTATTCATTTAATATGGCATAATTAATATCTTTAGATCTGTAAATCGAAGTTCGACAAATAATATATCCATTATTATCAGAAAATGCGAGGAATCCAAATATGACATCATTAATTTTTTAAATTATTTCTCATATGCTGAAATCAATCGCTTCTTGGTGATGTGAACTGGATGAAAACTAATTAGCATTTTATGTTTGGCTAAGCACAAGTGCCAGATCTAGATTCATTGATAAAATAGTTATAACTAGCATAGCCCGCGCGGCGGCACGCCGCGCCCGTCCATACGATGTATCCATATGGAATGTGTTTACTATTTACAGCAAATGTTGTTTAGTAAGTATACATATTGTTTAGTCCTGATGCCCGCATACAACAAATTAATATGAGAAGGGGGTTAAACCATATTGTTTAGTAAGTATACATAATTGATGAAAAATGAGTTCCAATATAAATCTTGAAAATAATGAGTTTTTTCACCCTTATTTTCATTTCATGGTATATGTAAAAGATCATATTGGTATGGATGCTAAAATATTTCATAGAGAAAAGCATTATCGACTGGAAAGAAAAGAGTCGGTATATTGTAGATAAAGGAAATCATATTGATATTGCATGACAACTTTTCAATTCTTCGGTAATTCATAGCATCCATGTTTGACCACCCGCTGCATGTGTGCCGGTGATGAAATGATACAGTGCTATGTAGATACTTTATGTTGAAATTACATAAAGGAAAACTCGTGTGTTAGTTTTTTGACTGTTTGATTGGTTGCTAATTTGGATATCATTTCTTTGCTTGAGCGTTCGAGAATCGTTGATGTATAATTAGGTTGGTCGGTCAATGGAAAACATAGCTTTGTGTTTTTTTAACTTTTAAGTTCGACGTATTAGTGTTGCTTTCTCTTCTTCAAGAAAACATCAGAAATCACTATTGGACGGAAGTATGTATCTGTTGTCCCCGCTTGCCCTTCTTGCATATGAGGGAAATAATTAAACTAATTCAAAGTGCACCCAAGTAGTTACATATATGTAACATGATCGATGGATAACTTGGTTGGAGTATCTTATATTGCAATTAAGTTAGGATAGCCAAATACGGCACTTTGAAAAGTGAGATTTTATTACATAAGGCAACTATTTATTCTGGCCAAATTAAAGTGAAGTCTTCAGTTTGATTACCTAAACAGCTATGGATTATAAGCATATAGAGGCTTCAGTTTATTAAAGAAAAATGATTCTGACCCCAAAGAAACATCAAAATTAACTGAGCTAGAATGCATGGACCATCATATTATCAATGAATGTCACAAAAATGGCAGCCCTGTGTTGATACCTCTATATAGGTTTCCAATCGTTTCTTTTACTATGATGATTTGATTCGGCCTAATCTTCTCTTCTTTCTTGGTGGACACACAATTATTGTTCTAGGGAGCAAATGTTTTTATTTTTACTTCCTTAGCAATCGATGGTTATTTTATGTACATGTAATAAATTAAAGTTGCTTCTGCTACTGAGCCTAGAGCCTTGAACATTATACAAGGGCGTGAATAAATCCAACCACATAATCACGACCATCTAGAATATCAGCACCCATGACCACGAGAACCTACGATCTACGCGGCATCGGACTTTAAACAAAGGAAAACCAACACGGCACAGCCTTGCAAAACAACACTATAGCTGCTAACAGCGAGGAGAAAAGATCTCTCGACCACTACGCACAAAACTCATCACAACCTACGCATGCAAACGGAAAAAGTACTCCCTCCGGTCCTTTTTAATCCGCACATTAGCTTTGAGTGAAGTCAAAGTTTGCTAAATTTGACCAAATTTATATTAGAAAATATTAACATCTATAACATCTAATAAATATAATATGAAAATATATTCCGAGATGGATCTATTAATAAATGTGTTGTTATGTGAATGTTAATAACTTTTTGTATAAACTTGGTCAAAGTTGGATGAGGTTGACTTCAGACAAACCTAATGTGTAGAGTAAAAAGGACCGGAGGGAGTATATTAGAACTGCCTATACAAATGTACGTAGTCACATCAACTCCTGCTATTATGCATGCACGTAGCAAGTCATCCTCGAAAACCATGCCTAACCAGGACATGCACCAACCAGCAACAAAAACGGAAACCACCACCCTGATGTCATCCGACCTACTACCTTGCTGCGCGCACCCAGGCACTGCAGCCCACCATATACTCCCCAATAATATACAACATGTCTATACCAGTTATTCCATTTAGGCTGCAAAAAAATGAGAAAAACATAAGCAACATATGTTACAATTATATCTACAAACATATGCAGGAGTCATGAAAGCAGAGTTCCAAGAGCGACTGAATTCTGTCAGAATCCATATATGAACACAAAATAAGAAAAAGTAAATGAAATGCAAGACGCTCAACACGTCAAAATACAGATCCATACGAACTGTAAGATAAGCCTTCCATGCTACAATGATGGCCTGTATGGGTGGGACTGAAGTGGATGATGCCATGGGTTAGTTGGGACGACATGGACATACGCGGCTGTGAGGAGAAACATATGCCATGGGTTAGTTGGGACGACATGGACATACGAGGCTGCGAGGAGAAAAATAGCTCGGCGGCCATGGAGGGAGGCGGTCAATGGCCACAGGCAGCAGTTGCAGTGGTGGCGACCTCCACGGCGTCAACCGCATACCATATATCAATGAGCTCGAGCCGCTACGGATTGGGCTAGTTCTCCATGACGTCCTTGGGCAGGATGATGGACACCACAATGCCCTCCTCGCTGTTGCCGTTCTTGGACCTGAAAAAATAATTGGTCATGCGGGGGATTGATTCCTCGCCACCATTGGCCATCCCGCTGTGCATGGCCTAATCCATGATATCGAACCCGCGTGGCCGACATTGGAAACTATGTACATCTGCGACAGCGCGAATAGGGCCCATCTCCATAGCAGCATGGGGTAGTCGTACATCACGGGCGAGTTGCACTATCGGAAAAGGGTCCTACCCCAACGGCCAAAACAATGCCGATGGCCGCCGTCGGCCTACTTGGAGCTATGCCTACAGCCACGTCGTGGCCATCGGTGTATCCTGGTCGTCAGCAGCTGTAGGCATAGATCTATGCCGACGGGAAATGACCTATGCCGACGGCCCTGGGCCGTCGGCGTAGGCGGCGAGTCCGGTAGTGTTGCCTTCTTCGCAAGCTCCAGCGCGTTCCTCGGCCTGCCCGCACAGAGCTCCCAGGCTGTTGTCGCGCCGGGAGTAGCCAAACGCGTTCCATTAGAAGCTTTCCGGGAGCGGCACGTTGCGGCTGCAGCACGATTTCACAATGAAGGACAGACTCACCTTCTTAGTGGATGTCGTACCCGAGAGCCGCCGTGGAGCGCCCTAGCCATGTGCTCTCCTCCAGCAGCTCGAATCACGAGATCCTGCTCATGCGCGGTGGCGTGCGCTGCATCTACCCCACGACCAAAAGAAGAACGCCATGCTTCAGTGCAGGTACGACGGCTGCCTCGTCTGCCTCGCCATGAACGGTCGCCATGCGTTGCCACCAGAATAGGTCGAATCTAGGCGTCGAGGCGCTGCACGAGGCAGGGCCGCAGGGCCGCCCAATGCCGTGGTACGCAAGTCCGGCGGCGCGCTGGCCAGCGATACGAAGCCCGACCTCTTATTTATAGGAACCCAGCCACCAGAAGCATCGAACGATGACCAGAAACACCGAAAGAAGTGGCATCCAGAACCTAGGATGGAGTTGGCATCGTGCACGCAGGCAGGAGAAGCCACATCACATATCAACGTTTGAATTGGGCAACACGTAGCAAAAATTGTCCAGCGGTGAGATATCTAGATTGTACGTCCAAAGCGGCACCGATTAACAAGAGCGGCGTCTCTAGATCATGCGATCAGTGCGGCACCGTCATTAACGCGAAACGGCACCGAGCACACGTGGACCACAGGGAAACAAACACAAGAACGAAAAGCCCAACTTATACCAGCCCATACACGCACACAACCAGGAAGAGAAACACAACCAGCCTGGTCAACGTGTGAAAGTGGCCCACACATAGCAGAATTTGCTAAGCACACATAGGAACGTATAAGCCACGTTAAGAAAATTTTCACCGGCAAACTAAGTTCACAGTGAAACTGTACACCTCCCCATCCCAAAATAATACACGTGCCACCCAGCCAAACATTCAGAAGTTGCTTTCACCCAAGTGGGTAAACCTGGAGGCAAAATCTTTGGCCGGAATAGATGCTTGGGTATTTGTTGATCTGGTACTAGCTCAGGTATAAAATGGTGAATCCCTGAATCACTATATACAATGTGTGTCCAGTTGCAGCAACTGCTGTTATTTGATTTTAGGAGTTGAACTTGAGTATGAAGTCACACGTTTCACCATTTGAGTTTGAAACTATTATTCCAAAAACAATAATTATAGAGTAGTTTGACCATAGTTTGACAAAAAAAATCAGGAAAACTTAAATTTGAGGATAACTTTTTTCATTTCATAATCTGAGGATTCTAAAAGTTTGCAAAACGGCCTACGGCGGTCAAAGTCGAAACCGGCTTCTCATGGTGAACATTTTGATATATTATACCTCTTTTCGACATCGTATGCAAAACTTATAGCGATTTTACTTTTTCATAACACTTTTTTGCAAAACATGTCGAAATTGATGTTTTTTAATTTTCCTAACTAGTAGAAGTAGGAACATAACTACATCTCAAAGGATTTTATTTTTTGAAGATTTTATCATTTTCTTTGTTTTTCCGATGGGGGGGGGGGGGGGGGTAGAGTTCGAAAATTGCAGAACCCCTTTAGTCCGGGTTGGTGTCCATCCAATCCTGCCTCGACTACATCTGCTAGCACCGTCCCAGTCAAAGTCACAACTAAGGTTAGTACAACATGTTAAAATCTACAGAAAGAACTAACTAAAAATAATTAAAAACAACAATTAAATGACTAAAACAACTATATAAGCAAAATAATACTGTTTTAATTAAAATCCTAATTCAAATTATTATAAAAATAACCAAATAAATCCTACCGTGACAACAATCTAACATGTGACTAGGGAGCAAAAAGAATTAAATTATAACTATTTTTAAACTCAAGTATTCACAATCTAGGGTTTGAAGAAAATTTGAACAAATTTAAATTTAAATCATTCAAATTTGAAAACTAATGCACAAACAGAAACTAGACAAAATTTTGAATGTAATGCAAAAAGAATCATTCAAAAACATCAAATATCCTAAAAGATATAAGGAATTTAAAACAGAAACTAAAAAAATATATATGGAAAAACAGAAAAGAAACTTTCAAAACCCCTTTAGTCCCGGTTGGTGTCTCCAAACGGGACTAAAGGTCTCCGACCGGTACTAAAGGTCTAACTGGTTTGTGGCTAGAACCGAGACAGTAGCCCGCTCTTTGGTCCCGGTTCCAGCCACCAACCAGGACTAAAGGGGCTGCGCTAGGAGCGGGGCCCTTTGGTCCTGGTTCATGTCTAGAACCGGGACCAAAGTGGTCAGACAAACCGGGACCTATGGCCCCCGAGGCCCGGCCGACGCCCTGGCCTCACGAACCGAGACTGATGCACCCATTCACTACAAGAATCTGCTTATTTGCCGTCAGCCATGATGGACGGCAAAGGCACCAAAAGCGGACACCAAAGACGTTTGCTGTCCGCCATCGATGGCAAACCTGCCCGGCAAAGAGAACTATGGTAAAGAGGTTCTTTGTCATCTGCTTCATCAAAGCGGACGCCAAAGGATCGTTGCCATCCGTGGCGGACAATAAAGAACATGGATGGTAACTAATAGGCGTTAGCCATGTTAGGTGGTAACGACAGCCCTTGCCGTCTGCCAGCGGACGGCAAGCATGCCCTCCCTTTTGCCGTCCGCTAGCGGACGGCAAAGTAACCAAATGGTCAGCTCCCAGGTTGCACAGGTTGCTTCCACGTGTCCTCTTTGCCGTCGGTGGCAGACGGCAAAGAACCCTTTGCCGTCGGTGGCAGACAACAAAGAGAATGCATTGCCTGTTTTTTTCTATTTTTTCTTATATCCAATTATTTTCAAAGCAAATATATGATATATATTTCACAGGGAAATGAGAGAGCAAACATATAAGATATCCAACACATATAACTTCATCATACATGCATAGTTCCATCCAACCATAATAAGTTCCATTCATAGTTCCATCATACATAGCAAGTTCCATCCAACCATAATAAGTTCCATTCATAGTTCCATCATACATAGCAAGTTCCACATAGAGGCATCCAACCATATATATTACAATAGTTTCATCCAACGATACATGCATAGTTCAACGATACAAAAGAAACAGAGAAAGGGATAAGAAGCACTCCATCAATGCAAGCTTTCGTCAAGCGAATGAAATCTGCAAAATGGGAAATAAGAAAGTTAGAAGAAGAAGATTAGAAGAAGAAGAAGAAGACATTTTTGACATAAGTAAGCTAAGTATAGGTCTTTATTGAGCTAACCTAGGTAACTATGCATATTAGAGCTAACTTAGCATATTAGAGCTAACTTAGGTCATTTTGGAGCTAACTTCAGTAAAATTGATCATTTTGGAGCTAATTAGGCTTATTATGTCATTTTTGAGGAAAATAAGCTAACTATATGACACATATGAGGTTACCAAGGTTGTTATGCCATTTCAAACCTAAGTAAGCTAATTATGCCATTTTTTACATAAGTAAGCTAAGTGTATGTCATTATTGAGCAAACCTAGGTAACTAAGCATATTAGAGATAACTTAGCATATTAGAGCTTAGAGCTAACTTAGGTCATTTCGGAGGAAACAAAGGTAACTATAGATCATTTTGGAGCTAAGTAAGCTAATTATGTCATTTTGGAGGAAGATAAGCTAAGTCTAGGTCATTATGGTAAGCATGTTGGAGGAAATAAAGCTAAGTCTAGGTCTTTATGCATTTGGTAAGCAAAACACTAGAGAAATCTTACCGTCATCACGGAGGTGAAGCACTGCCGTGGCTCGTGCCGGTACCATTTGGTGGAGGCACGCTGCACCAAAGATCATTTGCAATATCTTATTAGCATGACGACACTCAAATGTTAATACTAGTAACTAATGACCATTCAAATTAAACTCATCATGGTCCCCGGAGAAATCTCTGGCATCGACGGAGGGGTCTGACCGGCCCTCTAGCACACAGACTGCACATTTGGTTTTCACGGGTCAGTCATACTAGTTAGTAATGAAACAAACATTACGTGCATGATTTGGCTAATATGCAGAAGAAACTTACCACGAGGAGCTCGTACATGGCCTGGTTCCGCATGTCATTCCATGCCCTCTCGTCCACCATCAACCCTGCCGTCTTCTCCTCCAACTCCAGCTCCCTCTCTACCAGAAGCGCCTGGGTTCTATCTCTCTCAGTTTGAAGAGAAGCCTTCAACACCACTCTACGTTAGCATTGTAATCATCAATGGTAGCACACACAATGTAATGCTTGAAAGAAATCCGAGTCTGTATAACTAACCTGGAAGGCGAGCTCGATTGGCTGTGGACAAGGCCTTATCTCAGGATCTGAGCTCGTTTGGCGCGCCTTGATCTCCGGCAGACTGCAAGGACAACGGATAAGTCCATCTCCAATGGCTATCGATCCATGGGACCTCCCGCCACCAGATATCATCACCAGCTCCGGATCAAACGGTCCACTCGGGTTAAAGTCCTCTGATGTCTACTACACAACCTTCTTCTTGTAGACGTTGTTGGTCCTCCAAGTGCAGAGGTTTGTAGGACAGTAGCAAATTTCCCTCAAGTGGATGACCTAAGGTTTATCAATCCGTGGGAGGCGTAGGATGAAGATGGTCTATCTCAAACAACCCTGCAACCAAATAACAAAGAGTCTCTTGTGTCCCCAACACACCCAATACAATGGTAAATTGTATAGGTGCACCAGTTCGGCGAAGAGATGGTGATACAAGTGCAATATGGATGGTAGATATAAGTTTTTGTAATCTGAAAATATAAAAACAGCAAGGTAACAAGTGGTAAAAGTGAGAGTAAACGGTATTGCAATGCGTTGAAACAAGGCCTAGCGTTCATACTTTCACTAGTGCAAGTTCTTTCAACAATAATAACATAATTGGATCATATAACTATCCCTCAACATGCTACAAATAGTCACTCCAAAGTCACTAATAGTGAAGAAGAAACGAAGAGATTATTGTAGGGTACGAAACCACCTCAAAGTTATTCTTTCTGATCAATCTATTCAAGAGTCTGTTGTAAAATAACACGAAGCTATTCTTTCCGTTCAATCTATCATAGAGTTCGTACTAGAATAACACTTTAAGACACAAATCAACCAAAACCCTAATGTCACCTAGATACTCCAATGTCACCTCAAGTATCCGTGGGTATGATTATACGATATGCATCACACAATCTTAGGTTCATCTATTCAACCAACACAAAGAACTTCAAAGAGTGCCCCAAAGTTTCTACCGGGGAGTCAAGACAAAAACGTGTGCCAACCCCTATGCATAAGTACACGAGGTCACGGAACTTGCAAGTTGATCACCAAAACATACATCAAGTGGATCACGTGATATCCCATTGTCACCACAGATAAGCACATGCAAGACATACATCAAGTGTTCTCAAATCCTTAAATACTCAATCCGATAAGGTAACTTCAAAGGGAAAACTCAATCCATTACAAGGGAGTAGAGGGGGAGAAACATCATAAGATCCAACTATAATAGCAAAGCTCGCAATACTTCAGGATCGTGCCGAATCAAGAACACGAGAGAGAGAGAGATTAAACACATAGCTACTGGTACATACCCTCTGCCCCGAGGGTGAACTACTCCCTTATCGTCATGGAGAGCGCCGGGATGATGAATATGACCACCGGAGAGGGATTCCCCCCTCCGGCAGGGTGCCGGAACGGGTCTAGATTGGTTTTCTGTGGCTACAGAAGCTTGCAGCGGCGGAACTCCTGATCTAGGTTTCTTTCTGGAAGTTTGGGTATATATAAGAGGTGTTTGAGTCGGGAACAAGTCAGGGGGGTCCCCGAGGCAGCCATGAGGTACGGGGCGCGCCCCCACCCTCGTGGTGGCCTCGGGACTCTTCTGGCCCATGTCCGGTACTCAGTGGGCTTCTTCCGTTCCAAAAATGATCTCCGCGAAATTTCAGGTCAATTGGACTCCGTTTGGTATTCCTTTTCTGTAAAACTCAAAAACAAGGAAAAAACAGAAACTGACACTGGGCTCTAGGTTAATAGGTTAGTCCCAAAAAATCATATAAAAAATCATATAAATGCATATAAAACATCCTAGATGGATAATATAATAGCATGGAACAATAAAAAATTATAGATACGTTGGAGACGTATCATCCTCACCAGTGCCAGATATCTATGTACTTCACGAGCTTGTTGTGAGAGCAGATGTTGGTGATGTTCTCTGGTTGATTGAGGTCAAACGCAGAGAATGCCTTGGCCTTCTTGAATGGGGCAGTATGGGCCATGGCATAGAGGTCAAACACCTCTGGCACCGATGCCAGATTGTATCCCTCCTAAAAGAGAGGAACATAGTATTAGTAATTAAAGGGCTGAAGCTAGCATGACAGAATGATTTGCATGAATCATGAAGCAAACCACATACCCAGTTCCGCCCGTATTGATATAAGTTGGCGCTGCCTTGATGGTGTGGCACACCTCTCATTTGGGCACGCTTGTCCTTGGCACCTCTGTGGATGGCCCGCCATGCGTCTGAGCACTACTCATCCACCAACGCCTCCCAACAATCCATTTTATCAGCACACCATCTCGAGGGCACCTAAGTCAGTAAAGAGAAACCTGAGCGCTACGCCTATGAATCAAATCAACGAAACTAAGAACAATGCCTTAAGAATATAGGCAATTACCTTCATGTACTCCTCCTTCTGCAGAAACTTTCCATGGCACTTCTTCTTGGGCTTCCGAACACCATGCGAGGTGAAGTTGTCTCGAATAGCCTGCACCCGAGCCTTGTGTCGTAAGTTTTGTAGTAGGCGCCTACACTCGGCATCGATAACCCGTGCACAAGCCTCCTCATATCCCTCCTAACACCTATAGAAGGTATGCAATCAAACGAGACAACATTGCTTAGTACAATAACTAAGCTTATTCGAAGATTTTTAATTGTGTAAATGAGAAATTACCCAAAATGTTCTGATCACCATGTCGGCCCTCGTGTGGCACAAGACACCGTCGATGATCTAATCCGGCGGGGCCGGGGAAGCCAAGTAGTGCTCCTAGGTCAATCCTAGCTCTGGAAGCTGACCCTCACCGGGCAACGTGACCCACCCATGAAGTTTTGCCGGCCAATCCCACCAAGGAGTTGGTTGGGCCTGCGGACATCCTAAGGGTGGTCCCAACCCCTACAGTATGAAGAGGCCAACACATTAGATATTTTGAAAAGACGTGATGGGAAAAGGTAGAAAAAGAGTAAATGCACTTACCTCGTCCCATCAGGCCAAATCAACCACCTCTGCTCACGGGTCGCCGGCACAGATGGGAGCCGCTTACTACCATGCTGGTGGATGGTGGCCCCCACAACCACCTCGTCCTCGCTGCTATCAGAAATCTGATACCCGCCACCATCAGCATGGCCACTCGACCCCTTAGGAGGATCCTGCCAGGTACCCCACCCGGACGTCTCCTGGGACGTAGCTTGGGGAGGAGTCACATGGGCCCAAGCATCCTGGCCCGAAGGCCCGTCAACCCGAGGCCCGTGGACTGGAGTCTCATGGGCCGAAGGCCCGTCGACCTGAGGCTCGCGAACCGGAGTCCGCGTAGCCTCCTCCTCAGACGTGCCCCCTAGCAGTCGTGTGCTCGAATGAATCAGCTGGGGGTGGCGGCAAGGAAGGCGTAGGATCCTACCTACCTCTCCCGCGACCACATTCTCCCCGACCTCCTCTCTTCCTCCCTCCCCGACCTCCTCTCTAGGTAGGCAATGACACCGACGAAGAAGCGCCCACCGGTGAAGCCATACCCTCGCACAACGCTCTCCGAAGAGGTATGGGTGGAATGGAAGTACCACTCCCACCACATCGAGGACCAGCGCCCACCATCTTTCAACACCTGTCATGAAAGAAGAGTAAACTGAATTAGTACAACATACAAAAATTGAATACCTACATGAATACCAAACTGACTCCTGACAAAAGATCCTCGACCATCGACCCTCGACCCCTGACCCCTCGGCGACCGTCGAGCCCTGAGCCCTCGTCAATCCTCGACCCCTCGGCGGTCCTGTCGAACACCTTCCCTGTGAGCATGGTGCCATTGTTGTCGTAGCTTAAGATGCGGATGTGCCTGAGCTGAAGGTCATCAGCGCGGGCGAACTGCTTCCATTCGTTCTTCGTGCACGGATGGAAGCACTTCACCCAGTATCATGACCTTCAACTCGGGGACGTCCTCTTCTTAAGCTATGACACCAGTCGGTCAGCACACAGACCGGAAGATCATCGACCATCGACCCCTAGACCCACGACCCCTCGCCACCTTGGTGGTCCTGTCGAACACCTTCACTGTGAGCATGGTGCGACTGTTATCGTATCTTATGATGCGGACGTGCCCGAGCTGAAGGTCATCAGCGTGGGCGAACTGCTACCATCCGTTATTCATGCACAGATGGAAGCAATTCACCCACGCTCATGACCTTCAGCACGGTGACGTCCTCATCTTAAGCTACGACACCAGTCGGTCAACAATCAGACCGAAAGATCCTCGACCATTGACCCCTCGACCGCTCACCCCCTCGATGGTCCTGTCGAACACCTTCACTGTGAGCATGGTCCGTCTGTTGTCGTAGCTTAAGATGCAGACGTGACAGAGCTGAAGGTCATCAGCGTGAGCGAACTGCTTCCATCCATTCTTCGCGCACGGATGGAAGCAGTTCACCCAGTCTCATGACCTTCAGCTTAGGAACTTCCTCATCTTAAGCTACGACACCAGTCGGTCAGCACTCGGACCTAAAGATCCTTGACCATCGACCCCTCGCCCCCTCGGTGGTCCTGTCAAACAACTTCATTGTGAGCATGGTGCGGCCATTGTCGTATCTTAAGATGCGGACATGCCCGAGCTGAAGGTCATCAGCGCGGGCGAACTGCTTCCATCCGTTATTCGTGCACGGATGGAAGAAGTTCACCCACGCTCATGACCTTCAGCTCGGGGACGTCCTTATCTTAAGCTACGACACCAGCCGGTCGGCACTTGGACCGGAAGATCCTCAACCATCAACCCCTAACGTCGATCCTCGACCAGGTTCCGTCAGCGCTGACGCACCCCTAACCTCGACCTGGTTCCGTCGGTGCTGACGCACCCCTAACCTCTTCTTCTTCCTCCTCCTCCTCCTCCTCCTCCTCTTCTTTTCTTCTTCTTCTTCTTCTTCCTCTTCTTCTACTTCTTATTTTCTTTTTCTCATCTTTCTTCTTTCTTCTTAACTAAACATAAACTAAACTAATATAAACCTATACCTAAAAAACTGAAGAAAAAAAACCTAAACCAAACTAAATCTAAACTAAACTAAAACAAAACTAAACCTAAACCTAAAAAAACAGAAAAAACCTAAACTAAATCTAAACTATAAACTAAACTGAAAAAGAGGGGGAGGAGGCTCACCGGAGTGGGGGAGGTGGAGGAGGCCGACGCCGGCGGGTCAGGGCGGCGGGGCGTCGAGGAGGGGGTGGTGGGGCATCTGCCGGCCCGGAGCGGCGTGGGGTCGGGGGGCCGGGTGGCGGGCCGGAGCGGTGTTCCGGCACGGCGGGGCGTCGGGGGGCGGATCGGCGGGCCGGGGCGGCGTGCAGGGGCGACGGGGGCCGGAGCGGCGGTGACAGCGGGCGGCGGGCCGGGCCGGCGTGTGGTCGGGGACGAGGGGTGGTTGTGGGCGGCGGCGGGGTGCGGTCGAGGGCGCGGTGGGGGTCGGGGGCGATCTGACTGGCGATGCGCGAGTGGGCTCGGGGGTTAGGGAGAGAGAACAGAGAGAGAGGAGGCGGGGGAACGGCCATTACATAGTTAAATCTTTGTCGTCCGCTAGCAGACAGGAAAGAGGTGGGGCTGGTGGGCCATTGGGGTTTGGACCTCCACTGGGCCTACCCACCTCTTTGTTGTCTGCTAGCGGACGACAAAAAATTGAGTAATGGCAAACAGGGTCTTTGCCGTTAGCCCGTTTTTGCTATCCGCTAATAGACGACAAAGATCTGACTAATGGCAAATTCTTTGTTTCCAGTAGTGATTGGTCCAGGTTCGTAAGAGAACCGGAATTAATACTCTTATATGGTCTTGATCAAAACCGTGTTTTCTACTGGTGTTTCGAGCCAAGAATAGCGTCTCCTAATTATAGTATCGTCGTATAGTATAATGGGTTTTCTTTTCTAGCCGTATTGAACCCTTTACGAGTCGCGCAAAGGGCGCTCGCTCGCAATGTCCACGTCATCACATGCGCACTGTACATGGTAGCCAATGGCGAGAAAGATTCGTGCTGGCCAATTAAATGAGAGGGTCCTGAACGCGGTGGCCAACTGGAGGATCCTAAGGGCATCTCCAGCCGTTGCCCCCCCAGGGGGCACCTAAAATCGCCGCTTGGGGGTGAGCCGGCGCAAAAATTGAGCCTGGGGCCGAGTTGGTCCCCAGCCGCCAGCCCAGGGCCGCCCCCAGGCACGATTTAAAATAAAAGAAGTTCGGCGAAGTTCGGCTTAAACACGATAAAATTCGGCCAAACACGATAAATTTCGGCCAAACACGATAAATTTTGGCACATTTCGGCGAAGTTCGCGGATTTTCATTACATAGCACATATACATAAACTAATCTAAAGGAAAAACGGCTGAAGTCACCGCCGTCGCCGCCATCATCGTCGCCGGCCTTCTCCTCCTTGACGCGGGCGCCCCTGCTGGAACCCTGCCGGCCGTCGCCATGGCGGACTGGTGGCGGCGCATCGTCGTCGTCGTCGTCGCTGTCGCAGATGACGACAACTCCGCCTTCGTCGCGGCCGCGTCGACGTTCCGCGAAGCGAAGTAGGGCAGCGCGTTGGCGCTCCTTCGCCTTCTCCAGGCGCTCCTTCTCCATCGCTATGGAGTCCCTGCGCGCCCATTCCAGGGCCACTTCGTCGTCGTCGAGCTCCGTCGTCACTGGCGCGGCCGGCTCCTTCTTCACCGGTGCGAGCCTCGGCTCCTTCTTCACCGGCGCGAGCCCCGGCTCCGTCTTCACCGGCGTGAGCCCCGGCTCCGTCTTTTGCTTGACGAAGCGCGGAGGAGGAGCCGATGAGGAGGCACGCTGGCCGCCCTCGTTGATGACGATGCCGGCGTTGCGGGTGCGCCGGCCGAGCGGCGTCTCCGCCGCGGGCTCGGCCTTGACGCCGAGGAGGGTCGGAGTGCCGGAGGAGTGCGATGAAGATCGGGAGGAGGAAGAAGAGGAGGAGGACCCGAACCTCCTTGGCGCCCATGGCCCGGCGTGTCGGTGCTGCGCCGGGGCGGCCACCCTCGCTGGGTACGCCAACGGCGGGTCATTGCGGCCCTCGAGGTACGTCTGCACGCCCTCGAGTGTGCGGCCGGGGACGCCCCACCACAGGTGGCGCCCCTCGCTGTTCTGCCGGCCGCCAACCACCGGCGCGCCGTTGATGGACGCCAAGTGCTGCTGCTGGCGGCGCTCGAAATACGCCGCCCAAGCCGCGTAGTTGTCGGCGGCGTACTGGGGGAGGGAGAGTTAGGCGTCGGTGAGGGAGGCGCGCACGACCTCGACTTCCTCGGCGAAGTACGTCGGCTTCGCCACGGTGTCGGGCAACGGGGGATTGGGCACTCCCCCGGCGCTAAGCCCGGCGCGCATGTCCGGCGGCGCCGGGATGTTCGCTTGGAACAGGAGCCAGGACTCCTGTTCGCGGAGCGAACGGTGGCCGAAGCTGTTGGCCGCTGCCTCGTCTCCGGGGTAGCGTTCCGCCATGGCGACGGGCTCGGGAGAGGTAGAGAGATAGAGGGAGGGGCTGGGCGGCGGCGCTCGGGAGAGGTAGGGAGAGGGAGGAGCTGGGCGGCGGAGAGGGGCGGGGCTGGTGTGAGCACAAGCGAGTGCAGGCCACCGGCTATATAGCCGCACCGCACCCGTGTGTACGCGTCCGAGGGAGGGGAGGCGTTGGCGCGCCGTCCCGTGATGCGCCGCCCGTGAGGAATCAATGGCAAGGCTGACCGGCAGCAGCCTTGGCATTGATTCCCCGCGGGAACCGAGGCCGTTGGGGAAAGACGAGGCGTTGCGTCACTGACGCGGCGGACCTGCGGCTGTTTCGCGCCAAAACAGTTCGCCCCGGCGCCCCCGGGCGCCCCCCAGCGCGCCGGGTTCGGCCTGGGTCCGCCGGCGCTGTTTTCGGCCCAGGCCGGCGAAAATCGGGCTCCTGGGGGCGCGACTGGGCCGTTTTTTTGGCGTCGACGTGAAAAAATCGCCTGGGGAGGCCTTCCTGGGGCGCGGCTGGAGATGCCCTAAATGCGATAGAAAGGAAACCCGCACACGTGACCTCTCTCTCGTTCCATCTTCTCCAGCCCCACGCCCCATCCCCTCCATGCATCTCCGCCGCCGCCGCCCCCCATATCCACCGCACGAGAGCTCGCCCGTCCGCGCCGGCGATGCGCCTCATCATCCCATCCTGGCTCTTCCAGCGTCTGACATCGGCCGCGTCTACTCCTCCACCGCTCCCTGCCCGCCCCGCAAGAAGCCCCGCAGCTCTGCGTCCGCCACCGCGGGCGGCAAGCCTCCCGTGATCGTCTACTACTACTGTCACCGCAAGAAGTCGCGGCTCGAGGAGCCACGGCCGTCCTCGCTGGCTTCGTGACAGCTGGAGGAGGAGGCGCTGGGCAGGGGCTCATGGCGGAAGGGCCCGCTCACGAGCTGCTCAGCCTGGGGTCTGCCCCGCCTGCATTGGGCGCAGATAGAGACGGGGAGGAGCTGATGGGGCGACGACAGCCGAGGCGCAGAGGAGAAGGGGGGGAGATAATGGCTGCGCTGCTCCCGCCCCACGACGAAGTCTGCGTCAAAACTGAAGAAGACGGCTTCGGGGCCATAGTCCATGTGGATTTGTTCATCAATTCGTTCCCATCGGTGGAAGATGACGGGTGTGAGGTGGCGCCCAGGTCAACAGGAAACGCACACAACACCACCATAGCCGAGTTGTATGGAACACCTCAAGTCTCTGCTCCACCAACGTCGCCTATTTGAGCTTTGTAGGTGCCAACACCCCTCCAGTCCCTCCAGAATAGCATCCTACCTCTCTCTTCCACTCCTATTTTTTTATTTAAGGGATGCCATGATTTAATGCCCAGAACCATCATCTTTGTTTGTGCAGATTCGTTTTTATATTTGCCTAGAAGATGTTCCATGAAAATCACAGAAGCACCGGCTGCACCGCACCGGGTTTAGGCTCGTCAAGAAGGTTGTGGCTGGAAGATAGTGGTAATCAACTTTATATACTACCCCTCCTGCAAGTTTACCCATGTCTTTTATTTTTTTTTATGCGATTAATTATTCATTCCTCTTAGTTCATATATTCTGACGACGACTCATGTCGATATGTGCTTGCTTTGCAATGAAACTCTCCTCATGACTTTAGCAACAAGAACGGCCAACTAGAATACTTGTTCTCCGTGTAATTTTGACGCTGTCTTTGTCGCACGTTGGAAATTTAGGGTGCCGATCCGCAGGCGTTTGTCGGTTTAGTGTGCAAGCACTAGTAGAAAACAGGGCTATGGTCCAGGCCGCATCAGCCCATTAGTCCCGGTTCAGTGTAGAACCGGGACCAATGTGGGCATTGGTCCCGGTTTGTGAGCCCAGGGGGCCGGCCGGGCCACGTGGGCCATTGGTCCCAGTTCGTCTGGACCTTTTGGTTCCGGTTGGTGGGACGAACCGGGACCAATGGGCCTCGCTCCTGGCCCACCACCATTGGTCCCGGTTGGTGGCTTGAACCGGGACCAAAGGCTTCCCTTTAGTCCCGGTTCATGTCATCAACCGGGACCAATGAGGTGCCTATATATACCCCCTCGCGCAAGAGCAGAGCACAGTGCTCTGTTTTTTCTGGCCGAGGGGGAGAGGGCTTTGTGGTGCTCTAGCTCACCTCCTATGCACATGAGGTGTTCGATGGAATGCCCGAGCCACACTACTTAAGCTTTCTCCTCTCGAAGCTCGACCTCCAAGCTCCATTTTCCTCGAGATTTGTCTAGATTTAGCGGTCCGTCACGCCCCGTCCCCGTCTTCACCGCCGTCGATCACCCGCGCCGATCTCATCACCGACACCACCGTGGTGAGCCTCTTGTTCTTATCTTCTTTCTGAAAGGAAAAATATTCTTACTTGTATGTTTAGATAGATACTTGTATCATTTTCTTACATTTATTATTGCATCTTATATAGTGCGATGGTTTTGGTATCCGCCCCCGTCGGCCCTCGTCCTGTCTATGATTCGGATTTGGTATGTATATTATCTTTATAACTATTGGTTCATTTATTGTTTATGAAAATTATGCCGACCAACGTGACATAGATTTTATTTATCTAGGATGTATGTGAATCGGAAATGCCAACCGACTCTATTGTCGAGAGGTTAAATTTAGTTGAAGAAGAAAACAATTTGTTGAAGGAAAAAATAAAAAAAATTGAGGAGGAGAAGATGATATTGGAGTTGCATGTTGCGGATGTCGTCGATGATCACAAGATCAAGATGGATGCAATGCGCTTGAAGATTAAAAAGATTAGAAAATATGCCATTCATATCGAGGCTTGGTATCATTATGCCGTTGGATCAATTGTTACCTTGGTTGCGATTATGATCACATTTGTTTTCGCATTGAAATGTTTTACATAGTTTCAATGTATGGTTTAATTAATTAGATGCTATGGAGAGCTATATGTTGTTAGATGAGAACTATGTATGCACTTTGGTTTTAATGTGATGATGAACTTCTATTAATTTGGACACTTAATTATATATAATGCACGCAGATGAACCGGCAATGGATGTACGGTGACAGACACACCCGCGAGTACATTAAGGGCGTGCATGAGTTTCTCGATGCGGCTGAGGCAAACAAGCAGAATGGTTTTATGTGTTGTCCATGCACTCAATGTGGGAATACGAGGTCTTACTCTAACCGGAAAATCCTTCACTCCCACCTGCTTTATAAGGGTTTCATGCCACACTATAATGTTTGGACGAGGCACGGAGAAATAGGGGTTATGATGGAAGACGGCGAAGAAGAAGAGTACGATGACAACTATGTGCCCCCTGAATACGGTGATGCTGCAACGGGGGCAGCAGGTGAAGATCAAGAGGAACCAGATGATGTGCCCAATGATGATGCCACGGGTGAAGCTGCTGAAGATCAAGAGGAACCAGACGATGTGCCCGATGATGATGATCTCCGCCGGGACATTGTCGATGCAAGGACGCAATGCATTAGTCAAAAGGAGAAGCTGAAGTTCGATCGCATGTTAGAGGATCACAAAAAAGGGTTATACCCCAATTGCGAAGATGGCAACACAAAGCTCGGTACCTTACTGGAATTGCTGCAGTGGAAGGCAGAAAATGCTGTGGCTGACAAAGGATTTGAGAAGTTACTGAAAATATTGAAGAAGAAGCTTCCAAACGATAACGAATTGCCCGACAGTACATACGCAGCAAAGAAGGTCGTATGCCCTCTAGGATTGGAGGTGGAGAATATACATGCATGCCCTAATGACTGCATCCTCTACCGCGGTGCATACAAGGATCTGAACGCATGCCCGGTATGCGGTGCGTTGCGGTATAAGATCAGACGAGATGACCCTAGTGATGTTGACGGCCAGCCCCTCAGGAAGAGGGTTCCTGCGAAGGTGATGTGGTATGCTCCTATAATACCACGGTTGAAACGTCTGTTCAGAAATGAAGAGCATGCCAAGTTGATGCGATGGCACAGTGAGAACCGAAAGAAAGATGGGAAGTTGAGAGCACCCGCTGACGGGTCGCAGTGGAGAAAAATAGAGAGAAAGTACTGGGATGAGTTTGCAAAGGACCCAAGGAATGTGTGGTTTGCTTTAAGCGCGGATGGCATTAATCCTTTCGGGGAGCAGAGCAGCAATCACAGCACCTGGCCCGTGACTCTATGTATGTATAACCTTCCTCCTTGGATGTGCATGAAGCGGAAGTTCATTATGATGCCAGTTCTCATCCAAGGCCCTAAGAAACCCGGCAACGAAATTGATGTGTACCTAAGGCCATTAGTTGAAGAACTTTTACAGCTGTGGAATGGAAACGGTGTACGTATGTGGGATGAGCACAGACAGGAGGAATTTAACCTTAAGGCGTTGCTGTTCGTGACCATCAACGATTGGCCCGCTCTCAGTAACCTTTCAGGACAGACAAACAAAGGATACCACGCATGCACGCACTGTTTAGATGACACTGAAAGTATATACCTGGACAAATGCAGGAAGAATGTGTACCTGGGCCATCGTCAATTTCTTCCGACCAACCATCAATGTCGAAAGAAAGGCAAGCATTTCAAAGGCGAGGTAGGTCACCGGAAGAAGCCCGCCATGCGCACCGGTGATCACATGCTTGCTATGGTCAATGATTTACACTACGTAATCTTTGGAAAGGGTCCCGGTGGACTAGCTGTTCCGAATGACGCTGAGGGACACGCACCCATGTGGAAGAAGAAATCTATATTTTGGGACCTACCCTACTGGAAAGACCTAGAGGTCCGCTCCTCAATCGACGCGATGCACGTGACGAAGAACCTTTGCGTGAACCTTCTAGGCTTCTTGGGCGTGTATGGGAAGACAAAAGATACACCCGAGGCACGAGAGGACCTGCAACATTTGCACGAAAAAGACGGCATGCCTCCGAAGCAGTATAAAGGTCCTGCCAGCTACGCTCTTACGAAAGAAGAGAAAGAAATCTTCTTTGAATGCTTGCTCAGTATGAAGGTCATGACTGGCTTCTCGTCGAATATAAAGGGAATAATAAATATGCCAGAGAAAAAGTTTCAGAACCTAAAGTCTCATGACTGCCACGTGATTATGACACAACTGCTTCCGGTTGCATTTAGGGGGCTTCTACCGGAAAACGTTCGATTAGCCATTGTGAAGCTATGTGCATTCCTCAATGCAATCTCTCAGAAGGTGATCGATCCAGAAATCGTACCAAGGCTAAGGAGTGATGTGGCGCAATGTCTTGTCATTTTCGAGCTGGTGTTCCCACCATCCTTCTTCAATATCATGACGCACGTCCTAGTTCATCTAGTCGACGAGATTGTCATCCTGGGGCCCGTATTTCTACACAATATGTTCCCCTTTGAGAGGTTCATGGGAGTCCTAAAGAAATATGTCTGTAACCGCGCTAGGCCAGAAGGAAGCATCTCCATGGGCCATCAAACAGAGGATGTTATCGGGTTTTGTGTTGACTTCATTCCTGGCCTTAACAAGATAGGTCTCCCTAAATCGCGGTATGAGGGGAGACTGACTGGAAAAGGCACTCTGGGAAGAGACTCAATAATATGCAGGGATGGATATTCTTGGTCTCAAGCACACTACACAGTTCTACAGAACTCTACCTTGGTGACCCCGTATGTCGATGAACACAAGAACAGTCTGCGCTCCAAACACCCGGAGCAGTGCGACGACTGGATTACATGTGAACACATCAGGACTTTCAGCAGTTGGTTGGAAACACATCTCAGAGGTGACAACACTGTTTATGATGAGTTGTACTTGTTGTCCAGGGGACCATCTTTGATTGTATTGACTTACAAAGGATACGAGATAAATGGGAATACATTTTACACGATCGCCCAAGATCAAAAGAGCACCAACCAAAACAGCGGTGTCCGCTTTGATGCAGCAACCGAGAGCGGAAAGGACACATATTATGGTTACATAGTGGACATATGGGAACTTGACTACGGACCTGATTTTAAGGTCCCTTTGTTTAAGTGCAAATGGGTCAATCTGTTAGGCGGCGGGGTACAGGTAGACCCACAGTATGGAATGACAACAGTGGATCTGAAAAATCTTGGGTACACTGACGAACCGTTCGTCCTAGCCAATGATGTGGCACAGGTTATCTATGTGAAGGACATGTCTACCAAACCGAGAAAAAGAAAAGATAAGGAAGTGAATACATCATACGATGAGCCAAAGCGCCACATAGTTCTTTCAGGAAAAAGGGACATCCAGGGAGTGGACGGCAAGACAGACATGTCTGAAGATTATGAAAAGTTTCATGAAATTCCTCCCTTCAATGTCAAGGCTGACCCAAGCATCCTGATAAACAATGAAGATTATCCATGGTTACGGCGCAATAAGCAAATGACACAAGCGAACAAAAAGTGAAGACTTTCTCCCGCAATAAGCAAATGCTATGTGGGTGAAATTATGATACCATCCCAACTTTCAACTTTTTCAGAGTTCATTTGAAATGCTTTCATGTCTTATGGTTAGAAACTTTGATACTTCGAAAGTGATTGTCCATTTTGTACACGAAGTGCATCAAGTTTTTGTCGTAACCCTCTCTACTTTTTGGAACATGCTATGTGGGTGAAATGATGATACCATGCCAACTTTCAACCTTTTCAGAGTTCATTTTGAAATGCTTTCCAATTTCAGAGTCATTTAGCTCAAAGAATGAATTAATAGCAAACAGAATGAACTACAAAACTTTTATGAAAATAAAAACAATCAATTAAAATATTATGTTATGATCAACTAAAATAAAACTATAATATTCTTCAATAGCAAAAAGAATATAATTTGTGTGACCTAAAATCAAACTATAAGTATTTAATTGTAAGTATAAATAAAAAATAAATAGCAAAGAAGAAAAAAATTCTAATTTTATAGTAAAGTTATTCATAAACTAGTGATTCACACAAATTTTTAAAAATTCAAATTCAAACTATTTAAAATTTAAAACTAATGGCACTAACAGAAAGTTTATAATTTTTGTGACCTAAAAGCAAAAAGAAATCACTAAAAAACTATAAGTATTTAGTTTTAAGTAGAAATAAAAAATAAATAGAAAAAAATTCTAATTTTATAGTAAAGTTATTCATAAACTAGTGATTCACACAAATTTTTAAAAATTCAAATTTAAACTATTTAAAATTTAAAACTAATGGCACTAACAGAAAGTTTATAATTTTTGTGACCTAAAAGCAAAAAGAAATCATTAAAAAACTGTAAGTATTTAGTTTTAAGTAGAAATAAAAAAATAAAAAACCAAAAAATGTAGAAATAAAAAAGAAAAAACCAAAAAAAATGCCACCTACTGGGCCTCCACGGCCTGAATACGACTAGAAACCCTACATGGGCCAGGATTCAGGCCCGTAGAAGGCCCAATAGGCCCATAGGCAAAGCAGTGTCAAATTAGGCCCATAGGCCTGCTGTTCAGAGGAGTTCGAGAGGGAGGAGGCAGCAGAGCTTATAAACTGGTGTTGGGCGCTGTCAACTAGCGATGCGGGACTAAACTTATGGGCGCGGGGCAGCACAAGGGTATTGGTCCCGGTTGGTGGCCCTAACCGGGACTAAAGGAGGCATTGGTCCCGGTTGGTGTCACCAACCGTGACCAATGCCCCCCTTTAGTCCCGGTTGGTGCCACCAACCGGGACCAATGGGCTTCGCTTCCCGCCCTTTGGGCTGCAGAAAAGAGGCCATTGGTCTCGGTTTGTGGCACCAACCGGGACTAATGCCCACCTTTAGTCCCGGTTGCTGCCACGAACTGAGATTAAAGCCTCTTCTATATAAGGCCACACTTTGGAATTTTTCATTCTCATCTTGCAGTTGCCGCCCCTGACGCCGCCAGGCTGCCCCGACGCCGCTCGCCCCCATCGTCGACGCCGCCCGCGCCCATCGTCGCCGTCGCCCGCGACGCGCGCCGCCACGGCCCGCCCCGTCGCCGTCGCCCTCGTCCCTGCCCCGACGCGCACCGCCCCGTCCCGCCCTCGCCGTCGCCCGCGCCGGCCCCTTGCCCGACGCCCGCCGCCCCGGCTACCGTCCCCGTCACCGTGTCCCCGAGCCCGCCGTCCTCGTCGCCAGACTCCAGCCGTCGCCGCCCCCCTCAAAGTGAGCCCCCCTCTCGAGTGCCACTCTTGCGCCGCCCGAGCGCCCTTGCTCCGCCCCTGCTCCATGGTCGCCGCCACCCGAGCGCCCCGGCTCCGCCCCTGCGCCCTTGCTCCGCCCCTGCTCCGCCGGCCCCGAGCGCCCGAGGAGAAGTAGAGGAGAGGAGAAGTGGAGCAGCAGCAACACGCTGTCCACTTTTCTGAATTTTTTGGAACAGGAGGAATTTTTTTGTCCATATAGAAGGTGTTTGATGAAATACTAGATGGCTTTGGGCATTTTTGGAATTTAAAAAAAAATTGTGGTGACGTACTGATGCAAGACAAAGGCGATGGCAAAATTTCAGAATTTTTGGAGAGGTTTAGAATAGGTTTTCAACAAGTTATTTGAATCCGATTCAAATTTCATTTGAATGAAATTTGAAAAATTTGAACTATGGATCAGAATATGCTAAATATGTCAAAAATGTTTTTTTATATGATGTTTTTTTTCATATATGTATTCATTTTTTTATTTAGGTTGTTAATTAGTAGATATCGATTTTAGGTTAGTGTAGAGGAAAAAGTAAAATAAGGAAAAGGAAGAAAAGAGGAAGAAGGAAGAAGAAGAAGAAGAAAAGGAAGGAGTGGAAAAAGGAAAATAAGAAGAGGAAGGCTTCTTTTTTTTTCTTCGATCTTCTCCTCTATTTTGTTCATGGATATATGCTAAAGAAAACGAGGGGGTGATAGATGATGATGAGGGGTCGAGAGTGGGACGAGAGGTCGAGAGGTGTCTAGGGGAGAAAAAATATGTTATCAGGGACGAGGGTCATCGAGGGGTCGAGAGAGGGATGATGGGTCGAGAGAATTAAATAAGAAGAAGAGGAGGAGAGGAAGAAGAGGATAAATAAATAAGAAGAAGAAAAAAGAAGCGGAAGAAGAGGGAGAAGAAGAGGAGAGGAAGAAGAGGAAGTCTTCTCCTCTATTCTTTCTTTTCTTCTTTTTTCTTCTTCTTCTTCCTCTTTATTTTATCGGGAACGAGGGTCGTCGAGAGGTCGAGGAGCGGTAGAGGAGAAACCCTAAATAGAAAGTATCGTCGGTGTGAGATACATGTACCGTCGGTGTCGGACACTACACCCACATCCCACAAGTGGCGCGGGCTTCGACGCCCACGTCACTTGTGGGACGTGGATGTAGTGTCCGACACCAAAGGCCACATGTATCTCACACCCACGATACTTGCTAGCTATTTAGGGTTTCCTCTACCGAAAAGAAGAGGAGAAATAAATAAGAAGAAGAAAAAAGAAGAAAAAGAAGAGGAGAAGAAGAAAGGAATAGTGGACAAGAAGAGAAAATAGAATATATTCTATTTTCTCTTTTCTCCACTATTCCTTTCTTCTTCTCCTCTTTTTTTTCTTCTTTTCTTCTTCTTATTCTTCTTCTTCTTCTTATTCTTATTAGCCGGAAGTAGAGAGAGGTTTCCTAGTGTCAAAGTATTGAAGAAATCCATGCCTTCATCATTAGCCGGAAGTAACCAGGGCATGTTGGTACGAAGTTCTGCAAAGTTGTTTTGGAATGGAGTCCCGGATAGAATAATCCGCCTTTTGGTACCAATTCAGCAAAGGCCTTCCAAATAGCGATATCCGGAAGGCTCTTGCTGAACTTTGTACCAAAAGGCGGATTATCCTATCTGGGAGTCCGTTCCAGAACAACTTTGAAGAGCTTCGTACCATCATGCACATGTTACTTTCGCCTAATGATGAAGACATGGTTTAGTTGAATCCCTTGACACTAGGCAACCTCCCGACCCCTCGGCGATCCTATCGAACATGAGAAGAAGAAGAGGATCGTCGAGGGGTCGAGGGTTCCAGGGTCGTCGAGGGGTCGAGGATCGCCGAGGGGTCGAGAGAGGTTTCCTAGTGTCAAAGTATTGAAGAAATCCATGCCTTCATCATTAGCCAGAAGTAACCAGGGCATGTTGGTACGAAGTTCTGCAAAGTTGTTTTGGAATGGAGTCCCGGATAGAATAATCCGCCTTTTGGTACCAATTCAGCAAAGGCCTTCCAAATAGCGATATTCGGAAGGCTCTTGCTAAACTATGCAGACATGACTCAAATACTCGAGAAGTAAGTTAAATCGATCATTATCCACCATATCAGCAACTTTGTTCATTTTCTGATATATCAAGTAATTGTTTTCTTTGTCCGGCAGGGTTTGGAGAAAATTCACCAGAAAAACTCTGGGACTGCCGAAGGAGCTGCAATTTAGACACCTGAAAGTAAGTACTAGCTATAGTAGCATTTTAAGCGCATCTACTAGTCATTCAAGCGCTAGTTTCATCAATACCATTTGGCATTCTTGCTTATCAGTTTGATTAACCTCTATTTCTTGTAAAGTGGTTGTGGCAGGAACAAGGGAATGATTCCTGTGGATACTATGTTTGCGAGTCCATCCGCCACACGACCTGTGAGCGGGGCTACACTGACGAACAATATGAAGTACGTAAATAACAACATTCACAATTTTATTTTATTACCATCATTTGTGTTGAGTTTCATTCATTCATATATATATATGTATTGACCCCCTTCTTTAAATTAGATGTTTCGGAAGCGGGATGAACTCCTAGCACCAGCTCGCATGCGAGGAATTCAAGAGGAATTGGTGGCATTCTTTCTTGACCACGTGATCCCTGAAGACGGAGAATTCTATGTGGACCCTGAGTCCGTATGATTATATTTGTAAGAGATAATTATTGTATATATGTAGCCGGTAGTGTCAGATAGATATACGAGAACTTGTTGTTCGACCAATCTCTCGGAGAAGGAGAGGTGGTCGATATCACTTCTCTCTGTATATATGCATATATGTTCATGACGATCTTTCTGTTTCCTTCATTTGCTTAATTACTAGCTAGCTAGCGTGTCTAGTCCTCTCTATATACGTATGTATAGTACGTAGCGTTGACCAAGCACGGACATAACAGAGGACACTTCTCTCTATTAATTATAACTAGCTAACACAATATATGAAACACCTAAATTAAGCCCCCAAAACCCCCAAACCCCCCCCCCCCCTTTCAAAAAAAAACAAAAACCCCAGTCACAGAAGTGCTGACGCGTGGATGCCTATTGGTCCCGGTTGGTGCCACCAACCGGGACCAAAGGGTCTCCTGGCTGGGCTCTGCGCACTGCCCACGTGGAGGGCCTTTAGTCCCGGTTCTGGATTGAACCGGGACTAAAGGGGGGAGGTATTAGTACCGACACTTAAGTCCCGGTTCCTGAACCGGGACTAAAGGCCCTTACGAACCGGGACTATAGGCCCTTTTTCTACCAGTGAAGGTAAGTTCTTGATGACGTCTGTTCTGAGCATGTGTTTGTTTCATCACTATATGGAATGCAGCAAAACTGGGGCCTAAATTTTGATGGTGAATACAGGTTTTCTGGCCCAAAGATGATGATTGGTACAAGGGTTCCATCACGGCCTACACGGAACTAACCAAGAATTCTGTATGCTTTCTATATACCTGGTTCTTATTATTCTTATTCATGAAAAATTGGTGTGGCTGAGAGGATTGTCCTCAGTTAGATTTTAAATGTTTTTTCTGCATTTTCCTTACTAAAAGGCATGTTATCTACCACTCTGTTTTCCATGTAATGTCTGCACTATGAAGAGTGGCATGTAAAATGTCGTGTAGTTGATATCTAAAGCTAAATGAACTACAGGTGAAGTATGAAGACCTTACCCTAGATAATGAAATGATAAATTTTTCATTTCATCTGAGGAAATGAAGTGCCTGAACCTGAAATTTGGATCATCTAACCTGGATATAAGAAGGGATACGATGAGCTACTTGCACTTGCTGTCAGCTTTCATGACTACCAAGGTCTTGATCTAGATAATATAGCGTGGGCTAAAATAACAGGTACTCCTATGTCTTTTCCTTATGAGTGCCGATGCTTCTAGCTGTTAACTGCGATTAGATGCCAATGGTCCTTTCCATTTATTCTTTCTGCCATCACAAGTTTTATTGCATTGTTTGTAGTCATTGTCCATATTACTTTGAACTTTTACAGTGTGATACTTTATTTATTCTAGTGTTTATGGTAGTTTTGCATCAAGTTACAACTTTATTAGATTTCTCATGCACATCACATGTGTTAGATGGTTAACTGCCTCTTTTTACAGAAAATGCTTTCCAATGTTAAGCCCAGTATTGATTTATTATTTGAAATTTTCGTATTCATCTCCTCAATTACCCGACATTAACTTGTTATTTTATCATTTAGTCCTATTTTCCTCGACATTCCTACATTCCTAAAGTAAACAAGTGACATGGATTTCCCTTTCTGTTAAATTGTTTCATTTAGTTATGTGGTTGATTTGCCATATTTCAGTGCACCCTTTTACCCGTAGGCTTCTCACTTTTCTTAGTGACTTGGAATTTGTTCTCATATAAAGAGCCTTGTGTGCCTCAACAGGTCATGCAATGTGGCCAGTTGTTATAGTGGACGAGGCTTCTCACTTTTCTCAGCGACTTGGAATTTGTTCTCATATAAAGAGCCTTGTGTGCCTCAACAGGTCATGCAATGTGGCCAGTTGTTATAGTGGACGAGTCAAATGTTCATGATAGCCGGGCCCTGAAGTCAATTCGGTTTGATCAATCAATACTTGTTCAATTCTTTGGCACCCATGATTTTGCAAGGTTTGGTTTTGTGAAAAGATAATAGCGTATATTTTTCTTTTTCTTTCGAAGCAGTACACTAAAGTTGTGTTTATACCTCAGGATTAAGTAGAAGCAGGCGGTGCCCTTTCTGAATGGCCTTCTTTCTTCCTTGCATCTCAAATGCAAGCAAACACGCTTCTCCCGAGGCTTAGAAAAAGCCAAGGAGTATGAGTTGAGAACCTCTTATATATTTTTAAGCAATAATTGTTTTTCTCCTGAATACACATCAGACTTGAGAGATTTTCTGTTATCTTGCATGATGCCCTATTGGTATGATACTAAAAAAATATCGATTGTATAGGTTTCTCCTCACACAAAAGCTTCCAGAAAATATGTTGCAACTTCGGAAATCCATTGAAAATGATGGTTCTGATGATAATGGCCAAGATGACGCGATAGGCTCTTGTGATAATTTATCAGAAGAAAATGGAGAGGATGCTAAAATGACTCAGATAGAACTAGGAAATCTTCGTGTGAGCAACCTAGGTATGTTTGAGCAAATAGCACAGTAGCTCCCCCCTCTAAATAGAGTAACCAGCGTTTAAAGATGCAAAAAATGCTCTGGAAGCATGTCGACCCTACCCATTTCAAGGATGCCCTGTTTCTCACTTGAATCTTGGACTTCCCTTTTGAGCTACAATGCTGCCGCTTTATGCAAGTTTTCCTTGTGGGAGACACAAGCAGACTTGGCACTTCTGGATAGTGGAGTTATATCTGTTCTAGAGGTATGGACATATGTTATATGTTCAATTATGATGCAGTTCATATTGCACTAGCGCCAATAATCCAAAGAAATGATCTGTTTTAGTTTGTTCTTCCTACCCATAACCCTTTACAAGAAATAATTGATTTCCATTTACTCCCTCCATTCCAATTTATGTTGTGTCTTCATATTTTGTCATTTAACTTTATGTGCTATAAAATTATACCATTGAAACTCCATTTTGATTGTGTTTAATCTAGGCATAGAAGGTTTCCATCAGAGAAATCATTCTGAACATTACTTAAGATGACAGTCTATGCCTTAGAGCATATATGGAGCTCTTATTTGGAACATACATCTTCTGTTCATGTTGTTGTATATCTTCTGCTGACCCCTTTTCTTGGTGCTGGCTGAGCGTTGCATGTTTATGTTTATATATGCATCTGCATTTCCTCCTTTGTTCGTTCTTCTTAGTGTATAACAAACCTGATTGTGTGAGTTTCTTTCCTGGCAGGATGGTATCTGATTTAGACAATTTCCATAACAAAATGCACATACGGCCTGAAGGGTATACTGTTGGAAATATGCCCTAGAGGCAATAATAAAATGGTTATTATTGTATTTCCTTGTTCATGATAATTGTCTATTATTCATGCTATAATTTTATTAACCGGAAACCGTAATACATGTGTGAATACATAGACCACAACATGTCCCTAGTAAGCCTCTTGTTGACTAGCTCGTTGATCAATAGATGGTCATGGTTTCCTGACCATGGACATTGGATGTCATTGATAACGGGATCACATCATTAGGAGAATGATGTGATGGACAAGACCCAATCCTAAGCCTAGCACAAGATCGTATAGTTCGTCTGCTAAAGCTTTTCTAATGTATCATTTCCTTAGACCATGAGATTGTGCAACTCCCGGATACCGTAGGAATGCTTTGGGTGTACCAAACGCCACAACGTAACTGGGTGGCTATAAAGGTGCACTACGGGTATCTCCGAAAGTTTCTGTCGGGTTGGCACGAATCGAGACTGGGATTTGTCACTCCGTGTAAACAGAGAGGTATCTCTGGGCCCACTCGGTAGGACATCATCATAATGTGCACAATGTGACCAAGGAGTTGATCACGGGATGATGTGTTACGGAACGAGTAAAGAGACTTGCCGGTAACGAGATTGAACAAGGTATCGGGATACCGACGATCGAATCTCAGGCGAGTACTATACCGGTAGACAAAGGGAATTGTATACGGGATTGACTGAATCCTTGCCATCGTGGTTCATCCGATGAGATCATCGTGGAACATGTGGGAGCCAACATGGGTATCCAGATCCCGCTGTTGGTTATTGACCAGAGAGATGTCTCCGTCATGTCTGCATTATTCCCGAGCCCGTAGGGTCTACACACTTAAGGTTCGATGACGCTAGGGTTATAGGGAAAGTATGTACGCGGTTACCGTATGTTGTCCGAAGTCCCGGATGATATCCCAGACGTCACGAGGAGTTCCGGAATGGTCCGGAGGTGAAGATTGATATATTGGACGAAGGGTTTTGGAGTCCGGAAGTGTTCCAGAGGTACCGGGTGATGACCAGCATGCCCGAAAGGTGTTTCGGGAGCCCCGACAAGTGTTGGGGGGCTTCATGGGCCAAGGGAAGGGGGCAAACCAGCCCACTAAGGGGCTGTGCGCCCCCCTCACCTATTCCCACGTGACCAGGGGGTTTGGGGCACCCCATCTAGGGTTCCCACCTCCTGGCTTGGGGGCCAAGTCACCCAAGGGGGAGATCCCATCTGCCCTGGTCGGCGCCCCTCTAGGGGAAACCCTAGGGCGCCTCCACTTGCCCTTGCCCCTATATATAGTGGAGGTTTTGAGGCTGCACAACACACGAGTCTCTCTCCCAAGGCACAACCCTACCTCTCTCCCTCCTCGTCTCTCGTAGTGCTTGGCGAAGCCCTACAGGAGTACCGCGCTCCTCCACCACCACCCCGCCGTCGTGCTGCTGCTGGACGGTGTCTTCCCCAACCTCTTCCACTCTCCTTGCTGGATCAAGGCATGGGAGACGTCACCGGGCTGCACGTGTGTTGAACGCGGAGGCGCCGTTGTTCGGCGCTTAGATCAGAATTGACCGCGATCTGAATCGCTACGAGTACGACTACCTCATCCGCGTTCTAGTAACGCTTCCGCTTAGCGATCTACAAGGGTATGTATATGCACTCCCCTTCCCCTCGTTGCTAGATTACTCCATAGATTGATCTTGGTGATGCGTAGAAAATTTTAAATTTCTGCTATGATCCCCTGAAGTGGCATCATGAGCTAGGTCTATGCGTAGATTCTATACACGAGTAGAACACAAAGTAGTTGTGGGCGATGATTTGTTCAATTTGCTTGCCGTTACTAGTCTTATCTTGATTCGGTGGCATTGTGGGATGAAGCGGCCCGGACCGACCTTACACGTACACTTACGTGAGACAGGTTCCACCGACTGACATGCACTTGATGCATAAGGTGGCTGGCGGGTGTCTGTCTCTCCCACTTTAGTCGGATCGGATTTGATGAAAAGGGTCCTTATGAAGGGTAAACAGCAATTGGCATATCACCGTTGTGGTTTTGCGTAGGTAAGAAACGTTCTTACTAGAAACCCATAGCAGCCACGTAAACATGCAACAACAATTAGAGGACGTCTAACTTGTTTTTGCAGGCTATGCTATGTGATGTGATATGGCCAAAAGGATGTGATGAATGATATATGTGATGTATGAGATTGATCATGTTCTTGTAATAGGAATCACGACTTTCATGTCGATGAGTATGACAACCAGGAGGAGCCACAGGAGTTTTCTTAATTTATTTATGACCTGTGCGTCAATGAAAACGCCATGTAATTACTTTACTTTATTGCTAACCATTAGGCATAGTAGTAGAAGTAATAGTTGGCGAGGCAACTTCATGAAGACACGATGATGGAGATCATGGTGTCATGCCGGTGACGATGGTGTTCATGCCGCGCCTCGAAGATGGAGATCAAAGGCGCAAGATGATATTGGCCATATCATGTCACTTTATGATTTGCATGTGATGTTTGTCATGTTTACATCTTATTTGCTTAGAACGACGGTAGCATAAATAAGATGATCCCTCGCAATAATTTCAAGAAAGTGTTCCCCCTAATTGTGCACCGTTGCTAAGGTCCGTTGTTCCGAAGCACCACGTGATGATCGGGTGTGATAGGTTCTAACGTTCGCATACAACGGGTGTAAGCTAGATTTACACACGCAATACACTTAGGTTAACTTGACGAGCCTAGCATGTACAGATATGGCCTCGGAACACGGAAGACCGAAAGGTCGAACATGAGTCGTATAGTGGATACGATCAACATGAAGATGTTCACCAATGATGACTAGTCCGTCTCACGTGATGATCGTACACGACCTAGTTGACTCAGATCATGTATCACTTAGATGACTAGAGGGATGTCTATCTAAGTGGGAGTTCATTGAATAAGTTGATTAGATGAACTTAATTATCATGAACATAGTCAAAAGGTCTTTGCAAATTATGTCGTAGCTCACGCTTTGGTTCTACTGTTTTAGATATGTTCCTAGAGAAAATTTAGTTGAGAGTTGACAGTAGCAATTATGCGGACTGGGTCTGCGAACTGAGGATTGTCCTCATTGCCGCACAGAAGGGTTATGTCCTTGATGCACCGCTCAGTGTCTTGAACCTCGAGCATCGTCTATAGATATTGGGAAACATCTGACATACACGTTTTGATGACTACGTAATAGTCCAGTAAGTAATACTAACGGTTTAGAATTGTGGCACCGAAGACGTTTTTGAAACGTTGCAGAACATATGAGATGTTCCAAAGACTGAAATTGGAATTTCAGACTAGTGCCGTCAAGAGGTATGAGACCTCTGACAAGTTTCTTAAGCCTGCAAACTAAGGGAGAAAAACTCAATCGTTGAGCATGTGCTCAGATTGTCTGAGTACTGCAATTGCTTGAATCGAGTGGGAGTTAATCTTCCAGATGAGATAGTGATGGTTCTCCATAGTCACTGTCACCAAGCTATTGGAGCTTCGTGATGAACTATAACATATCAGGGATAGACATGATGATCCTTGAGCAACTCGCAATGTTTGACACCGCAAAAGTAGAAATCAAGTAGGAGCATCAATTGTTGATGGTTAAACCACTAGTTTCAAGAAGGGCAAGGGAAAGAAGGGATAGTTCATGAAACGACAAATCAGTTGCTGCTCTAGTGAAGAAACCCAAGGTTGAACCAAACCCGAGACTAAGTGCTTCTATAATGAGGGGAACAGTCACTGAAGCAGAACTACCCTAGATACTTGGTAGATGAGAAGGCTGGCAAGGTCGACAGAAGTATTTTGGATATACGTCATATTATTGTGTACTTTACTAGTACTCCTAGTAGCACCAGGGTAATAAATACCAGTTCGGTTGCTAAGCGTTAGTAACTCGAAATAAAAGGTTGCGGAGACTAGCTAAAGGTGAGATGACGATATGTGTTGGAAGTGTTTCCAAGGTTGATGTGATCAAACATCGCACGCCCCCTCTACCATCGGGATTGATGTTAAACCGAAATAATTGTTATTTGGTGTTTGCGTTGAGCATAGACATGATTGGATTATGTTTATCGCCACACGGTTATTCATTTAAGGAGAATAATGGTTACTCTATTTATTTGAATAATACCTTCAATGGTCTTGCACCTAAAATGAATGGTTTATTGAATCTCGATCGTAGTGATACACATGTTCATGCCAAAAGATATAAGATAGTAATGATAGTACCACATACTTGTGGCACTGCCATTTGAGTCATGTTGGTATAAAACGCATGAAGAAGCTCCATGTTGATGGATCTTTGGACTCACTTGTTTTTGAAAAGATTGAGACATGCGAACCATGTCTATTGGTAGATATGCATGAAGAAACTCCATGCAGATGGATCGTTTGGACTCACTTGATTTTGAATCACTTGAGACAAGCAAATCATACCACATGGGCAAGATGACTAAAAGGCCTCGTTTTGAGTAAGATGAAACAAGAAAGCAACTTGTTGGAAGTAATACATTTTGATGTGTGTAGTACAATGAGTGCTGAGGCACGCTGTGGATATCGTTATGTTCTTACTTCATAGATGATTTGAGTAGAGAAGTATGATAATATTCTAGAGCAATCTGGCTGCATGAACTAATACATGTTCCTGCGAAATGTTTACTTGTTTCTTTCTGGGAAAGAAAAAATTAATACATTATATATTCAGATGATTTTAGAAGAAGAACCACCTTGGTGAAATATCATATAACATTCTCTAGAAACATTTTCCTAATCCTACAATCAAAGGATGCTAATGGTTTATATTTTGTGTTGCTGCATGCTTAGTATCCTTTACTTTTGACCACACATTGCTCAATGATGGTACCCGAACAAAATCACATGTTATGAAAATGATCGAGGGATACGAAACTGTACCGTTCAAGTAAAAATTTAACGAGTGGCCACCAACTCCTGATTTGAAATTGTCATCTGAGGATGGAAGAGGCAAAGTTGCAGGTTGCTATCTACAAATTATAATGCTTGGTACTATGGATTGCTAGAAGGTTCATATCACATATATTTACATTTTCTAACATTGGCATTTTTCATCACAGTATTAGGATGAAATGGAATTTCCATTCGCCAAAAAAGAAAATAGAACAAATGAAATTGGCTTGCAGATTCAGTTTTCATTTGCACGTTATCAAAGTTAATACTTGTTAAAATAGGTCAGCTTGGAATGATATGTGTTTCTGTAGTCTCTCTATTGCTTATGGTTTTGAAGTACATATCTAGCTATTTTTGAACATACATGAGTGACAATAAGGTACTCCCTCCATTCCTAAATATAAGTCTTTGTAGAGATTTCACCATGAACCACATACTGATGTATATAGATGCATTTTAGAGTGTAGATTCACTCATTTTGCTCCGCATGTGGTCCATAGTGAAATCTCTACAAAGACTTATACTTAGGAACGGAGGGAGTATATAGCTTTCCTTGGTCATCATGGAGCATAACCGTTGTACAATTATCAATGTATGAAAAAGGGCAGCCCGGTGCATGTAGCTCCCGCTTCCGCAGGGTCCGGGGAAGAGTCCGACCACTTTGGGTCTATAGTACGCAGCCTTTCCCAACATTTCTGTAAGAGGCTGTTTTGAGGACTTGAACTCGTGACCTCATGGTCACTAGGCAGCAGCTTTACCACTGCGCCAAGGCTCCCCTTCATAGTTATCAATGTATGAACGATATAAAATTTGGTGAACTGTAGAGTTGGTTTCATGCTTTCATAAGATACTGAAATTAGAGCTTCAGCTTATATTTGGTGAGCAGACACTTTTTGAAAATCGACAGCTGAAGGTATAAATGCCCTTGGTCCACGGTTGTGATTTTCTTCAAGCTCAGTACAGAAGTTTCTTATGTGTTTTTGGTTCACCTTCGCCCGTCCTAACATTCATCACAATAAAATATTTTACTTACAGTTGTATACATTGTTAGTCTGTTTTTTTGTTCATTTCAGAAGCTTCAAATATTATGGTTAGCGGTGTATTGGTGTAGAATCCTCGAAGTTTTCAAGTATTTTAGTCTCCCTTTTTTGCAGTACTAGAATGTCTTATGGTGCATTTTCTTCTGCAATCTAATATATGGAACTGTTCTATTGCTCTTTTGGACTGACTGTCTTAACGCTGAAGTAAGAATCTTATCATACATAGACGTTTTCTTTATTTAAGTTAAGGATACACTCTTGCATGTAAAATCTGAATAGATTCCCTGCCCTGAGTATGTTGTTTCGTATCCTTTAATTAAGACTTTCACTCTTAATAAATATATGATGCTTAACTATGATCTCTTGTCATCAGGCAATTTTTTTGTGCACAATAATAATCATATCAGTAAATGGTACTCCCTCTGATCCAATAAAAGCATTGTGGCTTTAGTTCAAATTTGAACTAATGCTGAACTAAAGCCATGACACTTTCATTGGATCGGAGGTAGAATGTTATTTTATTCTTACTCTCACCTTCCATGTGCATGCTAGGTATCTTGCCATTCAGGTCCAATGAATCACTAGGTAATTATACGTTGTTCTGGGTTAGATCAACTTCTTCCTGGGTGTCTGAAAGGGAAAGGGCAGAATTGGTGGGGAGTACAGCCGACTAAAATCCATGAAGCATTTGTGTTGGGTACATCAAGATGAAGATCAAGAGAATTCCGGTGAAAGGCATCATGCTGATTTTGATGTGGAAATGGATGATGCCAAGCCTCTAGAGGACTCTGAAAGTTTTCTTTTTTTTATTCCTTATTTGTGGCCTCATGAGGCCCCTTTCTTCAGCTAAACTGAATCACTTCATGTTAGCTTGTCTTCACTTTTGGATTAACTATAATGCATCGTCTCACTCGTTTATGCTCCATGGGTGAGTGGTACATATCATCCTTTAGGTGTACTCAAACTTAAATAACAGGTGTACCCCCGAACTCAAATAATATTGTACCTGTAAGTTTGATCAATGTAGTACTAATAGATCCTAATGTTATAGAATACACTCATATTGATGCACATGAATAAAACTGAGGACCAAACATGACAGCTGAATGTGTTGAGACAAGATAAGTGCGCACAGGCTCATAATAAGTGGCGCCACCAGGTGGCGCCCCAACCACTAGTACATACATTATGTACGGAAAACAAGGGCTTGCGCCGCGGATTTGCATGTGTACACGCATGCATGCACGTGAGTATCCATTAATCGTCCACATGTGTTGTATTTTTCAACTTTATATAATGAATATGAATATGTGGTTTCTTTCACAAAAAATATCCATTAAAGGTTATGATATATCATGTGATACCTTAAAATTCCCTTCCTTTCCCTAGATATGAGCACTTGTTTTTTGTCAGCTATAAAAGGCATTATATGTAAAACAACCCAATTTTTCTTCCAAATTTTGAAATCTTAACAATAAGATAAACAGTAAGATAAACTAGTAGAATGATAAACTAGCAGAACACTCGCGCATTGCTATGGGCTACAATGCATGCATATAAATAAATCAAATGAAGGATTAAAATTGTTTTCCAGGTTGAAGCTCATTTCTCCTATTACGGGCGGGTTAGGACATCAAACAGGCTCCTATCGGCTCCCCAAAATGCAACCGTCTAGATGGGGGGAATGTGGTTGTCTGAAGTATCCATCATGTTATCTCCAACACGCGTTTCCAACATAAAATCCTCACCCTAGGACGCACCCTACCATTTTCCTGCCGGACCCTCCCTTCATACTTGGTTTCCCACTATAACGGGACATTTCTCGCTAGAGCCCTCTCCTTTAAAACCATGACGCACACCTCACCCTTTTCATGGAGCCCTCTCTCCCCACGTACCACCAAGGAGGAGTCTCCCATCAACTGCTCCGCTCCACGCTCTGATCCCCTCCCCCCATTTTCATGCTAATCCGCCCCCGCCATCAATGGGGGAGGAGCTGTGCTTTGCCCGTGGTGCCCCCCCTCCCCCAAGCCAAGAGGTAGATCCAATGTCTCCAAAGCCATTGCCTTGTTGTAAAATACATATGAATCTCGTGCATTACCACGAAAATAATAATATGATGTCCGTTGTTGGGCATGCAACTAAGAGCATCTCTAGCAGACCTCGTATAAGTGGTCAAACCTGCAAAATAACCGTTTTCACGGTTCCAGTTAAAAAAGGGGCCAAACAGACCCCTTAAAATCGTCCGGCCCTTAAAAAAATTTAAGGGGCCCCTGAACGCAAATCCGAAACCCTCATATATACAGTTTTGAAGGCAATTTTGTCAGGGCCCTGCATACCGGTCAACGTTGGCGTTTGAGGAATCTCTGTTCCCGCCAACGCCATGAAGCTTGCCCGGCCGCCGCGCCCGTCCGCCACCCAGCTGCCCATCCGCCCGGCCGCCGCGCCGGGTCGCCCGCGTGGATGCGAGCAAGCTAGCTAGCTGAATCGATGCGAGCTAGCTAGCTAGCTACGGCCGCACTAGCTAGCTAGGTAGCTACGTCCGCGCTAGCTAGCTAGCTGAGTCCGGCCGCGCACGCCCGGCCTCCGCCCACGCGTCGTGGCCGTCCCATGTCTCTCTCCTCCACTTTGGCCGTGTCTTCCTCGTCCGTACGTCGGTCGCCGGTTGATTTCAAATTGGCGTGAGAAGAGAAAGAGATGGAGGTATATTCAAAGAATATTCTCTTTTACGGGTTGATTATACGGGGTCTGAGTCTGACCTCGTCCGCACCGGCCTGCATATGCACTTTTCCACGAACTGCAAAACACTTGTGCGGGTTGGGATTTTGCGGGGTCTGCTAGAGATGCTCTAATACATCACCCTGTCTGTTATTAACTCTTGAGGCACCCAACCAATACATTTGCCCTTCTATCCTAACCAAAAAATTGTACGACTTGATGAAAAAAATATTCTCAGGAGGAAGAACTGACATACACAAAAATGCATAAGAGACAAAAGTAAATACTTTAGAAGAAAGTGTGGAGGGTCAAGATAATAGTTGAAGAAGGAAACTAAAATAGAAGAAAGAAACGAATAGGGCCCAACCGGGTTCAAACCAGTGACCTATTGATCTGCAGTCAATTGCTCAACCACTGAGCTATGGACCCATTTCTGTTTGACCCTAAATAAATAATTTCACAAGCAAATAGATAGATGGTGCATTCATATCCTTGTGTTCAAATATTAATTGGTTCACTCTTTATTGTCAATGCAAAATGAATATCAATTTGTATCCTTGCAGATATAGATATGGGTTAGAGCGCTAGTTAAGAACTTACACATACTCATATCAGCTGTATATGCCATCATAAATTAGGTACACATACTTCAACCTGCCCTCATGGATTGCCAGTTCCAGCTTTTATGTAAGATGCTATTTTTGGGTTATGCCATTCCTAGATTCTGTTGAAGGGGCCTAATTGGAGAAATGTCCTACGTGTCTAAAACTGCGTATATCAGTCTATCACGCTACACAGAATATACAATGCATAATTGCCTTAATTTTGAAGTAATTGAGAACTATTTCAATAGCAGTAACCATCTAATGTAAGCATAACAGTTCACACAAAGAAGAATCAACATGACAAAAAAATGCATAACGGATGAAAAGGGAACTATTTGAATAGCGGTGTCCATCTAATGTAAGCATAACCGTTCTCGCAAAGAAGAATCGACATGACAAAAAAATGCAAAACGGATGAAAAGGGAAGTAATTGAGAACTATTTGAATAGCGGTGACCATGCAATGTAAGCATAACAGTTCTCACAAAGAGGAATCGACATGACAAAAAATGCATAATGGATGAAAAGGGAATAAATCTAGATATGGTTAAAACTTCAAAGTGACTACTTGTGACGCAAGTGTGGAAGGCCAAGACAGTATTTGACAAAGAAATAAAATTAGAAAAATAAAACAATAGGGCCCAACCGGGTTCGAACCAGTGACCTATTGATCTGCAACAAAAACGGTTGGCCCATAGCGTAGTGATAGCTCTACCACTTCGCCATGGATCTATCGTTGTCGTTGTTGTTGTCGTTGGTCATACATATATGTGAAACCGTCTATGAGCTGTGTGTATCAATATTGGGTGCTAACGGCCTCTAGTCATATTCGAATCCCTTGTTGTGTATTTTCACTCATATGCCTTATAATGTATTCTGTTGCGTATTTCTCTATAAACAGGAAGTAAAGGAGTTCAGGGTGCGCAGTCTGGCCCTGTGCTATGCAGAGAGTCAAAATTGCCATCGAGGCGGCAAAAGGTATGGATACCTACATGAGAAGGTTCAGCCTTCAATCATCCATCGGGACATCAGATCAAGCAATGTGCTTCTGTTTGAGAACTTCAAGGCGAAAATTGCAGAATTCAACCTCTTAAATCAAGCTCCCGATATGGCAAGCACGTCTCCATTTGAATCATGTATTAAGGACATTTGGATATCATGCGCCAGAGTAATTTCTTATTCATACTAATACATTTTTGCATGTTGGTCAATACCTTGCATTAACATAAGTCAACTACAGTTGTTCCAGATCACAAGTCTCGAAAAAAGTTAGATATAATAAAATTTTATTGCAAAAGTAAGTATTGCTATGATTTTGGTTCATGATGATGTCAATGTGGTAGGGCCCATCTTTAAATGACAGCTGCTTCGAAATGTTTAATATGCTGTTTGGATGAACTAACTTTTAGATTCTCCTCGTCACCACGTGGCTGGCTATCATACACGTTTTATGTTCAGCTGGTTGATTCCTATTGACTTCAACCCACTTTTTGTCTATGTCTATGAATGTTTGACTGCCGGTTCTCGTAAATTGTAACTGCTTAAGTAGCAATAGATTCAAGGGGTTCATATTCAATAGACAACACCGGAACAAGCTTAAGTGACATGACCTGCATACTATCATAGCCAAAGTAAGCCTGCCGTGGATTTGGTGGCCCATCATGGCAGGGAAGCATTCTTGTTTCATGCACCCAACAAATAAACACTGCAGCATAGTTCTGGGAACCTGCTGATCAAATAAGAATGGACCAAATGTAGTGAATTAAAGAACTTTCTGATTTGAACCCCACGATGTACACATGTATCAATAGAGTGGATGCCCAAATCGATGCACCAATATGGTGCACAGCTTGGCACGTATCATCTAGAATATATCTTAAAACCATTATTGTGCTGCAAGAACCACCATTTTTCAGATTCGCAACAAAAAAACACACCATTTTTCATGTTATATGATAAGTCGACGAGTGCGAACCAACCTGTGGTTGGATGGTTGAGGGACTGTGGTATCCCCAACCCACTAGGGTTCAAATCCTGGTGCTTGCATTTATTCCTGGATTTATTTCACGATTTTCGGTGATGCGCATTCAGTGGGAGGAGACATTCCCGTCGATGACGAGGTGCCTACGGTGACTTCGTAAATTTCAAGATGATATGCTGGCTCAGTTTTTCGAAGGTGCTCAAAGGGATAGTGTGTGTGTGCGTTCATTAGGGTGAGTGTTTGCGCGTGTATATGAGCGCTTGCGTCTTTACTGTGTTAAAAAAAATGATGAGTCGACGAGAATGGAAACACGTCACGCCTCGACCATTTCCCACCAATGTATCATTACTCTGATTCTTTTCCAGACGACTCGATTTTGTCCCACTCGTCGCATTAAAATCCACTCATCAAGTTGCAACGACTCTATCAAAGTATTCCATGCCATTGATGCAGACCATACTCGTCCTCGACACCATGGCTGAAACCGCGAATAGATTCAGAGTTCCCTTGCGATGCTACTTAACAAGTTCGACTTCTTGGTGCTTAAAGTTTAAAATATGTAATAAAACCAATAAAGAAACACATACATGCCCTTTTTTATTCGTTAAATTTTGGTGCCACATCAGCCCTGAAAGTGGGCCCGTCTATCATATTTGGCATCAAACGGTTCTCAATTGACTAGTTGGTGCTTTCGGCAACTCGATTACGAAAATCAATGTTTTTGGCAAACTTTTATGAAAACGGTGGGTTTCTGCATCGAGCAACGCAATTGTGGTGGTTTTTGACAATGTACTCTTTATGTAGATATGTGTATGCTATGATGCACCTTAAAGCAAATAGAAAATGTTCATACTACAACAACTAGATTAGCATCGTCAAGTTTTCTTGCATGGGACAATCCATGCAACTGGCAACTTTTCCCATAGGGTATGAGATGCTCATCATGACCAATGTAAACAACTGGCAACTACTTGCCCCTTATACCGCGGAAGATGTTCGCAAGGCTTTATTTGATATTGGGGACTTAAAAGCTCGAGGGCTAGATTTCTACAGAAGGTTATGGCCCATGCTGGGGAGGACCTAATTGAGGAGGTTCTGAAAGGAATCAACACACTATCCCGAATAGTTGGAATGATACGGCGATCGTGATGATTCCTAAGATTAATACACCAGAAAAGGTAACACAATTTAGACCGATTAATTTATGTAACGTGGTATACAAAATAATTGCAAAAATGGTGGCCACTCGATTGAAGGTTTTTTTACCAGAAATTATTATTCCAACACAGAGTGCATATGTACCGGGAAGATTGATAACAGATAATATTTTAGTGGCCTATGAATGTTTTCACACAATCAAGAACAAAAGATAAGGTAGAGAGGGCTTGTGAGCTATAACACTTGACATGCACAAAGCATACGATAGAGTCGAGTGGCCTTTTTTGAAGGAGATTATGTTGAGATTGGATTTTCCTCAAAAATGGGTGAATTTGATTATGCAATGTGTCTCAACTGTCGAATACATAGTAAAGATCAATGAAGAGGAAAGTGAGAGCTTCACACCTACTAGAGGGTTGAGGCAGGGTGATCCACTATCACCATACCTCTTTTAGCTATGCATAGAGGGGTTGAATGCCTTGCCGACGCATGCCGAGGACAACGAAAACATATCAGGAGTTAAAGTCTGTACAGACGCCCCACCGGTCACAAATCTTCTCTTTGCGGATGATTCAATGATCTTGATGAAAGCCAACCAAAATAATGTGGCGGCCCTGAAATCAACATTAGATTTATATTGTACGGCGTCAGGACAGCTGGTAAGCGCGGAAAAGTCAAGTATCTTCTTTAGTCCTAATACAACGGTAGAGATCAGACAGGAAATGTGTACAATGCTGAATATAATGATAGAGGAAATGAATGACAAATACTTGGGCTTGCCAGCAAATGTGGGTTGATAAAACAGACTGCTTTAAATTTCTGGTTGAACGAATTGTTAAGAAAAATAGTGGTTGGAAGGAAAAATTACTGTCTATCGGGTGAAAGTAGATCCTGCTCAAGGCTGTGATCCAAGCCATACCTACCTATGAAATGTCGGTCTTTAAAATTCCAAAAAAATGTAAAGAAATCATTGACACAATTGCTCATTTCTGGTGGGGAGACGAGGAGAACCAGAGGAGGATGCACTGGATGGCCTGGTGGAAAATGTGCGTATCAGAAAACCAAGGAGGAATGGGATTCCATGATATCCACTGCTTCAACCTAGCTTTGCTCGCCAAACAGGCATGTCATCTCATTGATAATCATGATTCCTTGTGTGCTACTATTCTGAGGGCCAAGTACTATCCTGATGGCGATTCGATGAAGTCCAAGCCAAAGCATGACGCTTCCTTCACCTGGCAAAGCATTATGGCAGGCATAACTACTCTGAAATGTGGCTATATTTGGCGAGTGGGGAATGCACATAACATCCATATTTGGGAAGATGCTTGGATCCCAAGCTGTGCCACTAGGAAGATTGTGACCCCTAGGTGGGATGTAACGCCCTCGATGCGGCTATATCTCCCACGTGTCGAAGCACGACTTAGAGGCATAACCGCATTGAAAGCAATGTCGCAAGTGAGGTAATCTTCACACAACCCATGTAATACATAAGGGAAAGGGATACATAGTTGGCTTACACACGCCACATCACACAATACATGAATAAATCAGTACAACATCCAAATACAATCAAGGTCCGACTACGGAACCAAAATAAAAGAAGACTACCCCAAATGCTACACGATCCCCGATCGACCCCAATTGGGCTCCACTACTGATCAACTGGAAAACGAAACAAGACTACGAACACGATCTTCAACTAGCTCCTCCTTGAGCTGGGTTGCGTCACTTGCACTGTAACATCGTCGGCACCTGAAACTGGTTTTGGATGTATCTGTGAGCCACGGGGACTCAACAATCTCACACCCTCGCGATCAAGACTATTTAAGCTTATAGGTAGGGAAAAGGTATGAGGTGGAGCTGCAGCAAGTGACTAGCATATATGGTGGCTAACATACACAAATGAGAGCGAGAAGAGAAGGCAAAGCATGTTCGAGAAGTATGATCAAGAAGTGATCCAAATCTACTTACGTCAAGCATAACTCCAACACCGTGTTCACTTCCCGGACACCACCAAAAAGAGACCATCACGATTACACACGTGGCTGATGTATTTTAATTAAGGTCAAGTGTCAAGTTCTCTACAACCGGACATCAACAAATTCCCATCCGCCCATAAACGTGGGCACGGCTTTCGAAAGTTCAAATCCCTGCAGGGGTGTCCCAACTTAGCCCATCACAAGCTCTCACGGTCAACGAAGGATATTCCTTCTAGCGGGAAGACCCGATCAGACTCGGAATCCCGGTTAGAAGACATTTCGACAAGGTAAAACAAGACCAGCAAAGCCGCCCGATGCGCCGACAAATCCCCATAGGAGCTGCACATATCTCGTTCTCAGGGCACACAGGATTGTCCAAACTTCCGGTAGGCCAACCCAGAGTTGCCCCTGGTGGTCACCGGCAGCTGACAGGCTGGACCAACACTCAGAGGAGCACTGGCCCGGGGGTTTAATAAAGATGACCCTTGGGCTCCGGAAACCCAAGGGAAAAGAAAAGGCTAGGTGTCGAATGGTAAAACCAATGTTGGGCCTTGCTGGAAAAGAAAAGAAAACGAACTGTCAAGGGGTTTCCATTATCACCCAACCGCGTAAGGAACGCAAAATCAAGGAACATAACACCGGTATGACGAAAACTAGGGCGACAAGAGTGTAACAAAACACCAGGCATAAGGCCGAGCCTTCCACCCTTTACCAAGTATATAGGTGCATTAATTAAATAAGAGATATTGTGATATCCCAACAATAAACATGTTCCAACAAGGAACAACATCAAGGAACAAACTTCATCTTCACCTGCAACTAACGGTTTGCTAGGACAAGGTGGGTTAGAGGCTGAACATGGCAATATGAGAGGCATGATAAGCAAGTGGTAGGTATCATAGCATAGGCATAGTAAAAGAGCGAGCAAACTAGCGAGCAAAGATAGAAGTGATTTCAAGGGTATGGTCATCTTGCCTGAGATCCCGCAAGGAAGAAGAACGAGTCCATGAAGAAGACAAACGGACATAGTCGACCGGATCCTCACAAACGCGACGTTATCGGAACCAACCTGAAGAAGAAACACCGGAAAGAAGCACACAACATAGTAAACAACCAACACATGAATATGGCATGGTATGCGGGATGCGGTATGCAATGCATATGCGTGATTCGGAAAGGAAATGATTGAACCTGGCCTCAACTTGGAAAACCAAGAGTGCCACTGGAAAGAGGAGTCGATTTCAGTCGAAATCGATATAAAGATCACCGGAAACGGATGCACGGATTGGAAATGGCAAGCAAAACAAATATGGCACACAGCTGCGATTAACAGCACGAGGCCATCTAAATGCATCAAGAACAACAAGCTACTGCACTCTAACATAGCAACAAAATGCATGGCAGGGATCCACTCAAGATGCTTGACAAAAGATGAACACTGAGCTACGACTAATTCACTCAATAACAGGTTCAAACAAGCATGACAAAAGTGCAAAAGATAACAGGTTACAGACTTGGTGAAATTAGCAGCATATCAGGAATTTAACATCAGGAAGCAATGTTTAGAGCACGATAACAACATGTTACAGGAACATATCAAGGCAAAGCAAGGCATGGCATGAAGCTACTCAAAGCATATAACAAAAGTCCCTTACTGACCATAAGCCAAAAGGGATCAGAAAATACAATTGCAAGCATGTGAACATAGAAAATATCGTTAACAGATTCAGACTTAGTAGAAAATTGGAACATGGCAAAACAGATTAACAAGTAGGCATGTTTACGAGCTCGATGCACTCACCACAAAGTATTGCATGACAAACTAAGCATACACCCAGCAAGAAGACATGGCATAGAAGCTAGACATGGCAAGAACAACAACATAGCATGCATGGATCAATAACAACAACAAGCTTGGCAAAATCGCTAAACATGTAACAATCTGCCAGGAACATTTTATAGCAAAAGTAGAGCTCGAATGACTCAAGCTAGGGTGCTCCATAAATGCAACAAAGACATGGATGGATAGAGCACCACAATATCTACAAAACATCCTTACTGATCATGCTCAAAAGAGGCACAAATCACTAGGAATCAACATGAGCATATGGCATAAAAATAATGACAGGACAAGGACTTAGTGAAATTCTAAGTCCCTGAAATTAGCAACATTGAGTAAGCTACTTTGCATGCTTGTGCTAGTCACCACAGAGATCACAAAAATACATGGCATACACCCCTCTAAAGATGACATGGCATATAACAAAACACATGTAGAGCTCAGGATCATAGCATGCACACATTAATCATGGCAAAAATGACAAAAGTGCATTTGCTGGTAAAAATCTGAAACTAACAGAAACTAGCACTCTTCCAACAGCATTTCGGGCATCAAGATGAGCTCAAATGAAAATGATGCACTGAGATGGAATGATGTAATCATCGAGACGAACATTTTGATATGCTACACGCACGAATCAGATTAACGGATGCAGAGTTATGATGCGATGAAAATGCCCAAAAAATACTAGGGTTAGGGGCAAAAGTCAACCTCCCGGTTTCCAGATCTGGATCGGGCACGTCTCTCGAGGATCGCCGGAAAGACTGTTGCGGTAGCCGGAGCGGTGAGACGGCTCGCCGAAGAGGAACGAGGAAGCAGACCTGGTGGCCGGTGCAGGCACGCGAGGGCGGCTCCGGTGGTCGGCGTGCGGAGCGGCGGCCTCGGGCGCGACGCTCGCGGCGGCGCGGCGACCGGCGAAGGCGGCGAAGGCGCAGGCGGCGGGGACGCGGTGGCGCGCCGACGACGGAGGCGCGAGGAGAAATGCGGCGGGGTGGCTCGGGCGGCGCACAGCGACCTGCGGGCGGCGGCGACCGGGCCCGCGCGGGCCGGATCTGGGCCCCGCAGGCCGCACGGTGGTGGGAGGCGGCGGATGACAAGTGGCGTTGTGGGATTGGGCGCGCCGGCGGCTTGGCTGACATGGCGAGGCGGGATTGGCCGGAGTGAGGTGGCCAGCGGACGCGTCCGGTGCGGACGGACATGTCTGGCGGCGCGAGGAAGAGGAAGGCTAAGGTTAGACCGCGAATTTCGGAGGAGGGGTGTTTATATTGGTAGAGGGAGTTAGGAGAGTCCAAATGAGGTGCGGTTTTCGGCCACACGATCGTGATCGAACGACCGAGATGATGGAGGAGGTTTAGGTGGCTTTTGGGCCACTATGGAGGGGTGTTGGGCTGCAACACACACGAGGCCTTCTCGGTTCCTCGGTTAACCGTTGGAGCATCAAACGATGTCCAAATGGTACGAAACTTGACAGGCGGTCTACCGGTAGTAAACCAAGGCCGCATGACAAGTCTCGGTCCAATCCGAAAACGTTTAACACCCGCACACGAAAAGAGGTAGAAAGGGACACCGGGTGACATAGGAGCGCCGTAATGCAAAACGGACAACGGGGAAAATGCTCGGATGCATGAGACGAACATGTATGCAAATAAAATGCACATGATGACATGATATGAGATGCATGACACGCAAGCAAAGACAAGGCAACGACAGCGAATAACTGGAAGACACGTGGCACATCGGTTTCGGGGCGTTACAGGGGACAATTGTTATCAAAAGTGGGTGACTTTATTGACCCTTCCTCCAATAATTGGGATGAGGACCTGATTAGACAAACTATGTGTCCCATTGACGCACAACAGATTCTTTCAATCACACTTCCGCAACATGATATGACAGATTTCGTTGCCTGGAGTTATATAAAAAATGGTATGTTCTCGGTACGGTCTGCTTACTCTGTGGAGTGGAATTATCAGTATGGGAGTAAACTAAAATATCCTAATGGGATGGGGCGAATCACACCTAATCCTATATGGTGTCAAATATGGAAGTTATCTTGTCCGACAAAAGTAAAAAAAAAACTATATGGCGTACATTACATGGCACTCTCCCACATGTCGGGTAACACTCGCTAACAGACAAATGAAGGTCTCGCCTTCTTTCCCTAATTGCTCTCAAGGTTTAGAAGATACGAAACACATGATTGCCCCTTGTAGGAAATCAAAGTAGGTTTGGAAGAAACTTGGGATGGATGAGATTATTCATAAAGCTTGTGAGGTTTATCATGCTGGGGAGGCGATATTAGAATACCTTCTACTTCTTCCAGACGATGATTTGAGTATTATGGGGTACAAAAATGTACGAGAAATGATAGCTATTTTGTGACGCTCGCATAATTAAGCTACAGTGAACCTCCACTAATGATGCCACGTCACCTCAGTTACTGTTGATAAACTCTCGTTCGTTCAAAACCGAAACAAATTCAAAATTTAATTAAAGGCAAACATCAAAAGTTTTCAAACTTTAAAACTAAAATGTTCGGGTTGTGCCAAATAATGCATAGGTAATTATGGTGGTGGAACCAAACTTTGATAAAATGCTTCAAGGCTCTAAGATAATTAAAACAGTAGTTAAAACAATTAAATAAATGCCTATTGGATTTTATAAAATATTAAACTATGTTATTTTGGGTTGAGAATTAATGTGGCAGTAGTATATTTAGAAATACAAATTTAGGTGCTAGTGTTAATTTTTATAAAACTGAAATAAAAAGGAACTAAAAATAAAATATAAAAGAAATAGAAAACAAAAGGAAAAAGACAAAGGAAAAAAACTAATCTACTGGGCCTGTGGCCTGTTAGCCAAACAATCGGCCCACCTAACCCCTTCCCTTTTCTCCTGTTCACCCCCGTCGCCCTGGACGCACGCACTGCGTCCATGGCCGGGGATGGCCATGGGGCGGCCATCCGGTGCCCCCCGGCTCCTTTAGGTCGACGACGACCCCTCCCCGAACCCCCCTGATGAACCCTAGCTCACTCTCCCATCCCCCTGGCGCCGCTCTCTCCTTCCCCGCACGAGTCCGAAGCACCGCTGCCATGGCCTCCGTCGACCTCGCGGCCACCGTCGCCCCCACGCCTCGAGACCGCACCTAGGAGATGCGCTGGCATCCACTACATCCTCTACGAGGACTGATAACCCACAAGTATAGGGTATCGCAACAGTTTTCGATAAGTAAGAGTGTCGAACCCAACGAGGAGCTAAAGGTAGAACAAATATTCCCTCAAGTTCTATCGACCACCGATACAACTCTACGCACGCTTGACGTTCGCTTTACCTAGAACAAGTATGAAACTAGAAGTACTTTGTAGGTGTTGTTGGATAGGTTTGCAAGATAATAAAGATTACGTAAATAAAAAGTATGGGCTGTTTAGATAAAGAAACAATAAAGTAAATATAGTGAGTGTGGAAAGTGGTGGTAGGAGTTGTGAAATTGCCCCTAAGCAATTGACTACTTTACTAGACCGGTAGCAAGTATTATGTGGGAAAGGCCATTGCTAGCATGTCATCCCTTACTTGGAATTCTGTGCACTTATGATTGGAACTATTAGCAAGCATCTGCAACTACTAACGTTCATTAAGGTAAAACCCAACTATCGGGGATATACCCTGCGGTATGACCCGGCCGAACTTGGCGACTCACTAGAGACCTGGCTGGAGCTTGGCGACTCACTGGCGATCCGCCCGGACATGGCGGTTTACATGTAACCCGCATGGACATTGTGACTCACTGGAGACCCAGCGGACGGATCAGACGGACGACAAGGCCCAAGGCCCAGCAGGCCGGCTTATACTTTGGTGGGCCTGCTTAAGAGGAAAGGGATGACGAATATTTCCTTTACGAGGAAGCAAGACCCGGATTTGTATTCAACTTGTAAGAAAGGATAGACTAGTCCTAGTCCTACTAGGACTCCACATGTAACCCGCCCCTTCAACATATATAAAGGGGCAGAGCTCCCCGAAGAGGGACAGAAAATAATCTCGAGGGCTAGACACAAAGACCCGGCTTACCGGCGACTCCCTCATGATCATAATGAGACCTAGCCACAAACAGCATGTAGGGTTATTAGCGGATGATGTTTCTCGGGGCCCGAAGCTGTCTAAACCCTTGTCTTGTGTTGCGTCTCTCGATTCCGTTCAACCCCTATCAAGCTACTATATAGATGCGTTGGCCTCGCGACTAAGTCCTCACACTAAGGACATCTGCTGTGACAAAACCACGACAGTTGGCGCCCAACGTGGGGCCTGCGCATGGTGGTGTTGAGTTCTTGGAGGGATCTTTTCTAGGGTTTCGAGAAGTTTGCGATTTTCCGGATAAAGAAGAACCGGTTTGAAAAGATTGGCATCAACCTCAAGATTTATGATATGTAAAAGAGAAATTAGAGTTGCGAGCCGCCTGCCGCCGTCGTCTTGAGGTTCATCTGAAGAAGTTTTTTGAGCTGCCGAAACCAACAGGGAACAAGTTTTTGCGGCGACTTACTAAGATAGCGGTTCGACGAATCTGCCGACTCACTTAAAGATCAAGGACTCGCCAAGTACTATTTTATCTAAAACCAAGAGATTCCATGGTGGATTATTGGCTGCGCGCACTGACAAAAGCATCAAGATGAGACATCTGACGAGCGATTCAGAGACCAAGGTGTCAAACAATTAGAGTCAGAAAAATCGCCGAGACCGAGATTAAGCTTTCCGCTGCAAGTTTCCTTTCTCGGATTGCGGGATGGATATACCAAGAACGACTCGAAGCAATCCTGCGCTGTGGTCAGATTGCCGTAGTCCTTGTTTTTCTCCAATAGGCCAAACTAGTACACGCACATGCAGGGATCGGTCCCGCTGCGCTGTCCTCACGAGAAGCCTGAAGACGCCTCTGTTCGTACGAGACAACAATGACAATCGTATTACTTCAGTTATTACTCTGCCACGTGATGGTGAGGTTGATCTACCACTCCAAAATTTTTACTTACCAAAAACTGCTGCATGGGGAGGCGATCAAGACAATCCATCATGATGCTAGCTATTGTTGCTAATACGCAAGTGGTCAAAACACGTGAAGTCAGATGATGGGACTCGACCTTCACGGCCTCGCCCTACTGTTCGCTCCGGACCGAAAGGCCTTAAGTCTCCGCTTCTATTTCTGTTCCGAGTCGCTGCCGGTTTTTTCGCTCGACCCGCCACCGGAGCACCTCCGAGCCGCTACTTCATGGCTGCCGCGCCGCATCACCGGGTGGCTGCTGTTGCGGTCACGGCCGCGCCATATGCCGCCCGGCTGCCTAAGCCTCGCGCCACCACTGCCGTTTCATCTTTGCCGTGGGCCGCCGCGCCGCTGCAACCTTGAGCCGCCAGACCCAGGGCGAGTCATTTTTTCTGCAAGCCTCTGCACGCGCGAGTCCTCTGGTTTTCTGCGGCCTTCGAGTACCTCGGCTCTGCCAAAGACGCCGACGCCTCTGGAGCAGGTTGCCATTTTAAATAATGTGAGGCTATACTAGTCCATCGTTACTACTATTTAGTCTGCATATGAATCATCTGTCTAAAGGGCATAATCTATCATCCAGATAATCAGGTGATATTCATCTAAGCTTGTTTTATTGGTTTTCATCAAAGAACAATCACTTTGGTCTATATATTTTTATGTGCAGCAAAGGAGGTGCCATGTTGTGCCTATAAAGCGTACGTCAGCACCATCACGCACCGGCATCTGTGCCCGCTTACTGATGGAACAAGTGTGCGCAAGTCATTGCCCGTGCAGCTTAATCTACGTCAACCCGCCGGAGCCGCGTTGAGCCGCCCTTGCCGCTTTGAGCCGCTGAGGTTATATTAAGTTGTCGGTCTGCCTGAGCCGCCGAAACTATAATAAGTCGCTGGTCTGCCTGAGTCACCTCTATCACGATAAACGGATCATCCGTCGTCCAAACAAATCAGGTGATATCCATCCAAATTTGTTTTATTAGTACATGTTGTTTTTGTTAAAGAACAAGTTTATCTTTGCCTTGGTCTGCAATATTATTTATGCAGGGCAATTATTTATGACAAAAAGTGATATTATATCGCGGAGATGGAGGCATGCCAACATCTTTTGGCACAGGTGGTCGTCGTTACTCAACAGACTCCCGCACCGGCTTACAACGCCGTGGCCGTCTCTCGCGACCACGCCGGCTTACAATAAGGAGGACAACTTGCCCGTCCACACTGGCTTACAACGCCATGACCGGTTCATCTGTCTATGCCGCCTCTGATGTTACGATCGTCTTTACCGTCCGTCTCTCGCGGCCTGGTCTACATCGACACACCGAGCCGCACTTGTCTGGATGAGCTGTTTATTGAGTATGAGCAAGTCACTACTTGGGAAGCCCGGTTTTCTTCCAACAAATTAGAGGCAAATTATCATATATTATCAGCCGTCGTCTGCACTGGATGGTTCAATGGGCAGATGCACAAGTCGCCGCCACTGCAGTTTGGTTAACTTCAAACAGCCAGTTGGAAGGAACCATTGGCCGAGTTGCTGACACGGCTCATACGGGATCATTTACAACCCGCCGCAGTCACCTCAACCTTCTGTGGATTCACATCGTGCTATCAACGCCAATTATGTATACCTTCTGCTATGATCAAATATGGAGAATCTCAAGCCAACTCTTCGAGTCATCTTGAGACTCAGGGGCTACAATGGTATGACTAGGCAAAATTAGCCGGTTTCAATGAATTCAAGAATTCCGGGTCATTGAAGGGAAAACTAACCTGGGCCCCGGAGATTACTGCTAGATCGATGAAAATTTAAAAGCCGTCAGAAGATTTCCGACTCAAAATAAGGACTCTGGTTTAAAATCCGGTTCAAGAGACATCTTTCTCCCACAAAGCACTGAAGCTCTCAAATCCGGTTCAAAAGCCGGCCCAGGGTAAATTTGTCCCTCACAAATTTTTGAAGCTCTCAAATCCGGTTAAAAATCCGGCTCAAGGTAAATTTGTCCCTCACAAATTTTTGAAGCTCTCAAATCCGGTTAAAAATCCGGCTCAAGGTAAATTTGTCCCTCACAAATTTTTGAATCTTTCAAATCCGGTTTAAAGTTCCGGTTCAAAAAGAATTGATCTCTCGCAAATTCGAGTTCTAAGAAAATTTAAAGGTTACCAAAAAGAAACTTGCTGCCATGATGCGCGGTTCAAACATAGGTATCCTGCCTTACGACTTATCTTATTATGGTCACTTGGGGGCTTCCTGCTCATCGAGCATAGCTGTCGGTACCCTCTTGATCGGTGCAATACTAATATATGGTCACTTGGGGGCTTCCTGTTCAAACATAGGTCGTATTCGAACCAAAGAGGACATAGCTGTCGTAACCCTTTTGATCGGCGCAAAGCCAAACTCACTAGGGGGCTTCTTGATCGTATCCGAATCATAGCTTAACCCCTTTTGGGTCCGACTTGGATCGTACTCGAATCAGGGTCGTTAAAAACCTCTCAAGGTCATTTGGGGGCTTCCTGTTCAAACATAGGTCGTATTTGAACCAAAGAGAACATAGCTGTCGGTACCCTCTTGATCGGCGCAACGCCAAAGCCACTGGGGGCTATATGATCGTATTTGAATATTAGCTCAACCCCTTTGGAACAGTTTTCTGATCGTATACGAATCAGAAGCCTTAAATTTTTTAAGTCTTTTTTGCGAACAATTTTGGGTTTGACTTGAGACCTTTTTTGGATTATATCTCAAATGTATATAAGTGTTTTATGCTTAACCCGGGTTGACTTTTGACTATAAGTCGCTAGCTTATGACAATCATCATCTATGTGGAAGCATTGGCTTCTAAGGATTGGGTTATCACCCTTACTGCACAGGTCATGTAAACCGGCAGTACAAATTCAATATCACAGTGGTTATATGTGAGGTATTATGACCCGCCCTGCGGCAAACCGCCAAGGGTTCTTGTGATCTACTTGTGTGCAGGGTAAGACTACATTTGGGTGGTTACCCGCCCTGGCTCTTAACGTTAAGTCGCTAGGGCATATGTTGTTTAAACTCTGTGCAGGATTTGCAGAACTATGACTTATATAAATGCTTCAATCCAAGCTCATCATTGAAATTGGTGTCTCAAAACGGTTATCAATTATTGATTTTCTCAAGGGCTATAGGCCACTAGGTTGCAAAAATTCCGGCTTACAATGAATGCGCATTAAGTCGTCATCGGCCAAGAGCCGCTAGGTATTTAAACTCTGGATCTACTTGTCAACTGATGAGGTATTCAAATCTTTAATAGCCAAAACTGGCTGGATTTTCATGATGATATTGAATGATTGAGGTTTTTCGTACCGGATTATATTATTCAAATCTTGAATAGCCAACATGGCTGGATTTCTATTGTGATTATCAATAAACAGTGTTATGATTGAGGTTTTCAAAGCCTCTTTAGCGCAACGGCTATTATTTTTATCAATGGGCATGATTTATTTTACAATGGAGGAAATAGTCCCGAGTCGCTGCAGGCTTACGACCCGGCACTTGGGGGCTACATTGTTCAAATCGAGATTACATCGAATATACAAGTCCCATGTCACTGCCAGCATGCACCATGGCACTTGGGGGCTAATGCAAAGTCATTTTTTGCTCAATTTATTAAAGACCCGACTCATCACATTTTAAATGAGTCGGCCCTTGAGGGCTACCAATTGCTCCTGTCGGAAATTCAAGGTACACAAGCCTTAATCCATTATATTGAAAGATCCATTATTCAGTTGTTAGAGTAAAAAGCTCTTAACCTTGTGGACGTGGGTTCAAGCCCCATGGTGGAGATTACATCATTTGATGGTATTATCAATGAACCATATACAAATTGCCAGCTCAGTAATATCTTATTGAGCCGGCCCTTGGGGGAAACACGTTGTTGCTCAAATTTACATGATCATATTTACAAAGTCCATGCTCATTATTGCATAATGACCCGGCCCTTGGGGGCTACACTGGTTGAAATCTTTATGAGCATAAGGCAATTACAAAGTTCCAGGTTGCTGCAAGCATGACAACCCGGCACTTGGGGGCTACAGGTGATATGCATATAAGGGAGGAATAACTTCAAATTATCAGTTTTGAGTAAATTAGATTGACCCGACATCACCAATAACTATGACCCGGCGTCGGCAACAATTATGACCCGGTACTATCAATATTTACAAATCGGATATTTTGGCAATGATAAACCGGCAAGTTCCACAAACCGGTTGAAAGTCAGATGAGTTTTTTCAAGACCAATATTTTTAAAACCGGCGCTTTGGAAGCCGATTCAAGTGGATTATTTATTACAATATTTCTCTATAAGATACCAATGTCTGCAAATTGGCTCTGAAGCTGGGCTATTGATCCGGATTTCTCAAAAGAAGTATCTGGATTTTTGTATTGACAAGGTTTGGACATATCTATTAAAAGAGATTTGCTATAAGATCTTTGAGTATGCATCCACAAGGAAATGACAAGGACTTAAAGATGATCAGGTGCCGGTTCAGGAAAATATTTTACCTCAGAGCACAACCTATCAAGTTTGTTCTTGTGTTTATTTTACAAGATCAGTTTAACATGGATAAATCCAAATTAAACTGGGGGCTAATGTAGGGGATATACCCCGCGGTATGACCCGGCCGGAATCATGACCCGGCCGGACTTGGCGACTCACCAGAGACCTGGCTGGAGCTTGGCGACTCACTGGCGATCCGCCCGGACATGGCGGTTTACATATAACTCGCCTGGACATTGTGACTCACTGGAGACCCAGCGGATGGATCAGACGGACGACAAGGCCCAAGTCCCAGCAGGCCGGCTTATGCTCTGGTGGGACGGCTTAAGAGGAAAGGGATGACGAATATTTCCTTTACGAGGAAGCAAGACCCGGACTTGTATTCAACTTGTAAGAAAGCATAGACTAGTCCTAGTCCTACTAGGACTCCACATGTAACCCGCCCCTTCAACATATATAAAGGGGCAAGGCCCCCCAAAGAGGGACAGAAAATAATCTCGAGGGCTGGACACAAAGAGCCGGCTTACCAGCGACTCCCTCATGATCATAATGAGACCTAGCCACAAACAGCATGTAGGGTTATTACCGGATGATGTTTCCCGGGGACCGAAGCTGTCTAAACCCTTGTCTTGTGTTGCGTCTCTCGATTCCGCTCAACCCCTCTCAAGCTACCACATAGATGTGTTGGCCTCGCGACTAAGTCCTCACACTAAGGACATCTGCCGTGACAAAACCACGACAAGCGACGTTGTCGCGGAGGTGAGTGCTTGAAGGTATATCTTTAGATCTTGCAATCGATTCTTTTAGTTTCTTGTTTTATCACTAGTTTAGTTTATAAAAGAAAACTATAAAAAAATGGAATTGAGTTTCTCTCATACGCTTCACCTTTTTAATATCTTTCATGAGTATGATGGAAAGGATAATTGTGCTCAAGTGCTAGAAGAAGAAATCTATAAAATGTTTGGCACTAAATATGTGAATGATGAGCATGATTGCAATGTTGTTAGTACGAATTCTTTGAATATCCATGATACTAATGATGATTGCACTAGTTATGATGAAAATGTCTCCTATAAACATGTCAATTTTTGTGGAGTGCATTGGGTTTGTAAGGGCATCTCCATTAGCGCCCCAGGATGCCCCCCCAGGCCACTTTTTGGGCACCGGCGGGCAAAAAACGCTCCACCCGGCCCCCCAGGACCTCACTTTTTGCCGGATTTGAGGAAAAACACCGCCGGCGAGCGCAGCCCACACCCAGGCTATCGGGGGGCGTCTGGGAGCACCGACGCTTTTGCTTAACCAATCTCTTTCCCCCACGCCAGCCACCCACCCCCTCCCTCTCTCCTCTCCTCCTCTCTCTCCTCTCTTTTCTTTTTCCTTCTGCCCACCCTCTTCTCTCTCCTCTCAGCTAGCCGCGCATCGACGGAGGCGGAGGCCATGGAGACGGCGGGCCGAGGACCAGGAGGGCGGTAGTCGACGGGGGCGGTGGTCTGGTGGGCCTGGTCATGGGCGTGTAGCGTCATGGCGGCGTGCGTGGCGCCGGTGGGGCTAGCGGGCGCCGGCGTGCTGGTGTGGTGGGCGATGGCGTTCCACCCGGCGCGGGAGCAGCTCTGGATGGTGCCCGTCGGGCTCGTCCTCCTCGGCACGCCGCTCGTCGCTTGGCTCTCCCTCTTTTCCTCCGCCTCAGGACCAGCCTCCTCTGCACGCCAAACTGCACGGGGAGGAGCCATGGCCGGAGCTCGCAGTCGCCGCGCGTGGCCGGGGCGGAGCTCACCCGCGCCCGCCTATGCGTGGCGGAGCTCGGCCGCGCCCGTCCGCCTGGGAGCTACCCTACTCCGGGTCACGGACGACATCTCCGTCAAGGGCGAAGCTGACCGCAACAAGGCCAGCGCTTCGCGTGCCCGGCGCGGAGCTCGCGCTCACGCGGCCTGAGCGAGCACGCATGGCCCGGCATGGAGAGCGCGCGTGCCTGGCGCGGAGCTCGAGCTCGCACTCGCGCGAAGTTGGAGTGGAGCACGCATGGCTGGCGCGGAGCGGAGAGCGCGCATGGCCATGGCGGAGCTAGCTCATGTGGAGGAGGGAGCTGGAAGGAGGGCACGAGGACGGAGGGCTGGTTGTGCGTGGCGGACGGTGGCAGGTGTCCTCGATGGTGCTGGAGACGGTGTGTGGGGGGCGGAACGAGTGGATATTTTCTCGATCGCAGGCAAAAAAATTCTCCGGCAGCCCCCCAAGGGGCAATAAAAATGCCTCCTGGGGGGCTCTACGGCTGGAGATGCCCTAAGTACACACCAAATAGAGAAGATAGATATTGTAAGAGGCATAAGTACTTAGAAACTAAATTGTTGCAAGAAGAGCTAGATGAATGTGCTGAAAATGTAAATTATCTTGGCCATACTTGTGACCTTTGCAATGAACATGATCATTTCACTATCCGATGCAAATTATTTTATGATCTAAACATGTCCAAAAATTGTGCTGACTTGATTTCCCTTGCACATTATAATGAACTTAGTTTGCTTATGGACTACGAAGAAATAAAACGTATAACTAACTATCTTCTAGAATTTGCCCGTTATAAACTTCTTGGTTTTGATCTTGAGAAAATTTATATGTATTGTGCGGTGAATTGCATTGAAAATCCTTATATTGCCAACTACATAAAGAAAAGAAAAGAAATAGAAGATGAAGAGAATACTAATGAAAGGGAAGAGACATCCCAATATCCTCCTATTATTTCTTATGATGAATCAGGTAACGAGGAGGAGCCTCCTTTTCAACCAATCTCATTAATAAGGAGCTCCAAAAATAGGATTGAACCCACACATGATGTGGTGAATAAGAAGAAAAGAAAAAGGAAGAGAGGTAAAAAGATGTCTCTCCCAAACAATGCTGCCCCTATTACTATTGTGCCTCCTGAAAATATAATTATGGAAGGTAATGATACTTCTTATGATCTTGAAAATCTTTTTGGCACTTGCTTGGAAGAATATGATAATTGCTATACTATTGGTGCTATCCATACTATTAATGTTTGTCCCAAGCTTGATGAGAGTGATTATGCTTATGATATGAAAAGGGCCATGCTTGGGGATGCTATGTTTCATGAAGATGATGTTTTTGAGAATATATTTGCTGCAATTAATGTTTGTCCCAAGCTTGGGGATGCTAAGTTTAATGAAGATGATATTTTTAGTCTCCCAAGATTTGATATGCAAATTTATAATGATGATAGCATGCCTCCTACCTATGATGATTATTGTGATGATACTTATGATATAAAAAGTAGTGATTATATTTATAAAACTTGTCATGATTATGGTTACCCCTTTTCTGAACATTACTCTTCTAATGTGGAAACAATTTGTAGTATTCGAGTTTCTTATGATACTCCCACTAATCCGAATGAGAAGAATTTTGCTTGTGTGGAGAGTAATAAAATTTCTATGCCTGTAGATCATGAAAATAATGCTTTAGGTGCTGGTTATATTGTTGAATTCATTCATGATGCTACTGAAAATTATTATGAGGCAGGAATATATGCTTTTAGGAATTGCAATAATATCAAGTTTCCTCTCTATGTTCTTAAAGTTTTGAAGTTATGCTTGTTTTACCTTCCTATGCTAGTTGATTCTTGTTCCCACAAGTTGTTTGCTCAAAAAATCCCTATGCATAGGAAGTATGTTAGACTTAAATGTGCTAGTCATATTCTTCATGATGCTCTCTTTATGTTACAATTCTTATCTTTTATGTGAGCATCATTGAAATCATCATGCCTAGCTAGGGGTGTTAAACGATAGCGCTTGTTGGGAGGCAACCCATCTTTATTTTTGTTCATTGCTTTTTGTTCCTGTTTAGTAATAAATAATTCATCTAGCCTCTGTTTAGATGTGGTTTTATTCTTTTAATTTGTGTTTGTGCCAAGTAGAACCGTTGGGAAGACTTTGGGAAAGTCTTCTTGATCATGCTGTAAAACAGAAACTTTAGTGCTCACAAGAATTGCTGCCATTTTTATTTGGAGAGTGCTATTTAGTTAATTATTTTTGCAGCTGATTAAGAGATAAATTACTCAGGTCCAGCAATTTATTTTATAATTTTTGGGGTTCCAGAAGTTTGCGTTAGTTACAGATTACTACAGACTGTTCTGTTTTTGACAGATTCTGTTTTTCGTGTATTGTTTGCTTATTTTGATGAATCTATGGCTAGTAAAATAGTTTATAAACCATATATAAGTTGGAATAAAGTAGGTATAAAACCCATATAAATAAAGAATGAGTTCATTACAGTACCTTGAAGTAGTGTTTTGTTTTCTTTCGCTAACGGAGCTTACGAGTTTTCTGTTAAGTTTTGTGTTGTGAAGTTTTCAAGTTTTGGGTAAGGATTCGATGGACTATGGAATAAGGAGTGGCAAGATCCTAAGATTGGGGATTCCCAAGGCACCCCAAGGTAATATTCAAGGACAACTAAGAGCCTAAGCTAGGGGATGCCCCGGAAGGCATCCCCTCTTTCGTCTTCGTTCATCGGTAACTTTACTTGGAGCTATATTTTTATTTACCACATGATATGTGTTTTTCTTGGAGCATCATTTTATTTCATTTTTTTTGCTTTCTGTTTGAATAAAATACCATGATCTGAAATTATTAAATGTTAGAGCGTCTTCACGTAGTTGCATAATTATTTGACTACTCATTGATCTTCACTTATATCTTTCGGAGTAGTTTGTCATTTGCTTTAGTACTTCACTTATATCTTTTAGAGCATGGTGGTAGTTTTATTTTGTAGAAATAGATGAACTCTCATGCTTCATTTAGATTATTTTGAGAGTCTTAAATAGCATGGTAATTTGCTTAAAATCCTAATATGCTAGGTATTCAAGATTAGTAAAATTTTCTTATGAGTGTTTTGAATACTAAGAGAAGTTTGATGCTTGATGATTGTTTTGAGATATGGAGGTAATAATATCAAAGTCGTGCTAGTTGAGTAGTTGTGAAATTGAGAAATGCTTGTGTTCAATTTTGCAAGTCCCGTAGCATGCACGTATGGTAAACGTTGTGTAACAAATTAGAAACATGAGGTGTTATTTGATTGTCCTCCTGATGAGTGGCGGTCGGGGACGAGCGATGGTCTTTTCCTACCAATCTATCCCCCTAGGAGCATGCGCATAGTGCCGAGGTTTTTGATGACTTGTTGATTTTTGCAATAAGTATGTGAGTTCTTTATGACTAATGTTGAGTCCATGGATTATACGCACTCTCACCCTTCCATCCTTGCTAGCCTCTTCGGTACCTGCATTGCCCTTTCTCACATTGAGAGTTGGTGCAAACTTCGCTGGTGCATCCAAACCCCGTGATATGATACGCTCTATCACACATGAACCTCCTTATATCTTCCTCAAAACAGCCACCATACCTACCTATTATGGCATTTCCATAGCCATTCCGAGATATATTGCCATGCAACTTTCCACCGTTCCGTTTATTATGACACGCATCATCATTGTCATATTGCTTTGCATGATCATTTAGTTGACATCGTATTTGTGGCAATGCCACCATTCATAATTTTTCATACATGTTGCTCTTGATTCATCGCAATCCCGGTACACCGCCGGAGGCATTCATATAGAGTCATACTTTGTTCTAGTATTGAGTTGTAATCATTGAGTTGTAAATAAATAGAAGTGTGATGATCATCATTCATAGAGTATTGTCCCAAAAAAAAGAGAAAGGCCAAATAAAAAAATGAAGGCCAAATAAAAAAATAGAAAGGCTAAAAAAAAAAAGAAAAAAAAGAAAGGCCAAATAAAAAATAATAAAAAAAGGGCAATGCTACTATCCTTTTTTCCACACTTGTGCTTCAAAGTAGCACCATAATCTTCATGATAGAGAGTCTCTTGTTTTGTCACTTCCATATACTAGTGGGAATTTTTAATTATAGAACTTGGCTTGTCAATTCCAACGATGTGCTTCCTCAAATGCCCTAGGTCTTCGTGAGCAAACAAGTTGCATGCACACCCACTTAGTTTCTTTTGTTGAGCTTTCATACATTTATAGCTCTAGTGCATCCGTTGCATGGCAATCCCTACTCCTTGCATTAACATCAATCGATGGGCATCTCCGTAGCCCATTGATTAGCCTCGTTGATATGAGATCTTCTCCTTTTTTGTCTTCTCCACATAACCCCCATCATCGTATTCTATTCCACCCATAGTGCTATATCCATGGCTCACGCTCATGTATTGTGTGGAAGTTTATAGGTTTGAGATTACTAAAGTATGAAACAATTGCTTGACTTGTCATCGGGGTTGTGCATGACCAGAGCATTCATGTGTGACGAAAATGAAACATGACTAAACTATATGATTTTGTAGGGATGAACTTTCTTTGGCCATGTTATTTTGAGAGGACATAATTGCTTAGTTAGTATGCTTGAAGTATTATTATTTCTATGTCAATATGAACTTTTGTCTTGAATATTTCGGATCTGAATATTCATACCACAATTAAGAAGAATTACATTAAAATTATGCCAAGTAGCACTCCGCATCAAAAATTCTGTTTTTATCATTTACCTACTCGAGGACGAGCAGGAATTAAGCTTGGGATGCCTGATACGTCTCCAACGTATCTATAATTTTTGATTGCTCCATGCTATGTTATCTATTGTTTTAGGCAATATTGGGCTTTATTATCCACTTTTATATTATTTTTGGGACTAACCTATTAACCGGAGGCCCAGCCCAGATTTGCTGTTTTTTTGCCTATCTCAGTGTTTCGAAGAAAAGGAATATCAAACGGAGTCGAAACGGAACGAAATCAACTGGAGAAGTTATTTTTGGAAGGAAAGCTACCGGATGGACTTGGACCCCACGTCAGGAGAGAAGGGAGGTGGTCACGAGGGTGGAGGGTGCCCCCCTAGGGCGCGCCCCCTGCCTCGTGGGGCCCCCGAAGCTCCACCGACGTACTTCCTGCACCCATATATACCTACGTACCCTAAAACTTCCAGAACAGATATTTGATCGGGAGTTCCACCGCTAGAAGCCTCCGTAGCCACCGAAAGCCAATCTAGACCGGTTCCGGCACCCTGCCGGAGGGGGCAATCCCTCTCCGGTGGCCATCTTCATCATCCCGGTGCTCTCCATGATGAGGAGGGAGTAGTTCTCCCTCGGGGCTGAGGGTATGTACCAGTAGCTATGTGTTTGATCTCTCTCTCTCTCTCTCTCGTGTTCTTGATTTGGCACGATCTTGATGTATCGCAAGCTTTGCTATTATAGTTGGATCTTATGTTTCTCCTCCCCCTCTACTCTCTTGTAATGAATTGAGTTTCCTCTTTGGAGTTATCTTATCGGATTGAGTCTTTAACGATTTGAGAACACTTGATGTATGTCTTGTTGTGCGTATCTGTGGTGACAATAGGATACCACCTGATTCACTTGATTGATGTTTTGGTGATCAACTTGCGGGTTCCGCCCATGAACCTATGCATCGGGGTTGGCACACATTTTCGTCGTGATTCTCCGGTAGGAACTTTGGGGCACTCTTTGAGGTTCTATGTGTTGGTTGAATAGATGAATCTGAGATTGTGTGACTCATATCGTATTATCATACCCACGGATACATCAGGTGACATTTGAGTATCTAGGTGACATTAGGGTTTTGGTTGATTTGTGTCTTAAGGTGTTATTCTAGTACGAACTCTAGGGCTGTTTGTGACACTTATAGGAATAGCCCAACGGATTGATTGGAAAGAATAACTTTGAGGTGGTTTCGTACCCTACCATAATCTCTTCGTTCGTTCTCCGCTATTAGTGACTTTGGAGTGACTCTTTTTTGCATGTTGAGGGATGGTTATGTGATCCAATTATGTCATCCTTGTTGAGGGAACTTACACTAGTGAAAGTATGAACCCTAGGCCCTATTTCCTATCATTGCAATACCGTTTATGCTCACTTTTATCCTTTGCTACCTTGCTGTTTTTATAATTTCAGATTACAAATACCTTTATCTACTACCCATATACCACTTGTATCACCATCTCTTCGCCGAACTAGTGCACCTATACAATTTACCATTGTATTGGGTGTGTTGGGGACACAAGAGACTCTCTGTTATTTGGTTGCAGGGTTGCTTGAGAGAGACCATCTTCATCCTACGCCTCCTACGGATTGATAAACCTTAGGTCATCCACTTGAGGGAAATTTGCTACTGTCCTACAAACCTCTGCCCTTGGAGGTCCAACAACGTCTACAAGAAGAAGGTTGTGTAGTAGACATCACCCCCCCAGGTGCGACCTCCACCCTCGTGGGCCCCCTGTTGCTCCACCGATGTACTCCTTCCTCCTATATATACCTACGTACCCCCAAAATGATCAGAGATGGAGCCAAAAGCCTAATTCCACCTCCGCAACTTTCTGTATCCACGAGATCCCATCTTGGGGCCTGTTCCGGAGCTCCGCCGGAGGGGGCATCCATCACGGAGGTCTTCTACCTCAACACCATAGCATCTCCGATGAAGTGTGAGTAGTTTACCTCAGACCTTCGGGTCCATAGTTATTAGCTAGATGGCTTCTTCTCTATTTTTGGATCTCAATACAAAGTTCTCCCCCTCTCTTGTGGAGATCTAGTCAATGTAATCTTCTTTTTGCAGTGTGTTTGTTGAGATCGATGAATTGTGGGTTTACGATCAAGATTATCTATGAACAATATTTGAATCTTCTCTGAATTCTTTTATGTATGATTGGTTATCTTTGCAAGTCTCTTCGAATTATCATTTTGGTTTGGCCTACTAGATTGATCTTTCTTGCAATGGGAGAAGTGCTTAGCTTTGGGTTCAATCTTGTGGTGTCCTTTCCCAATGACAGTAGGGGCAGCAAGGCACGTATTGTATTGTTGCCATCGAGGATAACAAGATGGGTTTTTTATCATATTGCATGAATTTATCCCACTACATCATGTCATCTTGCTTAATACGTTACTTTGTTTCCATGAACTTAATACTCTAGATGCATGTTGGATAGCGGTCGATGAGTGGAGTAATAGTAGTAGATGCAGGAAGGAGTCGGTCTACTTGTCTTGGACGTGATGCCTATATACATGATCATACCTAGATACTCTCATAACTATGCTCAATTCTGTCAATTGCTCAATACTAATTCGTTCACCCACCGTAAAATACTTATGCTCTTGAGAGAAGCCACTAGTGAAACCTATGGCCCCCGGGTCTATCTTCATCATATTAATCTTCCAATACCTATTTATTTATTTACTTTGCTTTTTATTTTACTTTGCATCTTTATCACAAAATTACCAAAAATATTATCTTACCATATCTATTAGATCTCACTCTCGTGAGTGACCGTGAAGGGATTGACACACCCTTTTCGCGTTGGTTGCGAGGAGTTATTTGTTTTGTGCAGGTACGAGGGACTCGCGCGTAGCCTCCTACTGGATTGATACCTTGGTTCTCAAAAACTGAGGGAAATACTTACACTACTTTGCTGCATCATCCTTTCCTCTTCAAGGAAATCCAACGCAGTTCTCAAGAGGTAGAAAAAGGAAACTACGGTTACAGAACAACTCGGCAAATGGAAGGCACATTCCAGTTGATGCCAAGGATATAACCTAGTGACTGAGCATTCTTTCAATCACTTGAGCATTTCCATATTCATCAAGGTTTTACCAACATCTATGCCAAGATCCTGGTGAAACCTCGTACTACCATGATGAATAACGATGGAGGATGCAGGTGCAAAGGAGGACAATACTTTCTCAGATTTAACCTTGACGACGCCAAGGAAACAAAATCTGGATGATCGACCAAGAGGCATTTAGCACTCCGCTTCTAATGTTCTCCTTGATGTACCAGCTTAACCCAATACCATTCGGTATCTGGAACATCAAGTAAAGGTCTGACTTTAGGAGAACAAAGGATCCATAAGGAAAAACTTCTAAAATAGGTCGCACGAAATCCTCATGGAGAAGATGGACAAATTTGCTCAATCAACATACTATAATGATAGTTCTTCTGGCTAGGAGTGTCTGCCAGCATCAACCTTGCAAGAACCTACATCATAGATCTTGGGACAATTACAACCATCATATTTGCCTAAGATTCAGATCTGGTAGGTCGTAAGACGCTTCAGACTCAGCATGTCTGAAAGATAAAGGTTGCAACACAGATCGAGGAGATGTCGTTGCGAGATTCTCGGGAAATGAACTACAATAGCAAGCTCCAAAACATGAGCTATTTCTGGTACACACATGTGAACGCGCTGTCCAAGACAAGCATGACCACATGGTAGTCTTATAATAAAACACTACCAAGTTCAGATTGGGAACCATCATTGAAATAATGAATTCATGTGCATGTCCGTCTGGGCCCTTCGGGAATAGCATTTGAACTTCTTATCCTTGAACAAATCAATCGGTGGCTTTGTGTGCTAGGGATACATATATATAGAATGAAGGTTGCAAGTCTCCAAACCACAGAATACTTTGCACATGTGCATGACTGACTTGGGACGATTCCAGAGGAAGCAAAATTAACTTTCTTGAATTCATGGAGGCAACTTTCACCAAATGCATGTGAATCAGAGGTAGTCACTTCTTTCATCCAAACATATGCTTCATGAATGAAACACGAAGAAATGCTTACATAAGTTTCCAACACTAGCTTGATGTCCGACAAAATCATGGAGAAGATAAGGATGTTGTCGATGGGCTCGACAAAAATTTAAGCAATCCTAACTCTGGTGCACTCTTCGAACAATGTTGACAATATGATCAAAAGATCAAGGGATTGACACAATCCTAACTCATTGATCGAAGAGTGCACCAGAAGTAAGGACGAGGTAGCATGATCAATCGTAGTATGGTGATCCAATAACCAACACGCTAAGGATGAGAATATTGTCCTTTAACTATCAAGCAATGGGGTTGCTAGGAGTATTGAATTCACAAATCATAGTTCACTTGTCGGCATTCCGGTTGCAACAACACGGGGACCGAGGAATGAATAATGATGGCGGGAAGTATCACTTCATCAAGAATTCATAAGAGGTGTCGTAATTCTCATGACAATCCTGACATAAAGAGGGTAATACTCTGAGGTAGAACAGAACAAAAGTTGGATTAGTATTTTGATCTGCGAAATACAACTACTTTGACCCGTCCAAGAAATGGATGAGGTGCTGGAGTTTGTTTCTCCTAGTCATTCTGAAATAGAATGACTTGACAGACCACAAGAGTAGAAGGCATCGTTGAACCCGAATGCACAAATACTCCTGGCTATCAACTGATACATGAGGGTCGGAATGCAACTGAAAAGGGAAAACTCAAAGTGAGGGAGTCCTGGATTAGGGGGTCTCCGGATAGCCGGACTATCTCCATTGGCCGGACTGTTAGACTATGAAGATACAAGATTGAAGACTTCGTCTCATGTCCGGATGGGACTCTACTTGGCGTGGAAGGCAAGCTAGGCAATACGTATATGGATATCTCCTCCTTTGTAACAGACCTTGTGTAACCCTAACCCTCTCCGGTGTCTATATAAACCGAAGGGTTTTAGTCCGTAGGACAACAATCACAGCATACAATCATACCATAGGCTAGCTTCTAGGGTTTAGCCTCTCTGATCTCGTGGTAGATCTACTCTTGTAACACCCATATCATCAATATTAATCAAGCAGGACGTAGGGTTTTACCTCCATCAAGTGGGCCCGAACCTGGGTAAAACTTCGTGTCCCTTGCCTCCTGTTACCATCCAGCCTAGACGCACAGTTCGGGACCCCCTACCCGAGATCCGCCGGTTTTGACACCGACATTGGTGCTTTCATTGAGAGTTCCTCTGTGTCGTCGCCGTTGGGCTTGATGGCTCCTACTATCATCGATAGCGATGCGGTCCAGGGTGAGACTTTTCTCCCCAGACAGATCTTCGTATTCGGCGGCTTTGCACTGCGGGCCAATTCGCTTGACCATCTAGAGCAGATTAAAAGCTACGCCCCTGGCCATCAGGTCAGATTTGGAAGTTTGAATTACATGGCCAACATCCATGGGGACTTGATCTTCGACGGATTCGAGCCACAGCCGGGCGCGCCGCACTGTCGGGATGGGTATGACCTAGCTCTGCCACCGAACAGTACCCCAGAAGTCGCGCCCGCATCAGCTCTGACCCTTAGTTCGGAGCCAACTGCGCCAATCGAGGATGGGTTGTTAGACACCACCTCAGGGGTTGCAGTCTCAACGGCGATCAAGCCGAACACCAGCACAAATCTCCGTGCAGCCTGTGACTCCAAGGTACCAGACTCTCTTCTGGAAACCGAACCATCCGCGCCCCTGCCAATCGAATCCGATTGGGCGCCGATCATGGAATTCACCGCCGTGGATATCTTTCAGCACTCGCCCTTCAGCGACATTCTGAATTCACTAAGGTCTCTCTCTTTGTCGAGAGAGCCCTGGCCGGATTATGGCCAACAGGATTGGGATGCGGACGACAAAGAAATTCGACGCCCACCCACCACCCACTTTGTAGCCACTATCGATGATTTAACCGACATGCTCGACTTTGACTCCGAAGACATCAACGGTATGGACGACAATGTAGGAGATGAACATGAACCAGCACCTATAGGGCACTGGAAAGCCACCTCGTCATATGACATATACATGGTGGATACACCCAATGAAGGCAACGGCGACTAGATGGCGGAGGATGACCCCTCCAAGAAGAAACCCAAGCGCCGACTTCAGCGGCGCCGCTCTAAGTCCCGCCAAAGCAAAAGTGGTGATACCGGCACATGAGATAATAACACTCTGGATAGCGCCGAAGACAACAACAATCCCCTCCAGCAAGATTTAGAGCAGGAGGATGAAGGAGCCAGCTCTCCTGAGAGAGCGGCTGGCGGAGAGGAGGAGGATGACAATTACAAGCCCCCCTCCGAAGACGAGGCAAGCCTCGGCGATGATGAATTCGCCGTGCCATAGGATCCCATCGAACAAGAGCACTTCAAGCACCGGCTTATGGCCACGGCAAATAGCCTGAAGAAAAAGCAGCAGCAGCTTCAAGCTGATCAAGATCTGCTAGCTGACAGATGGACTGAAGTCCTCGCGGCCGGGGAATATAAACTCGAGCGCCCCTCCAAGAGTTACCCAAAATGCAGGTTGCTACCTCGACTGGAGGAAGATGCGTATGACGCGGCTGATCGGCCACCTTGATCAAGATCTGCTAGCTGACAGATGGACTGAAGTCCTCGCGGCCGAGGAATATAAACTCGAGCGCCCCTCCAAGAGTTACCCAAAATGCAGGTTGCTACCTCGACTGGAGGAAGAAGCGTATGACGCAGCTGATCGGCCACCTCGTGGCCGTGATAGAGAGGCATTCCAGCCAAAAGCTCAGCCTGCACCCCGACGCCATTCAAATAAAAAAGCATGGGGAAACACGCCAGACCTGCGAGACGTATTGGAGGACAAAGCAAAACATTCAAGATCGATCTACGGATCACGAGGGCGCACCACTCTACGAGACGGTAAACGTCATGCCGGATACAGTAAAAGCAAATCCGGCCGGGCCGAACACAGCGGGCAGGACCCATACGAGCTGCGTCGCGATATAGCCCAATACAGAGGCGCCGCACACCCCTTATGCTTCACAGACGAAGTAATGGAACATCAATTCCCAGAAGGTTTCAAACCTGTAAAAATTGAATCATACAACGGCACAACAGATCCCGCGGTATGGATTGAGGACTTCCTCCTCCACATCCACATGGCCCGCGGTGATGACTTACATGCCATCAAATACCTCCCACTAAAACTCAAAGGACCAGCGCGACATTGGCTTAATAGCTTGCCAGCGGACTCCATTAGCTGTTGGGAAGATCTGGAAGCCGCATTCCTTGACAACTTTTAGGGCACTTATGTGCGACCACCAGACGCCGATGACTTGAGCCACATAATTCAGCAGCCAGAAGAGTCGGCCAGGCAATTCTGGACTCGGTTACTTACAAAGAAAAATCTAATCGTCGACTGTCCGGATGCAGAGGCCTTAGCGGCTTTCAAGCACAACATCCGAGACGAGTGGCTAGCCTGTCACCTTGGTCAGGAAAAGCCGAAATCTATGGCAGCTCTCACGACGCTCATGACCCGCTTCTGTTCGGAAGAAGACAGTTGGTTGGCTCGTAGTAACAACATATCAAAGAACCATGGTACCTCAGATACCAAGGACGGCAATAGCATGTCACGTCCCAACAAGCATAAGCGCCGCATTAACAGCGAAAGTATTGAGGATACGGCAGTCAATGCCGGATTCAAAGGCTCTAAACCTGGTCAGCGGAAAAAGCCATTCAAACAAAGTACGCCGGGTCCGTCCAGCTTGGACCGTATACTCGATCGCTCGTGTCAAATACACGGCACCCCAGACAAGCCAGCCAATCACACCAACAGGGATTGTTGGGTGTTCCAGTAGGCCGGCAAGTTAATTGCTGAAAACAAGGACAAAGGGCCACATAGCGATGACGAGGAAGAACCCCGGCAGCCGCACACTGGAGGATAGAAGAGGTTTCCCCCGCAAGTGCGGACGGTGAACATGATATACGCAACCCATATCCCCAAGAGGGAGCAGAAGCGTGCGCTCAGGGACGTATATGCGTTGGAGCCAGTCGCCCCAAAGTTCAACCCTTGGTCCTCCTGTCCGATCACCTTCGATCGCAGGGACCACCCCACTAGTATCCGTCATGGCGGAGTCGCCGCACTGGTCCTAGACCCAATCATCGACGGATTCCACCTCACTCGAGTCCTTATGGATGGCGACAGCAGCCTGAACCTGCTTTATCAGGACACAGTGCGCAAAATGGGTATAGACCCCTCAAGGATCAAACCCACAAAAATGACCTTTAAAGGCGTCATTCCGGGCATATAGGCCCACTGCACAGGCTCAATTACACTGGAAGTGGTCTTCGGTTCCTTGGATAACTTCCGAAGGGAAGAGGTAATCTTCTATAGTCCCGTTCCGCAGTGGTTATCACGCGCTGCTCGGACGAACAACATTCGCTAGATTCAATGCGGTACCACCTTATGCATACCTCAAGCTCAAGATGCCAGAACCTCGCGGAGTTATTACAGTCAATGGAAACACAGAGCGCTCTCTCCGAACAGAGGAGCACACCGCAGCCCTTGCAGCAGAAGCACAAAGCAGCCTCTCAAGGCAATCTACCAGTTCGGCGTTTCAAAACCCGGACACCTTCAAGCGCGCTCGGGGCAATCGGCAGATAGACCGCCTGGCGCGATCTGAGCTCGCGTAGCAATACGGCGGCCACCCCAGATGCAGCCCAACAGCATTATTCGTGCCGCGCGTACATAATTACTCATTAAAAATACCATGGGCACATGAGGGGAGGGGAGCACAACTGCGGCACGCCCCAAAACGAAGCCTAAACCGCACTAGGGGCTTCCCGTTTGGTTATTTTCCTTTTTCTTTCAGGACTTTAATCTCTGGAAACACTGTCCGGCAGCTGCATTGTCGAACACATGATACAGCAACCCAGGAGGCAGACAACTACGTTATACAACGGAATTCCCAGGTTGATTACAGATTTCATATCATTCCTCAGCTCGCCCTTGGAAGGGACATAGTCCTACTCTTTTGCTTATTGCACTATTTGTATCACTCTGCTTTAATGCAATTTTTTTAATAAACAATGCATGACATTACGACTATTATTGCATTTTTGTTATACATATATCTATGCGTTCATTAATGACGCCTTGCAACCGTACACTCTGGTACGGCCAATGCACCAGGGGCTTACGTACCCGCAATATGGTGTGAAAAGTCCGAACACTTTCACAAGTGCGACACCCCGAACTTATAGCATTATATGCATCAGCTCCGAATCATGTCTTTGGTCAAATGTTGGGTTTTCCCAGCTCCTATGTTTTGGTATCTTATGTTCCGCTCTATCAGCTAAGGTAGCGCTAGGAGAACTACTGCGATTGTGCCCCGGTTCTGCCGGGCTGAGCACCTCAGTAGAGAAAGCGAAAACTGACTGTCATGATAAGGCGCGAGACTGGTCGCTGTTCGGCGAGGTTTTTCGAGTCCTTAAAGACTTAGGCCGCTTAGGGCGAGGGGCCAGCTCTGCCCGGCTTACAGGCATGTATCGCACCCTGAATTCGGCCTTCTGAACACCAGGGGCTTCACCGAAATTTAAAATTATAGAATTCTATGGCTAAGTGAGAGTGATAAAGCAATATTAGTCCGGTTGCCTTGTTTGTTGTGCTGAGCACCTCCCTCGAAGGACCCAAAAATGGGAACAAGAGTGCTTAGGTTTATCCCGAACACCCCAGGACTAGCGGCATGGGGGCAGAAGCCGAGGACTAGCCATCTCTCAGATTGGATAAACAGCCAAACAGAAGGTAATATTTTAAATTCAAACAAGCGTTGCATGGCGCATATGAAACAAGTTTTCACACATACAGGACAAAACGAGCAAGTCTCATTCAGATATTACATTTTGTGAACACTCATCCGCGATAAGACGGGCACCCGGCAGAACACCCTCGTAGTACATCTCGGGGTGGCGGTGCTCCTTGCCCTCCGGTGGCCCCTCCTTGATCAGCTTCACGGCGTCTAGCTTGACCCACTGCATTTGTACATGGGCGAAAGCTCGGCGTGCACCTTCTATGCAGACGGATCGCTTGACGACCTCCAGCCGAGGGCAGGCATCCACAAGCCACCTCACCAGGCCGAAGAAGCTGTTCGGAAGGGCGTCGCCAGGCCACAACCGGACTATGAAGCCCTTCATGGCCTGATCGACCGCCTTATGTAGCTCGGCCATCTGCTTCAGCTGGTCGCTCATTGGCACCGGATGTTCGGCCTCAGCATACTGAGACTAGAACAGCTTTTCTGTCGAGCTTCCGTCCTCGGCGTGGTAGAATAGTGCGGCATCGGACACACTGCGGGACAAATCTGCGAATGCTCCTGAAGAGCTTCGGATTCGGGTAAGTAATCGGTAATTCACCTTTACGTGCTTACTTTGCATATAGAAAGCCTTACCCGCTGCTATCTTCTTCATCGTGTCGATCTCCTGAAGGGCCTTCTGGGCCTTGGCCTTGGCACTCTTGGCGCTCTCACGGGCCGCGGCAAGCTCAGACTCTCGCGTCTTTAAGTCAAGCTCCATCGCCTCGTGCTTCGTCACGAGAGCCTGGAGCTCTTGCTGCACCTCGCCCACCCGAGCCTCGTGCCTCTCTCGCTCGGTGCACTCCTTGGCTGGTGTATCTTCGGCCTTGGTCAGCGCTTGCTTCAGGGTCGCCACCTCGGTCGTGGCCCCTGGCAAAACATACAATGATCCTGTCATTTTGCAATCGCGTCCTTTTTTATATACATATATCTATAGACGGGGTATTACTTACCTTCGTTCTCCTCGAGCTGCCTCTTGACAAGGCCGAGCTCTTTCTTGGACCCATCGAGGTCCTGCTTCAGTACGGCGACCTTCGCAGTTAGTGCGGCGGATGCCAGCAGAGAAGCCTGCATATGCATATTGACATACTTATATTAGACTCCTGCGATATTATTTGATCCTCTGTTCGGCTTTTCTTTGCGAACACCGAACAAAGCATCAGGGGCTACTGTCTATGCGGTAATACTTCTACTACATTTTAAAACACTTACCTCGAAGCCTGTTAGAAGGCTAGTACAGGCTTCAGTCAATCCGCTCTTGGCGGACTGAACCTTCTGGAGCACCGCACTCATGATAGTGCGGTGCTCCTCCTCGATGGAACCGCTGTGAAGCGCTTCCAACATAGTGTCCGGCACCTCTGGATGGATAGAGGTCACCGGCACAGGCGTCTCACCTCCCTTAGAAGGGGACCGCCTGCCCGAGCTCGGAATCGTTGGAGGGTCCGGCGCGGTGTTCGGCTGAGGGTCGAACTCGGAGCTCTCGGGGACCCCGTCCCCTCGGCTCCCGGAGTCCGGAAGGTCCCCTTGAGGCGCCTCCGGGACTGTCCCCCCTCGATCCGGTGCCTCTTGAGATAGCACCTCGGCGTCGTCGGCTGGATGAGGGGAGGTGGCGGTTGGGACTGGATCGCTATCCATGTACGACGAGCCCAGGGAGCCGTCCGAGGATACCTCGATATTGGCTCGGGGCGGCCTGCACAATTAAGTTCGGCGTTAGGGAAAGCAATGCGACAAAGGAATCCTATGGGTTACTTTGGTATCCGAATACTTACGATCTCCCCTAGGCTTGGCCCTTGGCAACCACTCGTCTTCACTTTCGTCGGCGGCGGTGGAGCTGTCCGGAAGGAGCGTCCTTCCCTTCTTGGACCCTCCGGCCTCCCTAGTTGGGGCGGCCTTCCTTTTCTTGTCTCCCCCAGTCGGTGGGGGAGCCTCTTCTTCGGGGGAAGAGTGCGCCGCAGAGTCATCGAATGGTGAGTCCGACGACGCGTGGCGTCGGGAACTCTTTCGAGCTCCCTTGGCCTTCTTGGTCTTCTCCGTCACCTTATAAGGGGCCGGAGTCAACATCTTCGCCAGAAGGGCATCCGCAGGGCCTTCGGGCAAGGGTGCCGAACAGTCGATTTGTCTGGCCATCTTCTGCCAGTCCTGTTAACGACATGGGAGTTTAGATCCCGCATAGAGTCAATCTATATAGAAAACAAGTATCATGTAAAAGGTAAAACAGCTTACCGTACTGGCTTGGCGCTTCGCGCTGAATCCGCGATCCTCAGTAATGGGGGGAGGGACCGCGGCACCCTTGAACAGCACCCTCCAGGCATCTTCATGAGTCATGTCGAAGAGCCTGTTCAGAGTTCGGTGCTGCGCCGGGTTGAACTCCCACAAGGTGAACTCCCGTCGTTGGCACGGGAGTATCCGACGGACGAGCATAACCTGGACTATGTTGACGAGCTTGAGCTTCTTGTCCGCCATGTTCTGAATACATGTCTGGAGTCCGGTCAGCTCTTTTGAATTATCCCAGGACAGGCCCTTCTCTTTCCAGGAGGTGATCCGCATGGGGATGCCAGATCGGAACTTGGGGGCCGCTACCCATGCGGGGTCGCGCGGCTCGGTGATATAGAACCACCCCGATTGCCACCCCTTTATGGTATACACGAAGGTTCCCTCGAGCCATGTGATGTTGGGCATCTTGCCCACCATGGCGCCTCTGCACTCCGCCTGGCGGCCGCTCACTACCTTCGGCTTGACATTGAAGGTCTTCAGCCATAAGCCGAAGTGGGGCTTGATGCGGAGGAAGGCCTCGCACACAACGATAAACGCCGAGATGTTGAGGATGAAGTTCGGCGCCAGATCGTGGAAATCCAGGCCGTAATAAAACATGAGCCCCCGGACGAAGGGATGAAGAGGGAATCCCAGTCCGCGGAGGAAATGGGTGAGGAATACCACCCTCTCATGGGGCTCGGGGGTGGGGATGAGCTGTCCCTCATCTGGGAGCCGGTGCGTGATGTCGTCGGGCAGGTATCCGGCTCTCCTCAGTTTCTTGACGTCTCCCTCCGTGACGGAGGAGACCATCCACTTGCCTCCCGCTCCGGACATGGTTGAAGAAGGTTGAGATGGAAGTGAGAGCTTGGGCGCTAGAGCTCGAGTGTGTGGGAGCGGATGAGCAGAGGAGGAAGAAGGCGTGGATAGAAAGGTGAATCCTTATCCCTTTATATGGGCGGACAAAATTAAGCGTCCCCACTTGCCTGATAAAACTCGCTTATCCCCCAAGCGCCGCAATTGATGGCACGGTTGGGTTACCCACGCCCGTATTGATGAGAATCCCGTAATAAGGGGACATGATCTCCGCTTTGACAAGACGTGTCGAAAAACTGCCTCACGTTATGTGCGGGGCTGGTTAAAAGAAACGGTTCGAATAATCATCGGGCCATGACGTAACGTCATGCTGCCGAAACAAGAAAACATTATTCTCTCTATGGTGGAATGTGGAACTTATTTTACAGGGTCGGACACTATCCTCATATTCAAATTCTTCTGTGATGTATTCGGAGAAGGAACCCGCCTTGCAATGCCGAAGACAACTACGCACCGGATTCATCGTCATTGAAGCCTGGTTCAGGGGCTACTGAGGGAGTCCTGGATTAGGGGGTCTCCGGACAGCCGGACTATCTCCATTGGCCGGACTGTTAGACTATGAAGATACAAGATTGAAGACTTCATCTCGTGTCCGGATGGGACTCTACTTGGCGTGGAAGGCAAGCTAGGCAATACGTATATGGATATCTCCTCCTTTGTAACCGACCTTGTGTAACCCTAAGCCTCTCCGGTGTCTATATAAACCGAAGGGTTTTAGTCCGTAGGACAACAATCACAACATACAATCATACTGTAGGCTAGCTTCTAGGGTTTAGCCTCTCTGATCTCGTGGTAGATCTAGTCTTGTAACACCCATATCATCAATATTAATCAAGCAGGACGTAGGGTTTTACCTCCATCAAGAGGGCCCGAACCTGGGTAAAACTTCGTGTCCCTTGCATCCTGTTACCATCCGGCCTAGACGCACAGTTCGGAACCCCCTACCCGAGATCCGCCGGTTTTGACACCGACACAAAGGAACATATAACTTTCTAAGTTGTGGGTGCACAGATTAGTAGGTCGAGCGAGTTCAACATATTTCTTCCGGATAACCCATGCATAAAGGTAGAACTAGCAGAGTCACAACATAGAATCGAGAACTCATCAAGAGCACTCTGGTTGTGATCTTTCGGATCAACGAGGAACTTATGCCATAAGTAGTTCTTGGTATTTGGAAGAAGGAGAATACCACAGACCTCGAGGACTATCACAAAGGTTACTAATATACTAAAGGAATGAGCAAACACTATCGACACAGAGTAAATAGAGTGAATCTTGGGTTCAAGAACCCAGAAATAGAATACCTACTAACTATATAACATCAAGAGATGCTTTGAGAATGGTGGCCAGAATCATCACACTGGGAATATAAGCATTGCTAGATTACTAGGTTGTTCTCTAAGATACCCTAGTGTCATAATAATAGCTCCAACATATATGTCGAGGAAAAAGAGTACCTCAACTCACTGATTAGTGTGGTTAAACTGGCCCAAAGAAACATCGGGAACAGAAAGAAGGGAGTTGCAAATGCATCAGACTATTTTGAAACCTGGGATGACTCGGACAGCATAACGGCTGTAAATGCTCAAAAGATTTGAGACATCCTGCAAAATGGTAACATAACCACTCAATATAACAATGTCAAGGTTCCAAGACCAACTGTTATCACATGGAAGTACTAGAAATTGAACCGAGACTTGAATCCATCAATCTTAAAAGTCTATGGATTAGTAACACGTGATCCTGATAGAAGAATGTGAAGCCTAGTTCTTAATCCCCGTAAAAGAGAAGATGATGACTCAGATCAGAAGGACATAAGGTAAAGGAGTAAAAAGAGTCTTACGTTCCCTTCCACAATCAATTCCCTTATATAACTAAAGCATTTCTAGACTCAACTTCGAACAGTTCGGCTTGGTAATCCTACAGATAGTCGGGCTCTAATACCAAAGCTGTCAGGACCCCGATCCTAAGTCATACCGATCTAGCATGTAACACATCATATCACTTTGCTGCCTCACGCACGGTATTCCCACGGGTGCCACCTTACCTGGCCCGGGACCGTTTGCACCTTTTGGCTCACGTATATGCTAGTGTCGCTAGCATCCATATGACAGAGAACCCGGGCCAACATGACTAGTCGTAAACCCAAGGTGGCACTAACTTACAGGGACATGCATACATGACCCAGCAACGAACGTGTCGGTCATCAATGTATGAACCCAAGTCGTAGCAAGCTACAAGGACTTAAAGGAACAACGCATGACATTCCCCTGAAGGGACAGACACAGGAACAAAGAAGGACACATGCCGGCCAGCCTAAGTGTTCCGGAGCAGTAGCAAGCTACCATGGCTCAGTGGAAGCACTAGGAGACATTTACTGGTAAGAGATCCTACTAAGAATAAACAACTAGGTTGTCGCATCCCACACATACCAAGCATTTCAATAACTACACACAATATGCCCGATATGTGCAAATACAAAATGGCATCACAACATGACTCAAAGTATTTATTCAATAGGCTGTGAGGAGCCAAGCATTACAAGCATGGGTCTCATGACCCAACATTCAGAGCATACAAACAACGGAAGCATAACATGTCTGAGTACAGACAGCTACAAATGAAAAGGGCTGAGAAGCCTGACTATCTACAAGATCCTCCCAAGGGTACAAAATCGTAGCTGAGGTAACAAGCTAAACGTCGAAGTCCATGCGGAACTACTAGTGAGACTGAAGTCTCTCTTCAAAAACATAAATTAAGCAAACGTGAGTACAAATGTACCCAGCAAGGCTTACATCAGAACTACCTACATATGCATCAGTATCAGCAAAGGGGGTGGTGGAGTTTAACTGCAGCAAGCCAGCTTTGACTGTGGCTACCCTGAACTACGACTGCAAGTAACTCTTTTGAGGTGGCGCACACGATTCCACATATTCACCAATCAATACACCATTATGGATCCGTTCCCTTCTCCCTACGAGAACGCCATCCATAGCACTCACGCTTATCTTGCGCATTTTAGAGTATCCACTTTCACTTGTCTATGAACTGTATAGGCAACCCAGAGGTCCTTTACCACGGACGCGGCTATTCGAATAGATCATTTATAACCCTGCAGGGGTGTACTTCTTCACACACGCTCTCACCCCTTATCGCCGTTTACACGACATGTACTCGGCAACCTTCAAGCGGAAGCCCAGCAAGGGTGTCGGCCATGACCTGACTAACCACACAAGTCCCTAGTCTAGGTTTATCGTCTATCCAGGTTCCATCCGCAGGGAGTCCGGCCGAGGTTTCCACTACGGCCCCGAACGATGTGTGCAGGGTTCCCGAGACACCAAACGGGCGACTCGGTACACCGGGCCACGTGCCTACCGCATCATAGCCCGCCCCTAGGGTCAGCGCTGCTCACGGCCTCCAGCATACTACAAACACAAGAAACTACTTGCAACTCCTGGGCGAAGGACAAGGGCGGTTAATAAGTCAAGAGGGTCCATTGGTTTCGGGCCCAACGCGTGGTATTAGCTATTCATGGATCGCAAACACAGAACTCAGTTCCTAAGGACGGTTTCAATGAGACAACTCACCATGTACTCCTACATGGCCTCTCACCGCTACCTTTACCAAATCATGTTCACAAACTTAGCTCTTAATAGTAGGACATGTTCACCACATACCAATTCATCCCCGATGAATCAGACTTGACTCAACTCTAAGCAGTAGCAGGCATGACAACAAGCATGAATGAGTAGGCACATCAGGGCTCAAACAACTCCTACTCATGCTAGTGGGTTTCATCTATTTACTGTGGCAATGACAGGGCATGCAGAGGAAAAGGTACTGGTGCGCGTGCTGGTCCTAAATAAACGGTTTTAACCCCTTTCCGTGATGGCATACGGAACCGTCTCCAAGTGAGTGTGGGCGATAGGGGGGTCCTTCCCACATGACCTAGAAAACGTCGGGGATAGGGAGGCTTGATGCATACAGTTGTCCCTGTATAACCGTTTCCGATACCTCAAATATCCCAAATGCTTCATCCTTCCACTCGTTTGTGCTTGCATTGCCATCGCAGTCAGAGTTTTGTGGTTCTGCCTAAAACCAGGCAGATTCCAGGCATGACAGTTTTCTAGGCAGATTCTAGGCACGGGAGATTTACGATGCCTGGCACATCACAAACAGTTCATGATCATAAACCATGTACGATAGATAGACAATCACACACATTTAGTTTTCCCTCACCATATGTGATAGTGTCTGACATCACACACGCTTTGCAAACGGCAACTGTGTGCATGCTTGCACACGTTTCCTCTCTGTGAACCATCTCGGATTATGGTGTATATCACAAATGTTTGTGTTTTACCAACCGTGTGTGCCGTAATGACCTGCACAATGTAATTTCTTCCTAATTTAATTGCTGCTATTTAAAATTGTACCTAATTTAAACTTGAAAGTGGGCTATAGCTTTATTTATATCCATCAGGTTCAAACAACCAATGCATTATTCGATTCATAGGTACATATTTTTAAGAATTACAGAAGCACCAAATAAAGAATGATTCACAGGTACATATGTTCTATACTTGTACTATTACAGATGGTAAGGAAAGAGGCAACAGACATTCCAGTTGTTGAACAAGGTGAAGCGGAATGGCCCTATTATGCTCTCCTGGATGCAGAAGGCATGCGGGACTCTAGTCCAACCCCTTCTGATGGCCGGCCGCCAATCATGTAGTTTGAGAGGTAATCTTGAGTAAACTGCTTCAGGATCCACTTCAAAGGAAAAAAGATTCAGATATTGTCATCTAACACAACTCATTATGGGCAGTAAAAAGAAGGCTACATGGTTCTTACTTACCATCCTGCAGTTCACTGTTGTCTTGCATAAAGTGTGAACAAATAGTTCGATTCACATCTTTTGACCCATTTTAGTAACAATCTTTATCAGTTTCCTCACTTGATGCTGGTTCATGAATATCTCACTGCCCCATATGCAGAAAGGGTCGAAGTGTGGATCTTTGGCAATGATATATGTACCTAAAAGCACCAAGTTAATATTAGAAGCTAAACAACAATTGAAAAATGATGTAGTACAACACTCCATCCATCCCATTATATAATATTTTATTACATGTATATCTAGACATCATCAGAACATTAAGGTAACACTCCTCCTTGTTGCTATGTAGCCTGGGATTGCATATTTAGTCATTCAGTACAATGCATGTTGCTAAACAACAATTGAAAAACGAAAAGGCATGTTAACTGCAATATCCTTAACAGCAACCAAATATCGTAATTCATAGTGGTATTGTTGAAACTGTTATTGATGAAATTGAACTGCACAACAAATAGTTGCACATATAGAGCATCACATTGTGAAGAACTGAAATAAACAAGTCATAAGGACATCTCTAGGAGATCCTTAAAAGGTTAAAGGACTAAAACCCTTAGTGGATATATATATATATATATATTCCAGCAATTTTTGGCCTTTTCTAGTCGATCCCCTAAACTTAAGGTTGTAAACTTCAATTTGATCAAGTTCAAAGCAGGTTCAACTGAAAGTAGCATGCATTCAAACATAAACATAGATAGTTTTGCATAACTGAATATAAAAAATAAATTTAAACTAAGCTAAACTAAACTAAACTACTTTCAGTCAAAGTAGAGGTCGAGCCAATCCTTCCTCATCATGTACAGTGTGCCGCGAGCCGGGTCCGGGCCAGTACCGTCATCGGGGTCGTTGGGGAAGGCACTCCTCCACTTGTCGACGTCAATATCCTCGTCCTCGGGGCCCACCTCGACGCCCTCCGTGCCGCCGTCGCCGCCGCCTTCGACCTCGCCATCACAAGAGAGCGCGATAACCTCACAGCCCTCTGCACCGCCGTCCTTGCCGCCTTCGACCTCGTCATCGGAGGAGAGTGCGATAACCTCACCGCCCTCCGTTCTGGCATAGATCGCCCGCTCCGCCTCCACGAGCTCCGGGTGCTGCCGGCGGAGCTCTTGCATGTAGGCCTCCGCCTCGAGATGCTCCCACGCCTCGTGGTCCTCCCGTGCCATAGTCGAGCTCACCACCCCTGGCTCCGGTGGAACGAGGTGGACCGGACGTGTGCCGAAGGGGAAAATGAGCCTAGCCGCCGCGCCGTGGTAGCAGACCTGCCAGCGGTCATACTCCATGGCCGCGAGCTCGGCCGTGTGGAAGCTATCGAGCCACCAGCAGGTGTGGGTCTCTCGATTTGTAATCTTGGCGACCCACATTCCCCACTGCCGTTGCCGGACCCCGAAGTAGGACTTCATCGGCTGCAGGGTCCGGGGGAGGACGGGGAAGTCCTCGAACCGGCATAGGGGCGCGACAGCGGGTGGATCGGGGGACCGGCGATGGCGGATTGGGCCCGTGGAGGACGACGGGTACACCTCGGCGGCCACCTCGCTGGCGTCGGGCGAAAAGGCCCGAAACGTCTCCGTCGTATCTATAATTTTTTATTGTTCCATGCCAATATTCTACAACTTTCATATACTTTTGGCAACTTTTTGTACTATTTTTGGGACTAACATATTGATCCAGTGCCGCGTGTCAGTTCTTGTTTGTTGCATGTTTTTTGTTTCGCAGAAAATCCATATCAAATGGAGTCCAAATGGGATAAAAACGGACAGAGAATATTTTTGGAATATTTGTGAAATATGGGAGTAAGGCGGTTGTTGCTCTTCTTTGGCCACAAGAAAGCTAATTTTCGGAGAAAAATCAGGGCAAAGGTTTCAATCCAATCGGAGTTACAAATCTCCGGATATATAAGAAACGGTGAAAGGGCAGAATCCCAGGACGCAGAAACAGAGAGAGATAGAGAGACAGATCCAATATCGGAGGGGCTCTCGCCCCTCTCGCCCCTCCGCCGCCATGGAGGCCATGGACCAGAGGGGAAACCCCTCTCCCATCTAGGGAGAAGGTCAAGGAAGAACAAGAAGAAGGGGGATCTCTCCCCCTCTCTCCCGGTGGTGCCAGAACACCGCCGGGGCCATCATCGTGTGACGGCGATCTACACCAACACCTCCGTCATCTTCACCAACATCTTCATCACCTTCCCCCATCTATCTACAGCGGTCCACTCTCCCGCAAGCTGCTGTACCCTCTACTTGAACATGGTGCTTTATGCTTCATATTATTACCCAATGATGTGTTGCCATGTCTGAGTAGATTTTCATTGTCCTAACGGTGATTGGTGAATTACTATGATTGATTTAATTTGCTTGTGGTTATGTTGCTGTCCTTTGGTGCCCATCATATGGGCGCGCGCGTGGATCACACCATAGGGTTAGTTGTATGCTGATAGGACTATGTATTGGAGGGCAAGAGTGACAGAAGCTTCAACCTAGCATAGAAATTGATGCATACGGGATTGAAGGGGGACCAATATATCTATTGGAGGGCAAGAGTGACAGAAGCTTCAACCTAGCATAGAAATTGATGCATACGGGATTGAAGGGGGACCAATATATCTTAATGCTATGGTTGGGTTTTACCTTAATGAACGTTAGTAGTTGTGGATGCTTGCTAATAGTTCCAATCATAAGTGCATATAATTCCAAGTCAGGGATGACATGCTAGCAGTGGCCTCTCCCACATAAAACTTGCTATCGGTCTAGTAACGTAGTCAATTGCTTAGGGACAATTTCGCAACTCCTACCACCACTTTTCCACCCTCACTATACTAACTTTATTGTTTCTTTATCTAAACAGCCCCTAATTTTTATTTACGCGCTCTTTATTATCTTGCAAACCTATACGAAAACACCTACAAAGTACTTCTAGTTTCATACTTGTTCTAGGTAAAGCGAACGTTTAGCGTGCGTAGAGTTGTATCGGTGGTCGATAGAACTTGAGGGAATATTTGTTCTACCTTTAGCTCTTCTTTGGGTTCAACACTCTTACTTACCGAAAGGGGCTACAATTAATCCCCTTTACTTGTGGGTTATCAAGACCTTTTTCTGGTGCCGTTGCCGGGGAGCTATAGCATGGGTGAATATTCTCGTGTGTTCTTGTTTGCTTTATCAGTAAGTAATTTTTATTTGTTGTTCTAAGTTGTTCTTTATCTTCAGTTATGGATATGGAACACGAAATACCAAAAAAAATCAGGTGTACCTGCTACTCATGGAGATGGGGAACCTCCTAAAACCCTCGATGCTGGTTATGTGAAAAATATTATGTACTACTTTGATAATCCTGAGAAAACCCCATTCAATTATGTAATGGGAGACACGTTGGATCAACGTGAATACTTTAGGGATTATCGCTTGACTGAAAAGGGGAAACTATTATGGGATCAAATTCATATGTTGCATCGGTATGCTCGGGAACTATGCTTGAGATATGATTATACTTGTTGCTCTACGATGAAGGCTCCACACCTTCCCTTTTCATGCAAATTTAATGATGATAAAACATTGGCTTCTTATGCTAATGGTAGATATGATTACTATGATGTGGAACAAATAGAACAATTTGTTGCTTTTATGGGTGCTTATGAAATTGAATCTTTATTTAAAGAGTGAAAATTTTGATGATTCAGTTTACAGACCTGAAAATTTAGCTATCCTTAAATATTGCTATGAGAATTATGAATCCAATTCTGACATTGATGATTTTATTGAGAGAGTCTCTATGGAAGAATAAATTAATGCCATTGTGAGCTCATTGGATGAAAAAGATGAGGAGGAGAGCGAAAAACAAAAGGAGGAAGAGCGGATTGATCACCCGTGCCCACCTTCTAATGAGAGTAACTCTTCAACTCATACATTTTTTAATTTCCCTTCGTGCTTACCGAAGGATGATTGCTATGATGACTGTTATGATCCCGTTGATTCTCTTGAAATATCCCTTTTTGATGAACTTGATGCTTGCTATTTTTGTGGCCAAGATGCCAATATGAATTATGCTTATGGAGATGAACTTGCTATAGTTCCTTATGTTAAACATGAAATTGTTTCTATTGCACCCACGCATGATAGTCCTATTATCTTTTTGAATTCTTCCAACTACACTATATCGGAGAAGTTTACCCTTATTAAGGATTACATTGATGGGTTGCGTTTTACTATTACACATGATGATTTTGATATATATATATATATAATATGCATGTTATTGCTGCTCCCACTTGCAATTATTATGAGAGAGGAACTACATCTCCGCCTCTTTATGTTTCCAACACAAAAAAATTGCAAGAAATTGTTTATACTATGCATTGGCCTTTACTTTGTGTGCATGCATTGTTCTCTTATGACATGCCGATGCATAGGAAGAGAGTTAGACTTCGTCATTACATGATATATGTTAATTTGTGCTCACTACCAAATTACAAATCATTGTTAATTAAAATTGGCTTTGATATACCATGGGATGCGGGTGGATCCATTACTTGAGCAGTATATGCCTAGCTTAATGGCTTTAAAGAAAGCGCTGCCAGGGAGACAACCCGAAAGTTTTAGAGAGCAATTTATTTCTGTTGTGTGCTTTTATAAAGTTTTAAAAAAATAATGTGCTAAGGTTTTCCTTTAGGATGTTTTAGATTACTTGTTGGTTTGTGTGGTGCAGGACAGAAACTTTGGCTGTAGTGCGCGATTTTACATTTTTTACTGGAACGTCAAACGGTTATGAAACCTTTTGCACTGTCTTTATATACAAATTTTATATTGTTCCTAATTTTGGTAGAATTTTTGGAGTACCAGAAGTATGGTGAATGTTCAGATTACTACAGACTGTCCTGTTTAAGACAGATTCTGTTTTGATGCATAGTTTGCTTGTTTTGATGAAACTATCGATTTCGATCAGTGGATTAAGCCATGGAAAAGTTATATTAGAGGAGCTGTAATGAAAAAACAAAATATGAATTGGTTTGCAACAGTACTTAGAGTAGTGATTTGCTTTATTATATTAACGGATCTTACCGAGCTTTCTATTGAGTTTTGCGTGGATGAAGTGTTCGAAGATCGAGGATGTCTCGATGTGAGGAGAAGAAGGAGAGGCAAGAGCTCAAGCTTGGCTATGCCCAAGGCACCCCAAGTAAATATTCAAGTAGACTCAAGCGTCTAAGCTTGGGGATGCCCCGGAAGGCATCCCATCTTTCTTCAACAAATATCGATATGTTTTCGGATTTGTTTCGTTCATACGATATGTGCAAATCTTGGAGCGTCTTTTGCATTTAGTTCCCACTTGTCTTTGATGCACCATTGTTGGTGTCAAAACTGGCGGATCTCGGGTAGGGGGTCCCGAATTGTGCGTCTAAGGCGGATGGTAACAGGAGGCAGGGGACACAATGTTTTACCCAGGTTCAGGCCCTCTTGATGGAGGTAAAACCCTACGTCCTGCTTGATTAATATTGATGATATGGGTAGTACAAGAGTAGATCTACCACGAGATCGGAGTGGCTAAACCCTAGAAGCTAGCCTATGGTATGATTGTATGTTTTCCTACGGACTAAAACCCTCCGGTTTATATAGACACCGGAGAGGTTAGGGTTACACAAGGTCGGTTACAAAGGAGGAGATACACATATCCGTGTTGCCTAGTTTGCCTTCCACGCCAAGTAGAGTCCCATCCGGACACGAGACGATTTGCTGACTTGTTTTGGCAACATGACATTATGTCACGGCCCGGTGATTATTTGAACAGTTTCCTTTAACTGGCCCCGCAGATAACGCGAGCCAGTTTTTTGACACGTCTTGTCAAAGAAGAGATCGTGTCCCCTTATCACGGGATTCTCATCAATACGGGTGTGGGTAACCCAACCGCGCCATCGATTACGTCGCTTGGGGGATAAGCGAGTTTTACTAGGTTAGTGGGGGCGCATAGTTTCGGCTGTCCATATAAAGGGATAAGGTTTAACCTTTCTCTACCCACGCCTTCTTCCTCCTTGCTCATCCCGTTCTTGCGTACTCGAGCTCCAACGCCCAAGTCCGCATCCTTCCCCTCAATCTTCTCCAAACATGTCCGGAGCAGGGGGCAAATGGATGGCCCCTCCGTTACGGAGGAACATATCAAAAAGTTCCGCGGAGCCGAATACTTAGCCACGAATATCGCGCATCGGCTGCCCACTGAGGGGCAGGTCGTCCCTACCCCAGAACCTCATGAGAGGGTAGTTTTCCATCACCACTTCCTCCGCGGACTGGGGTTTCCCCTTCATCCATTCGTCCGTGGTCTCATGTTCTACTACGGGCTGGACTTTCATGATCTGGCCCCGAACTTCATCCTCAACATTTTGGCGTTCATCGTCGTCTGTGAGGCTTTCCTCCGCATCCGGCCTCACTTCGGCCTGTGGCTGAAGACCTTCAATATCAAGCCGAAGGTGGTGGGAGGCCAACAAGCGGAATGTGGTGGAGCCATGTTGGGCAAGATGCCCAATGTTATATGGCTTGAAGGCTCCTTCGTGGAGACCATAAAGGTGTGGCAATCGGCGTGGTTCTACATCACCGAGCCGCGCGACACCAACTGGGTGGCTGCCCCCGAGTTCCGATCCGGATTCCCTACATGGCTCACTTCCTGGAAAAGAGAAGGGCTTGTCGTGGGGTTCATCAGTGGAGCTGGAAGGACTTCAGAAATGTATCCTAAACATGGCGAGCAAGAAACTTAAGCTTGTCAATATAGTCCAGGTCATGCTCATCTGCCGGATCCTCCCGTGTCAACAACGGGATTTTAACTTGTGGGAGTTCGACCTGACCCGGCACCAAACTCTGAGCGAGCTCTTCGACACGATGCACAAGGACGTCTGGAGGGTGATGTTCAAGGGCGTCGAGGTCCCTTCCTCTCTTACAGAGGACCGCGGGCTAAGCGCGAAGCGCCGAGCGCCTTCGGTGAGTTCTATACACCCGGTAGGATTTTTACTTCCCTTTGCTTAACCATGTGCGGGATCTGAGTCTTCATGCCTTTGACAGGACTGGGTGGAGACGTCGGGGCAGATTAACTGTCCGGCCCCTCTGCCCGAAGACACTGCGGACGCTCTCCTGACGGAGATGCTGACTCCGGCTCCTTACAAGGTGCCGGAGAAGACCAAGAAGGCCAAGGGTACCCGGAAGAGTTCCCGGCGCCAGGTGATATCGGACTCATCGTCCGATAACTCCGCAACATATTCCTCCCCCGAAGATGAGGCGGAGGATGAAGATGCTCCCCCTTCAGTTGGGGGAGACAAGAAAAGGAAGGCCGCCCCAACTAGGAGGCCGAAGGGTCCAAGAAGGGAAGGACTCTCCTTCCGGACTATTCTGCCACCATCGCCGAAAGCGAATACGAGTGGCTGCTCAGGGCCAAGCCCCTGGCGAAGTTGTAAGTATTCAGATGCCAGAGTAACTCATAGCATTCTTTTGTCGCACTGCTTCCCCTAACGCCGAATTGTGATTATGCAGACTGCCCCGAGCCCGTATCGATGTATCTTCATCGGACGGCTCCCTGGGCTCGTCGGATATGGATAGCGATCCAGTTCCGACCGCCACCTCCCCTCACCCTGCGGACGACGCCGAGGTACTATCTCAAGAGGCACCGGGTCGAGGGGAGATAGTCCGGGAGGCGCCTCAAGGCGGCCTTCCGGACTCCGGGAGCAGAGGGACAAGGCCCCTGAGGGCTCCGAGTTCGGCCCTCAGCCGAACACCGCGCCGGAACCTCCAGTGGTTCTGGACTCGGGAAGGCGGCCTCCTTCCAAGGTGGGCAAGACGCCTGTGCCGGTGACCTCTGTCCATCCAGAGGCGCCGGACAGTCTGCTGGAAGCGCTTCGCAGCGCTTCCATCGACGAGGAGCACCGTACTATTATGAGTGCGGTGGTCCAGAAGGTTCAGTCCGCCAAGAGCGGACTGACTGAAGCCTGTGCCAGCCTTCTAACAGTCTTTGAGGTGAGTGTTTAAAATATAGGAAAAATATTACCACATAGACAGTAGCCCCTGATGCTCTGTTCGGTGTTCACAAAGAAAAGCCGAACAGAGGATCAAACAATATCGCAGGAGTCTAATATAAGTATGTCAATATGCATATGCAGGCTTCGCTGCTGGCGTCCGCCGCACTGACTGCGGAGGTCGCCGTACTAAAGCAGGACCTAAAAGGGTCCCAGGACGAGCTTGGCCTTGCCAAGAGGCAGCTCGAGGAGAACAAAGGTAAGTAGTACCTAGTCTATGGATATGTATAAAAAGAATGCGATTGCAAAATGACAGGATCATCATGAATTTGCCAGGGGCCACGGCCGAAGTGGCGACCCTGAAGCAAGCGCTGTCTGAGGCCAAAAACAAAGCGGCCAAGGAGCGCACCGAGCGAGAAAAGCAGGAGGCGCGAGTGGGCGAGGTGCAACAAGAGCTCCAAGCTCTCATGGAGAAGCACGAGGCGTTGGAGCTTGACTCGACGACGCGGGAGTCTAAGCTTGCCGCGGCCCTTGAGAGCGCAAAAAGTGCCAAGGCCGAAGCCCAAAAGGCTCTCCAGGAGATCGACGCAATGAAGAAGATAGCGGCGGGTAAGGCATTATATATGCAAAGCAAGCATGTAAAAGTAAATTACCGATTACTTACCCGAATCCGGAGCTCTCCAGGAGCATTCGCAGATTTTCCCCGCAGTGTGTCCGATGCCGCACAATTTTACCAGGCCGAGGAGGGAAGCTCAACGAAGAAGTTGTTCTGGTCTCAGTTTACTGGGACCGAACAACCGGTGCCAATGAGTGACCAGCTAAAGCAGTTGGTCGAGCTACACAAGGCGGCCGAACAGGCTATGAAGGGCTTTATAGTCCGGCTGTGGCCTGGTGACGCCCTTTCGAACAGCTTCTTCAGCCTGGTGAGGCGGCTTGTGGATGCCTGCCCGCGGCTGGAGGTCGTCAAGCGATCCATCTACATTGAAGGTGCACGCCGGGCTTTTGCCCGTGTGAAGTTGCAATGCGTCAAGCTAGACGCCGTGAAGGTGATCAAGGAAGGGCCGTCGGAGGGCAAGGAGCATCGCCACCCCGAGATGTACTACGAGGGTGTTTTGCAAGGTGCCCGTCTCATAGCGGACGAGTGCACGAAAGATGTAATTTTTGAATGAAACTTGCTCGTGTGATCCTGTATTTATGAAAACTTGTTTCATATGCGCTATGCAACGCTTGTTTGAATTTAAAATATTACCTTCTGTTTGGCTGTTTATCCAATCTGAGAGATGGCTAGTCCTCGGCTTCTGCCCCCATGCCACGAGTGTTGGGGTGTTCGGGATAAACCTGAGCACTCTTGTTCCCATATTTGGGTCCTTCGAGGGAGGCGCTCAGCGCAACGAACAAGGCAACCGGACTAATAATGCTTTATCACTCTCACTTAGCCATAGAATTCTATAATTTTAAATTTCGGCGAAGCTAGCCCCTAGTATTCGGAAGGCCGAATTCGGGGCGCGATACACGCCTTTAAGCCGGATAGGGCCGGCCCCTCGCTCTAAGCGGCATAAGTCTTTAGGGACTCGAAACCTTGCCGAACAGCGACCAGTCTCTCGCCTTATCATGACAGTCAGTTTTAGCTTTCTCTACTAAGGTTCTTAGCCCAGCAGAACTGGGGCACAATCGCAGTAGTTCTCCTAGCGCTACCTTAGCCGATAGATCGGAACGTAAGGTACCAAAACATAGGAGCCGGGCAAACCCAACATTTGACCAAAGACATGATTCGGAGCTGATGCATATAATGCTATAAGTTCGGGGTGCCGCACTTGTGAAAGTGTTCAGACTTTTCACACCATATTGTGGGGTACGTAAGCCCCTGGTGTATTGGCCATACCAAAGTGTACGGTTACAAGGCGTCATTAATGAACACACACACACACATATATATATATATATAACAAGAATGCAATAATAGTCGTAATGTTATGCATTGTTTATTCAAAAAGGTGCGTTAAAGCAGAATGATACAGATAGTGTGATAAGCAAAAAGTAGGACTATGTCCCTTCCAAGGGCAAGCTGAGGAATAGTATTAAAGCAAATATTTCGCTCGTTATCGTAATCCACCTGCGAATTCCGTGGCGTGACGTAGCTTTCTGCCTCCTTGGTTGCTGCATCATGTGTTCGGCAATCATGCTGCCGGACAGGGTTTCCAGAGATTAAAGTCCTGAAAAAGAGAAAAATAACAAAGCGGGAAGCCCCTAGTGCGGTTTAAGCCGCGTCTTGGGGCATGCCGCAGTTGTGCCCCCCTCCCCACCTGCGCCCATGGTATTTTTAATGCGTAATTATGTGCGCGTGGCACGGATTTCGCCGTTTGGCTGGGACTAGGGTGGGGGCCGTGTTGCTTCGCGAGCTCAGATCGTGCCAGGTGGTCTAGTTGCCGATTACTCCGAGCGCGCTTGAAGGTGTCCGGGTCTTGAAATGCCGAACTGGTAGATTGCCTTGAGAGGCTGCTTTGCGCTTCTGCTACGAGGGCCGCAGTGTGCTCCTCCGTTCGGAGAGAGTGCTCTGTGTTTCCATTAACTGTAATAACCCCACGAGGTCCTGGCATCTTGAGCTTGAGGTATGCATAATGCGGTACCACATTGAATCTCGCAAATGCGGTTTGCCCGAGCAGTGCATGATAACCACTGCGGAACGGGACTATATCGAAGATTAATTCTTCGCTTCGGAAGTTATCCGGGGATCCGAAGACCACTTCCAGTGTAATTGAGCCTGTGCAATGGGCCTCTACACCTGGAATGACGCCTTTAAAGGTCGTTTTGTGGGTTTGATCCTTGAGGGGTCTATACCCATTTTGCGCACTGTGTCCTGGTAAAGCAGGTTCAGGCTGCTGCCGCTATCCATAAGGACTCGAGTGAGGTGAAATCCGTCAATGCTTGGGTCTAGAACCAGTGCGGCGAATCCGCCATGACGGATACTAGTGGGATGGTCCCTGCGATCGAAAGTGATCCGATAGGAGGACCATGGGTTGAACTTTGGGGCGACTGGCTCCAACTCATATACGTCCCTGAGCGCACGCTTCCGCTCCCTCTTGGGGATGTGGGTTGCGTATATCATGTTCACCGTCCGCACTTGTGGGGTAAACCTCTTCTGTCCTCCGGTGTGTGGCTGCCAGGGCTCCTCCTCGTCATCTCTATGTGACCCCTTATCCTTGTTTTCGGCAAATAACTTGCCGGCCTGCTTGAACACCCAACAATCCCTGTTGGTGTGATTGGTTGGCTTATCTGGGGTGTCGTGTATTTGACACGAGCGATCGAGTATACGGTTCAAACTGGACGGGCCCGGCGTACTTTGTTTGAATGGCTTTTTCCGCTGACCGGGTTTAGAGCCTTTGAATCCGGCATTGACTGCCGTATCCTCAGTATTATCACTGTTAATGTGGCGCTTATGTTTGTTGTGATGTGACCTACTATTGCCGTCCTTGGTATCCGAGGTACCGTGGTTCTTTGACATATTGTTACTGCGAGCCAGCCAGCTGTCTTCTCCCGCACAAAAGCGGGTCATGAGTGTCGTGAGGGCTGCCATAGATTTCGGCTTTTCCTGACCAAGGTGCCGGGCTAGCCACTTGTCGCGGATGTTGTGTTTAAAAGCTGCTAGGGCCTCTACATCCGGACAATCGACGATTTGATTTTTCTTTGTTAGGAACCAAGTACAGAATTGCCTGGCCGATTCTTCTGGCTGCTGAATTATGTGGCTCAAGTCATCGGCGTCTAGTGGTCGCACATAAGTGCCCTGAAAGTTGTCGAGGAATGCGGCTTCCAGATCTTCCCAACAGCTAATGGACTCTGCTGGCAAGCTGTTAAGCCAATGTCACGCTGGTCCTTTGAGCTTTAGTGGGAGGTATTTGATGGCGTGTAAGTCATCACCGCGGGCCATGTGGATGTGGAGGAGGAAATCCTCGATCCATACCGCAGGATCTGTTGTGCCGTCGTATGATTCAATATTTACATGTTTGAAACATTCTGGGATTTGATGATCCATTACTTCGTCTGTGAAGCATAGGTCTTGCCCGCTGTGTTCGGCCCGGCCGGATTTAGTTTTACTGTATCCGGCTTGACGTTTATCGTCTCGCATAGTGGCGCGCCCTCGTGATCCGTAGATCGATCTTGCATGTTTTGCTTTGTCCTCCAATACGTCTCGCAGGTCTGGCGTGTTTCCCCATGCTTTTTTATTTGAATGGCGTCGGGGTGCAGGCTGAGCTTTTGGCTGGAATGCCTCTCTATCACGGCCACGAGGTGGCCGATCAGCCGCGTCATACGCGTCTTCCTCCAGTCGAGGTAGCAACCTGCATTTTGGGTAACTCTTGGAGGGGCGCTCGAGTTTATATTCCTCGGCCGCGAGGACTTCAGTCCATCTGTCAGCTAGCAGATCTTGATCAGCATGAAGCTGCTGCTGCTTTTTCTTCAGGCTATTTGCCGTGGCCATAAGCCGGTGCTTGAAGTGCTCTTGTTCGATGGGATCCTATGGCACGGCGAATTCATCATCGCCGAGGCTTGCCTCGGCTTCGGAGGGGGCATTTAATTATCATCCTCCGCCTCTCCATCTACCGCTCTCTCAGGAGGGCTGGCTCCTCCATCCTCCTGCTCTAAATCTTGCTGGAGGGGGTTGTTGTTGTCTTCGTCACTATCTGGAGTGTTATTACCTCCCGTGCCGGTATCACCACTTTTGCTTTGGCGGGACTTAGAGCGGCGCCGCTGACGTCGGCGCTTGGGTTGCTTCTTGGAGGGGTCATCCTCCGCTGTCTCGTTGCCATTGCCTTCTTTAGGTGTATCCACCATGTATATATCGTATGATGAGGTGGTTGTCCAGTGCCCTGTGGGCAGTGGTTCCTTCTCTTCTCCCGCATCGTCATCCATACCGGCGATGTCGTCGAAGTCGAAGTCGAGCATGCCGGTTAAGTCATCGACAGTGGCTACTGAGTGGGTGGTCGGTGGGCCGCGAATTTCTTCGCCGTCCGCATCCCTGTCCTGCCGGACATAGTTCGGCCAGGATCCTCCTGACAAGGAGAGAGACCTTAGTGAGTTTAGTATATCGCCGAAGGGCGAGCGCTGAAAGATATCCGCGGAGGTAAACTCCATGATCGGCGCCCAATCAGATTCGATAGGAACGGGCGCAGGCGGTTCGGAGGCCGTGACCGGAGAAGGATCCGGCAATTTAACAACATGGCTCTCGTGCAAGGTAAGGTCGATGTTCGGCTCGATCGCCGCTGAGCGTGAGGCCTCCGTGGCGGGGTCCATCCACCCGTCTGCGGAAGGCGCAACTGGCTCCGATTTGAGGATTGGAGCGGCTACCGATGCGGTCTCCTTAACACTGTCCAATGGTAGAGCTAAATCGTACTCATCTTGACCGCGTGACGCACAAGGTAGAGGCTTGAATCCGTCGAAGATCAAGTCTCCGCGGATATCGGCCGTGTAGTTTAAGCTTCCAAACCTGACCTGGTGGCCAGGGGCTGTAACGCCCCGGACACACCCGCCGGTGGTTGTTACTCCTAGCGGGATCTAGACTGGCCTCACAGATCAATACTAGTCTTTTCTGCACACTTTGTCCTCACTCATGCGCACCCGGGAGCAACTTCCCGGTCGGTCACCCATCCTGACACTACTCCAAGCTGAGCACGCTTAACTTTGGAGTTATGTCCGAATGGGCTACCGGAAAAGAAGGAATTCCTTATTGATATGAGTAGTCTATCATCCCAAATAAGCCAGGCCATCACATACACCCCCACTCAGAGGAACTGACGTCCTCGTCGGGCCACAGGAACGTTCCCTCTTGGCACATACGTCTGTGCTTCCAGTACAGTACATGTGCCATGCCGTGTGCCATGACGGGTCACAAATGTCATGAACAACATGACCACGCACCTGTCCGCAACCATCCGTGTAACCGCGGGGGTCGGCTCTGATACCAACTTGTAACGCCCCGGACACACCCGCCGGTGGTCGTTACTCCTGGCGGGATCTAGACTGGCCTCACAGATCAATACTAGTCTTTTCTACACACTTTGTCCTCACTCATGCGCACCCGGGAGCAACTTCCCGATCGGTCACCCATCCTGACACTACTCCAAGCTGAGCACGCTTAACTTTGGAGTTATGTTCGAATGGGCTACCGAAAAAGAAGGAATTCCTTATTGATATGAGTAGTCTATCATCCCTAATAAGCCAGGCCATCACAGGGGCATAGCTTTCAATCTGCTCCAGATGGCCAAGCGAATTGGCCCGCAGTGCAAAGCTGCCGAACACGAAGATCTGTCCAGGGAGAAAAGTCTCACCCTGGACTGCATCACCATCGATGATAGTAGGAGCCATCAAGCCTAACGGCGACGTCACAGAGGAACTCTCAATGAAAGCACCAATGTCAGTGTCAAAACCGGCGGATCTCGGGTAGGGGGTCCTGAACTGTGCGTCTAAGGCGGATGGTAACAGGAGGCAGGGGACACAATGTTTTACCCAGGTTCGGGCCCTCTTGATGGAGGTAAAACCCTACGTCCTGCTTGATTAATATTGATGATATGGTTGTTACAAGAGTAGATCTACCACGAGATCAGAGAGGTTAAACCCTAGAAGCTAGCCTACAGTATGATTGTATGTTGTGATTGTTGTCCTACAGACTAAAACCCTTCGGTTTATATAGACACCGGAGAGGCTTAGGGTTACACAAGGTCGGTTACAAAGGAGGAGATACACATATCCGTGTTGCCTAGCTTGCCTTCCATGCCAAGTAGAGTCCCATCCGGACACGAGACGAAGTCTTCATTCTTGTATCTTCATAGTCTAACAGTCCGGCCAATGGATATAGTCCGGCTGTCCGGAGACCCCCTAATCCAGGACTCCCACAACCATGCTGGTATGAGATAGTCCATGCTTGATTTATAGAATGCTCATTGCACTTCACTTATACCTTTTGAGTATGGCTTTATAGAATGCTTCATGTGCTTCACTTATATCTTTTGAAGTTTGGATTGCCTGTTTCTCTTCACATAGAAAACCGCCATTTGTAGAATGCTCTTTTGCTTCACTTATATTTTTTAGAGCATGGGCATATCTTTTGTATAAAGGATTAAACTCTCTTGCTTCACTTATATCTATTTAGAGAGATGACAGGAACTGGTCATTCACATGGTTAGTCATAGAATCCTACATAAAACTGGTAGATCACTGAACATGATATGTTTGCTTCCTTGCAATAGTTTTGCGATATAAAGATGGTGGTATTAGAGTCATGCTAGTGGGTAGTTGTGGATTGTAGAAATACTTGTGTTGAAGTTTCTGATGCCCGTAGCATGCACGTATGGTGAACCGTTATGCGATGAAGTCGGAGCATGAGGTATTTATTGATTGTCTTCCTTATGAGTGGCGGTCGGGGACGAGCGATGGTATTTTCCTACCAATCTATCCCCATAGGAGCATGCGGGTAGTACTTTGTTTTGATGACTAATAGATTTTTGCAATAAGTATGTGAGTTCTTTATGGCTAATGTTGAGTCCATGGATTATACGCGCTCTCACCCTTCCATCATTGCTAGCCTCTTCGGTACCGTGCATTGCCCTTTCTCACCTCGAGAGTTAGTGCAAACTTCATCGGTGCATCCAAACCCTGTGATACAATACGCTCTATCACACATAAGCCTCCTTATATCTTCCTCAAAACAGCCACCATACCTACCCCGTGATAAGATATAAGGAGGTCTATGTGTGACAGAGCGTATCATATCACAGGGTTTGGATGCACCGGCGAAGTTTGCACCAACTCTCGGTGTGAGAAAGGGAAATTCACGGTACTGTAGAGGCTAGCAAAGATGGAAGGGTGAGAGTGCGTATAATCCATGGACTCAACATTAGTCATAAAGAACTCATATACTTATTGCAAAAATCTACAAGTCATCAAAAACCTCGGTACTACGCGCATGCTCCTAGGGGGATAGATTGGTAGGAAAAGGCCATCGCTCGTCCCCGACCGCCACTCATAAGGAGGACAATCAAATAACATCTCATGTTTCAAATTTGTTGCATAACGTTTACCATACGTGCATGCTACAGGACTTGCAAACTTTAACTCAAGCACTTCTCAAATTCACAATTACTCTACTAGCATGACTTTGATATTACTACCTCCATATCTCAAAACAATTCTCAAGCATCCAACTTTTCTTAGTATTCAACACACTCAAAAGAAAGTTTCACAAATCTTGAATACCAAGCATGTTATTATTAAGCAAATTACCATGCTATTAAGACTCTCAAAATAATTTAAGTGAAGCATGAGAGATCAATAGTTTCTTTAAAACAAATCCACCACCGTGCTCTAAAAATCTAAGTGAAGCACATAGAGCAAGATTATAGCTCAAAAAGATATAAGTGAAGCACATAGGGCAAAACTACTAAGCTCAAAAGGATATAAGTGAAGCACATAAAGCAAAACTACTAAGCTCAAAAAGATATAAGTGAAGCACATAGAGTATTCTATCAAATTCTAATTCATGTATGGCTCTCTCAAAAGGCGTGTGCAGCAAGGATGATTGTGGTACACTAACAACCAAAGACACAAATAATACAAGACGCTCCAAGCAAAACACATATCATGTTGGTGAATAAAAATATAGCTCCAAGTAAATTACCGATGGAAGTGGACGAAAGAGGGGATGCCTTCCGGGGCATCCCCAAGCTTTGACTTTTTGGTGTCCTTGGATTATCTTGGGGGTGCCATGGGCATCCCGAAGCTTAGGCTCTTGCCACTCCTTGTTCCATAATCCATCACAAGAATTCACCCAAAACTTGAAAACTTCACAACACAAAACTTAAAGTAGAAAGCTCATGAGCTCCGTTAGCGAAAGAAAACAAAAAAACACTTCAAGGTACTGTAATGAACTCATTCTTTATTTATATTGGTGTTAAACCTACTTTATTCCAACTTCTCTATGGATTATAAACTATTTTACTAACCATAGATTCATCAAAATAAGCAAACAACACATGAAAAACAGAATCTGTCAAAAACAGAACAGTCTGTAGTAATCTGTAGCTAGCGCAAGATCTAGAACCCCAAAAATTCTAAAATAAATTGCTGGACGTGAGCAATTTATCTATTAATAATCTTCAAAAATAATTAACTAAAATAGCACTCTCCAAATAAAAATGACAGCAGTTCTCGTGAGCGCTAAAGTTTCTGTTTTTTACAGCAAGTTCAACAAGACTTTCCCCAAGTCTTCCCAACGGTTCTACTTGGCACAAACACTAATTAAACACAAAAAACACAACCAAAACAGAGGCTAAATAATTTATTTATTAATAAACAGGAGCAAAAAGCAAGGAATAAAAATAAAATTGGGTTGCCTCCCAACAAGCGCTATCGTTTAATGCCCCTAGCTAGGCATAAAAGCGAAGATAGATCTAGGTATTGCCATAGTAATAAGATAGATCAGTGAAACTCATTTCATATTCTCTACGTTCGGCAGAAAGTTTTCTTTGAGGAAAGAAAAAGTAATAAAAAGGGCTAAATTTAATAGGACAGAGATCCCCAAGATCAATTTTAGGAGGTATAGGTTCCTCTTTTGGCCCTTCGTATTGCACAACCAATTCATCATTATAAGCATTCTTTTGACAGAACCTTGTGAGCCTAAACTCAAGAGAGCATCCTAGCTCATTGTTTCGAATAGCCAAATCATCATTAAGTTCAGAGATTCTATCAATTAAAATATTGATTGGCACCTTTTTTCTAAGGTTTTCATTGAAAGCAACATAGTCAAGAGATTGAAAGCGCATAATTTCTTCTTGATCAAAGAGGATAGATTCTATGGGAGGACGACTAGCGTCCACCCTATAGTGCGCAAAGATTTATTTGGCTTCTTTTATTATAAATCTTAATTCATGAGCCAAAAAGATAGTAGCGGCACACTTAACAGAAGAATGCTCGATATTAGAAAATTCTAAGAAAATTCTTTGTATAGATGGGTGCATATGCATAAATTGCCTTTCAAGTTCAACGATAAGCATGGCAATAGCGTCCGCAAGACTACTAGTTCTATGAAGAATAGAACCGCCCATAGAGGGCAAAGCACCAGCACAAGTAAAAAAATCTTGGATGACTCCTTTTCCAATAATATTACCACTACCAATTCGAAATCTTTTTGTATGCTAAGTAGGGGGGTCTTCAGCCGGAGCATCAGAATTTTCTATGACATTGTTATCGCCCATATCGGCGATAACTTCCCCAACTTCAGACATAGCGACAAGCAAGCAATCCAACACACGGGAAAACAAGAGCAAACGGGCAAAAGAGGCAAAGAAGGAGAAGGAGATAGAGAGAGAGGGCGAATAAAACGGCAAGGGTGAAGTGGGGGAGAGGAAAACGAGAGGAAAATGGCAAATAATGTAATGCGAGAGATAGGGATTGTGATGGGTACTTGGTATGTTGACTTTTTGCGTAGACTCCCCGGGAACGGCGCCAGAAATTCTTCTTGCTACCTCTTGAGCTTGCGTTGGATTTCCCCGAAGAGGAAAGGATGATGCATCAGAGTAGCGTAAGTATTTCCCTCGGTTTTTGAGAACCAAGGTATCAATCCAGTAGGAGACCACGCTCAAGTCCCTCGTACCTGCACAAAATGATAGCTACTCGCAACCAACGCGATTAGGAGTTGTCAGTCCCTTCACGGTCACTTACGAGAGTGAGATCTGATAGATATAATATTTTTGGTAATTTTGGTATAAAGATGCAAAGTAAAAAGTAAAAGGCAAAGTAAAAAAAGCAAAGCAAGATTAAAGTGATGGAGATTGATATGATGAGAATAGACCCGGGGGGCCATAGGTTTCACTAGTGGCTTCTCTCAAGAGCATAAGTATTCTACGGTGGGTGAACAAATTACTGTTGAGAAATTGACAGAATTGAGCATAGTTATGAGAATATCTAGGCATGATCATGTATATAGGCATCACGTCCGCGACAAGTAGACCAAAACGATTCTGCATCTACTACTATTACTCCACTCATCGACCGCTATCCAGCATGCATCTAGAGTATTAAGTTAAAAACGGAGTAACGCTTTAAGCAAGATGACATGATGTAGAGAGATAAATTCATGCAATATGAAATAAATCCCATCTTGTTATCCTCGATGGCATCGATGCAATACGTGCCTTGCTGCCCCTTCTGTCACTGGGAGAGGACACCGCAAGATCGAACCCAAAGCTAAGCACTTCTCCCATGGCAAGAACTACCAATCTAGTTGGCCAAACCAAACAGATAATTCGAAGAGACTTGCAAAGATAACCAATCATGCATAAAAGAATTCATAGAGGATTCAAATATTATTCATAGATAGACTTGAACATAAACCCACAATTCATCGGTCTCAACAAACACACCGCAAAAAGAAGATTACATCGAATAGATCTCCACGAGAGAGGGGGAGAACTTTGTATTGAGATCCAAAAAGAGAGAAGAAGCCATCTAGCTACTAACTATGGACCCGAAGGTCTGAGGTAAACTACTCACACTTCATCGGAGGGGCTATGATGCTGTAGAAGCCCTCCGTGATGACGGCCCTCTTTCGGCGGAGCTTTGGAACAGGCCCCAAGATGGGATCTCGTGGATACAGAAAGTTGCGGCGGTGGAATTAGGTTTTTGGCTCCTGTTCTAATTGTTTGGGGGTACGTAGGTATATATAGGAGGAAGGAGTACGTCGGTGGAGCACCAAGGGGCCCATGAGGCAGGGGGCGCGCCCTAGGGGGGCCCACCCTCGTGACCGCCTCTTTGACTCCTTGGAGTAGGGTCCAAGTCTCCTGGATCATGTTCGGTGAGAAAATCACGTTCCCGAAGGTTTTATTCCGTTTGATATTCCGTTTCTTCGAAACACTGAAATAGGCAAAAAAACATCAATTTTGGGCTGGGCCTCCGGTTAATAGGTTAGTTCCAAAAATAATATAAAAGTGGAAAATAAAGCCCAATATAGTCCAAAACAGTAGATAATATAGCATGGAGCAATAAAAAATTATAGATACGTTGGAGACGTATCAGCTTCCTCAAATGCCCGAGGTCTTCATGAGCAAGCAAGTTGGATGCACACCCACTTAGTTTCAGCTTGAGCTTTCATATACTTATAGCTCTAGTGCATCCGTTGCATGGCAATCCCTACTCCTCACATTGACATCAATTGATGGGCATCTCCATAGCCCGTTGATTAGCCGCGTCGATGTGAGACTTTCTCCTTTTTTGTCTTCGCCACACAAACTCCACCATCATATTCTATTCCAACCATAGTGCTATGTCCATGGCTGACGCTCATGTATTACGTGAAAGTTGAAAAGGTTTGAGAACGTCAAAAGTATGAAACAATTGCTTGGCTTGTCATCGGGGTTGTGCATGATTTGAATATTTTGTGTGGTGAAGACGGAGCATAGCCAGACTATATGATTTTGTAGGGATAACTTTCTTTGGCCTTGTTATTTTGAAAATACATGATTGCTTTATTAGTATGCTTGAAGTATTATTGTCTTAATGTCAAATGATAGACTATTGCCTTGAATCACTCGTGTATTAATATTCATGCCATGATTAGATTACATGATCAAGATTATGCTAGGTAGCATTACACATCAAAAATTATCTTTTTTATCATTTAACTACTCGAGGACGAGCAGGAATTAAGCTTGGGGATGCTGATACGTCTCCGTCGTATCTATAATTTTTGATTGTTCCATGCCAATATTCTACAACTTTCATATACTTTTGGCAACTTTTTACACTATTTTTGGGACTAACATATTGATCCAGTGCCCAGTGTCAGTTCCTGTTTGTTGCATGTTTTTTGTTTCGCAGAAAATCCATATCAAAGGGAGTCCAAATGGGATAAAAACGGAC